>NC_091461.1:58362676-58674481 GCF_027789765.1 Dendropsophus ebraccatus
ACCCCACCTGTCAGTGTAAGTGATCGGGGCTCCAGCAGCCATGTTGCGGGGGTCCCGATCAGTCAGTGACAAAAGCTTATCGTGTCACTGACTTTATTAAACACTACGACTTATCCTGTCACGGACTTCCTTAAACGCAGGAACGTGAACGTGGATGCCTGTCATTATGTGCAGCACCTATCGAACTGAAGAGGCACCGCACACATTATAACTAGAGATGAGCGAACCTCGAGCATGCTCGAGTCCATCCGAACCTGATCGTTCGGCATTTGATTAGCGGTGGCTGCTGAAGTTGGATAAAGCCCTAAGGATATGTGGAAAACATGGATATAGTCATTGGCTGTATCCATGTTTTCCAGACAACCTTAGAGCTTTATCCAACTTCAGCAGCCACCGCTAATCAAATACCGAACGATCGGGTTCGGATGGACTCGAGCATGTTCGAGGTTCGCTCATCTCTAATTATAACCCCTTCATAGCCACAAATAAACATATATGTTCCTGGTGCATGGGGTATCGGCAGCAGGAACTTATATTGCTGTATTGGGTGACGTGAAGGGATTAAAGGACACCTGTCACCCCCCCCCCCGTGCCGGGGTGACAGGCTCCCGACCCCTGTTAGATCCCCCTATACTTACGTGATCCCGCCGGGTCCCGCTTCCTGATGCGGTCGGGTCACGGAGATTTCAGCGCCTGAAGCCCGGCGCGCGCGCTGACAGCAGAGTCAGACGCCCATAGAGAATGAATGGGGAGTCCGATGCTCCGTCATTCTCTATGGGCATCGGACTTATCTCTCAGCACGCGCGCCGGGCGCTGAAATCTCCGTGACACGACCGCATCAGGAAGCGGGACCTGGCGGGATCACGTAGGTATAGGGGGATCTAACAGGGGGTCGAGAGCTTATCACCCCGGCGCGGGGGGTGACAGGTCCTCTTTAAATACCTAGGATATAGGAGGGAGTGGACATTACCTATGGAGTCCAGAATTTTCTATTCTGTGGTAATGACTATGAGCACCCCATGTATAGTGCACATAAAAATAAAAAATTTAATTCTTTAAAGATATTCTAATATATCTTTTTTTTTTTTCTTTTAGTGTTGGCAGACCAGTTAACTACAACCAGGAAAAGTGCATGGTCATTTTTGACAAGGAGGCCTGTGTCTCCACCGTGGTTAGAAAGAATGATCCAAGCAAGATATGTAAACATGGCAGGGTGGGCTAGATGAGCAAGACAAGTCATCCGAAACATTATTGTCATATACTTTCTTTCCAGTGGTATATATTCCTGCCAAATAGACCACACAGCTTATTGTTTACGGTGAAAACAAGACACACCTGAGATTTTTAATTTGTAGATCCAATAAGGCTAGATTTACACTTAGATTGGGGTTCCGCTCTGAGCCTCTGTTGCAGACTCCACAGCACCACAAAAGGAGCCTGACGGCCCATTTAGCGATGCATCCCAATGGCTGCTGACAGATCTGGGGAGATCCTAGGCAAGATTTCACTGGACAAAGAATTGCAGGTTTATGTGTTCGCCCAGATTCTGCAGAATGAATGAAATTGGCATCTGAAGTGTGAACTTAGCTTAATTTGGAGTTTAGTAATCAGAGTTTTCAAAACAGTTAGAGGTGTGCTTTTTCTATTAGTGCTGAGCACAAGTAGCAGTGTCTACAGGTAACAGACATTGTATGTGGCCTAATTTACAAAAGCAAGAGCAAAGTAGGATGTCAGCATTGCCTGTAACAATCAATTGGACTGTAGTTCAGGGCTTCTCCGGTATGGAAAAATAAACTGCCAGTAAAAGTTCATTTATATGTCTACTAGAGATGAGTGAACCGGGTTTGGGTTTGAGTTGATCCGAACCCGAACGATCGGCATTTGATTAGCGGTGGCTGCTGAACTTGGATAAAGCCCTAAGGCTATGTGGAAATCATGGATATAGTCATTGGCTGTATCCATGTTTTCCAGACAACCTTAGAGCTTTATCCAAGTTCTGCAGCCCCCACTAATCAAATGCCGAACGTTCGGGTTCGGATTGACTTGAACCGGAACCCAGTTCGCTCATCTCTAATGTTTACCCATCAGAATGTGTTTCAGATATTATATTAATTTGTAGGTTTCACATAAATAAATATTAATCACTGCAATTTTTTTATATATTAAAACATACCTTGCATTCAATATGTTGCCGTTTCTCAGTATGATTGCTGCTCTAAGTAAATGGAAACATTCTTATTGATATCCACAGGCTGAAAACCGGTCATAATTACATTCAACTGAGTCTAATGGTGAGACAGATTTATCTGACAGATTATTGAAGCCAAAGCCAGGAACAGACTATAAACAGGGTACAGGTCATAAAGAAAAGATAGAGATTTTTCATTGTTTCATTTCCATTCCTGAATTTGGCTTTCTGTATAAACACACCATAAGGCTATGTTCACACTCTTTTTCAGTACGATGGAATCAGCGTCCGTTCTTTACTACACATCGTTATTTTCTTTAGAATGGGCGCTGAAACAATGTATCTGTGTATTATTTCTGGACGTTTCCACCAAACAGTGTCCGGAAATAATAGCTGTATGACTACACTCAATAGGTCTGTGGTCATTCGGGGGGGGGGAGGGGGGGGGCAATTAAAAGTTTGCTATGGGTCGCACAGTTAAGTGCCCTAGGTACCTGTCGTAAAGTTATATCTTCAGTTCAGTGGTGATGAAGGTAGCATGCTATAGTTTCACCACTAGGTGTCAGTGTTATTTCTAAACTTTGTTATATGTTGCACGGGTGAAGTAAGCAAAGGTTACTGTTATTATTGTACCATGTGGCCTGTGCTGACCTATAGGAGATACTCTCTCTTTCTCTACTTATTCTTGCCTTACACACACACACACACACACAGCCCCTGGGACAGTAGTTAGTTAGCCCCATGTAGACAGGAAATCTAGTTTTAGTGTGGGAAGTGAGTCTGAGACACACGTGTAGGAAGAAGCCAGAGACACTCAGTTTCTCCAGTCTATCTCCTATGTCTACTATGCAGTGCTAGACACTACAGAGGGAGAAAAGTCGGAGATAAACCCAGCCCACGCCGAGAACCACTCTACAAAGTGCAGGGCACTATCCTACAACACAAAGGAACTAGCCTGGATAGGACAAAGCTATTGGAGGGCCTAGGTATCCTATCTCGCAGTGGGAAGGCTCAAACACTTAGCTTCACCCAGGTAACCCCGGCTGGGGCTTGTATCACCCTATTAGGATGGGTAACTCGACACTGTAGGGCAGAAGGTGGTCAGACAACAGTCTAAATACAGGCACAAGTTAACTTCTCACTCTCAAGTCTCAAGTATTTCTCTAAAGTTCCGGCAGAGCACAATACTACTTTGGGTTGGGACTCCCTTGACAAACGTCACTTCTCTACACTGCTCCTTTCTAAACTCTCACCTATACAAGCACCGCTACAACTACCTCTCTTGTAATAAGCACTTACAAGTATCTCCGCAGCACAGATCCAGTGAAGCACTAAAGACTGTATCAAGATAAGCTATCTACTGCCAAAGTGTTTATAGTGTTCAGAAACTGTACAGTAAAGCTGTTCTATTTATTTCACTGGGACTCAGTCTTCCTTGCATCAGCACCAGCACTGCTACACCTCTGCTACACACCTTGGGTTAATCTTCCCCTTTCTGTGGGTGGCGGTACTGGTAGTCCGGGTGGGTTAATTGCTACTCAGGGCTACCCTGACAAGAGCCTTAGAGACCCATCACAGCCCAGCAGGTCACCGACCATCTTGTGGAGTAAGCCAGCCACAGCTAAAAACACCTGTGTGCTGGACTAGCACTGGCATCATGACTACACCATCTCTGGCTGAGCTGTACAACACAACCGACCAACCATCACAGAAGTGGTGTCACCAGTAACATCATAGCACGTCACCGTTTGACTGGTGGGGCTCGGAGTGCTTAAACCCCCACTGATTGCAAGAACATAGGGACAGATGCACTTAGGTAAGCAATGCTTCCCTTTGTTTCTACTTGGCTTTCCCTGGAAAGCTGAGTGCATGGAGTACAGACACTATGACAGTCTCATAGGGATGCCTAGGGAGTGCTATTGCATTTGTACTGCGTGTGCTCAATTTTCTAAGAAAACCAAAGCACAAACAAAAAGAGACAGTGCTCATGTGTGGTACAGGGCTGCTGTGTGGTGTTGCATCAGCTGCGACCTGTCACTTGCTAGGGGGTAGAGTGTACTTCCACTACAATGGTGGTTGGTCGGTGGTGTATCGCTCAGCCCGATGGTATAGTGTTGTGACGCCAGTGCTGAATCAGCACACAGGTATAGAGCACACCTGCTTTTAGTTTTTGAGTCTGGCTATACCTTTACCCAATGGTCGGTGACCTGCGGGGTTGTGATGGGTCCCTTGGGCGCTTATCACGGTGGTCCGGAGTGGAGTTATGACCCACCTGGACTGTCGGTACCGCCAAAGAAAGGGGAGATAACCCAAGGACAGTGTAAGGGCCCTATTCCACCGGACGATTATCATTCAGATTATCGTTAAATCGTTTCAATCTAAACGATAATCGTTCGGTTGAAATGCAGTTAACGATTAACGACCGAACGGGAAATCATTGATCGCTTTATAAGACCTGGACCTATTTTTATCGTTGCTTGTTCGCAAATCGTTCGCATTGAATAAGACATCGTTCGGTCGTTTGCAATAGATACGAACGCAATAGCGAATAAATAGCGAAGAAAAAACTATTGCAATTACGATCATAAGTAACGATTATCGTTCCATGGAAATGAGTGAACTTTTTCAGGTCTTTTGCAATAGTGGTCATTTGAGATTGTTAATCGTTAACAATTATGCAAACGATAATCGTCCGGGGGAATAGGGCCCTAGCTGATGTGTAGGTGCTAGTACAATACAGTAAAATAAATAAACTCTTCCTTTACTGACAAATATGTTGGCATAGACAATCACTTTGGACTTGACTTGACTAGATCTGCACCAAGAACTGTAGAGGTAGTGAATGTGGAGTAGCAGTGCTGACTTGGTAGAGTGAGTTCAGAGAAGAAGTGGAGAGGAGTAGGTCGTGAGAGTTCAGAGTAGTGGAGAGGAGTTTGTCTTGAGAGTTCCAACCCAATATAGTACTGTGATCTGCCGGAACTTTAGAAGGAGTAGAAGAATACTTGAGAATACTTAAAAGAAGAAGATTTGTGCCCGTGTTTCGACCTTTGTCACTGTAACAACCTGCTTCCCTACAGTGTCTGGTGACCCGTCCTAGTTACCTGAGTTAAGCAAGGTGTCCAAAGTTATCTGGTTTCACCTGCGATGCAAGATAGAGTACATAGGCTCTTGGCTTCTTTGCTCTATCCAGATCAGTTCCTCTAGCTTGTAGAATACTGTCCTGCACTGTGTTTAAGTTTTTCATGGCATGGGTTGGGGGGATCTCTGACTTGTCCTCTCTGTTGGTGCTTAGCATTGCATTAGAGGTAGAAGTGTTGCTTTAAAAATGAAGAAAAAGTCTGTGTCTTCCATACGTCTGTCCACTACCACACTCCAGACTAGACTACTTTTAACTGACTACGTGTGAGTCTAAACTTCCTCTCCCCATGTGACAACTTCCTACAGGGTGTGCAACAGCTCCCGAGAGTGGGGGAGAAGAGAGTGCAAGAAGAAAGAAAGCTATAGATAGGTGGAAGAGAAGAGCCCTCATTGGTGTGCAGATCACAAACAAACAATAACCCTTACATGAATACTGCTGTGCACCATAAGGCTATGTTCACACTACGTAAGTTTCCGGCCGTAGCGCGTTCCGTGAATAAGCGGCCGGAGACTTACGTAGTTTGCGTATAATGGAAAGTATACGAAGTACAGCTGCACAGTTCACACTACGTACGAACTTACACCCGGATCGTACGCGGTGACGTAAAAAATGAACCAGACCATTGTTTGCGGACGAAAATACCGGAACTTATGCCCGTATCGTTACATGCGGTCCCGTACGTAGTGGTGATTTCTTCATTTTTGCAGGTTTTTGTGCCGCTCTAAAAGGTTCTGTGGGGTTTCCGGGGCTAGGTGAAGCTTTCCAAGTAAAAGACTGCTGTCAGATCGCTACGTAGGGTTGCTCGGGAAGCATAAGTAGACTTCGGGCGTAAGTTTGCGGTCCGTACGTAGCCGGCCGCAAGTAGCGTAAATCTCCAGCCAGAGTTTACCGCGTATATGTCCGGCCGCGAAAATATACGGCCGGACATATACACAGTGTGAACATAGCCTAAAACAATACATAAAAACAATACTTGCACCTAGTGGTAAAAATAAAGAATGCAGCTTCATTACCACTGAAAGGATAACTTTCTGACTGGTGCCTAAAGCACTTAAACGTGAGTCACCACAATCAGCCAAGTACATCTGTCCCTTTGTTCTAGCGATTTGTGGGGATCTCAACAGGCAGACCCCCACTGATCACATGTAAGAATTTAGGTAAAAGCTGAGGTACACTTAAAGGGATTTTCCTGGATTAGAAAAAAAACATGGGTGCTTTCTCCCATTTTGCAGCTTAGTTCCATAGAAGTAAATTTAGCCAAGTTGTAATACACAATACAACCTAAAGACAGGGGTGGTGCTGTTTTTGGACGAAAACAACCATGTTTTTCTCATCTTGGATAACCCCTTCAATTTTAAAGTGGTAATGATTATGGCTGGAAAATCGCTACATGTGTGCTCAAACAACCATTTTAATATTGAGTTCAGTCAGCATTAACCCCTTCCCGCATCAGGACATAAATGTACGCCCTGATGCGGGTGGGGGCGACCCCTCTCTGAACCGCCACAGTCCTGGGTGCTATTTGTAGCCGGGGACCGTGGCTATTGGTGGGCGTGGTCCGATCGCTGTGCCCAAAGCATGGGTTGGGGGGATCACTGCATTTAAATGTATGATCTGCACCTTTCCCTGGTGTCGAGTGGGGGGATCTCTAGATCCCTTCTGCTTGCCGGGCTGGGGCTCAGCATCGCACTGACGCTGATCCTGGCTCGGCAGTCTGTATATCTGGTCTGCTGCAGCCCAGAGTAATACAGCAATGATCTGGTCGATCATTGCTGTATTAAAGGGGTTATTCAGCGCTACAAAAACATGGACGCTTTTCCCCCTACTGTTGTCTCCAGATTGGGTGGGGTTTCAAACTCAGTTCCATTGAAGTAAATGGAGCTTAATTGCAAACCACACCTGAACTGGAGACAACAGTAGGGGGAAAAGTGGCCCTGTTTTTGTAGCGCTGGATAACCCCTTTAAGTATACTGCAGTGATCTCTATGGGAGATCACTGCAGTAATACTGAAAGTCCCCCAGGGAGACTAAATGTTAAAGTATAATTTAAAAAAAATCCCCTACCCTAATAAAAGTTTGAATCACCCCCTTTTCCCATATTTTAAATAAAAATAAGTAAATAAATGTATTTGGTATCGCCGCGTGCGTAATTGCCCGAAATATTAAACTATGACATTCCGGATCTCGCACGGTAAACGGCGTAAGTGCAAAAACCCGCCAAAGTGCAAAATTGTTCATTTTTTGTCGCATCAAATTCAGACAAATTGTAATAAAAAGTGATCAAAAAGTCGCATATATGCAAGTAAGGTACCAATAGAAAGTACAGATCATGGTGCAAAAAATGACACCTCACACAGCCACATAGATCAAAAGGTAAGTGTTATAAGGCTGGGAATAGAGCAGTTTTAAAAACACTTTTTTAAAAAAAAAAGGTTTTAATTTTTTAAAAGAAAAAATAAAAGTCAAATAAATTACATATCGTTGTAATCGTACCGACTTGAGGAACGTATATAACATGTCATTTTTACTATAGAACGAATGGCGTAAACACAAAACCCTCCAAAATGAAAACAAATTCCTTTTTTTTTCAATTTCACTAAACAAATATTTTTTTCCCAGTTTTACTGCATACTTTATGGGAAAATGAAGTCAGCCATTATAAAGAACAATTAGTGGTGCAAAAAAATAAGGGCTCATGTGGGTCTTTGGGTGAGAAAATGCACGTGCTATGGCCTTTAAAACACGAGGAGGAAAAAACGAAAATTTGCCCGGTCCTCAAGGGTTTAAAATAAGGACCATTCATGACTTATTTGAGCTTTAAAATGACTGCTTTATGACTCAAAAAATTGTGTTTTTTTTGTTGAACATAGCCTTTCTGTGTTTTCAATCCACTCCTGGTTTTGGTTACAAAATACTGACCAAAATACTGAGCAAAAATACTGTGTGGGAACATAGCCTGAGGCATGGTATTTTGGTCAGTATTTCCTTCAGTATTTTATTCATTATTTGTAATCTAAATCAGGAGTGTAACTCACAGAGAAAAGCTATAATGGAAAGATTTGAAAAGTTTCTGTGTTTTCAAAAAAAGACTGACAGGAATAATATGTGTGAAAACAGCCTTAGACTATGTTAATACAAAGTATATTTTCGTCAAATCACAGCTGTTGTACAACGGCCGTGATTATTACGAAAATATACGTGCCTTTGCTGCCTATGGGATCCTGGACAGAGCGTATACACATAGTATACGCTGCGGCCGTGATCTCTCGCAGGGCGCCACAAACAACTGACATGTCAGTTTTCTGCGGTCGCTATTCATTGAATAGCGGCCGCAGTAAACCCTATCAATGCACACTATGGAGCAAGCGGCCTTCATCAGAACTCTGCGGTGCTAAAGATCATTGGGATCTTTTCAGAGATCGTCATTGAGATGATCTTTTCAGAGACCGGCCGTTCCGTGAGCCTTATAATAGATCCATAATGTCTGACGCCAGTGTTATTAACAAATGTGGCATTTGATGGTGATGGTGTCTTATAAAATGGATCAATGGTGTCAATAAAGCCTTGAATATTATTACACAGGTAGAAGGCCACATCTCTACATAAATCCCATTTGGATCCCATTTTGCAACCCACTCCCCCATCCTCTTTCCATGTACAATAAGGGGATTTATCATGGCGCCCAAACAGAGCAAAGGCCAAATATTTACCTAATTTGCGTGCAATCACTTGTGCTGCTCAAAATCAAAGCAAATATAGGCCTCTATAACCGGTAAACAGAAGACTCAAGGATGAATTATATGCCAAAAGATGGGTGTGGGACTATGACTATGAGTCCTGACACAAACATTCTAGAGCTAGTTACATTAATGTATTAAACTGGAACCGTTTGCACGTATTTAATAAAAACATCAAGATTTACAAAAGCTGGCTATTGTCTAAAATGCTGAGTCTTTTATTTTATTTCTATGCATGTCCAGGGCTGGGCATCTGATAACACTTTCCTATATTTATTTCTATTAAACATCAATAGTAGTAACCATAGGTAGTATGCCCCTGGTAGTTGGTCCCCCAGTTAGGGTCCATTTACACAGAAAGATTAACTGACAGATTATCTGCCAAAGATTTGAAGCCAAAGCCAGGAACGGACTATAAACAGAGATCAGGTCATAAAGGAAAGCCTGAGATTTCTCCTCTTTTCAAATCCATTCCTGGCTTTGGCTTCAAATATTTGGCAGATTACCTGTCAGATAATCTTTGTGTAAATGGACCCTAAAACATATTCCCAATACTCCCCCTATAGATAGCCCTCCAATGTAGGTATCCCCAGGGTAGATGGTACCTATGGTAGTTGCCCCCCTAGTAAATGTCCCTAATGTAGGTAATCCTTTGTAAGCAGCTGCCCTCTGTACTACTACTACTGTACTAAGTACTACTGTGATGTCCAACCACGGGTGTTGCTAGTAGATACACCCCCCTTCGCAAAAGCCTGTACGCTAGTATGTATATTGTATACTTATGTGTTGCACAGCTGTAGTACTCAAGGGGTTATTGTTGTTTGTGATTTGTGCACCAATAGCTCTTTCCTCTTCTCTTCTTATCTCTTTTCTCCTTTCTTCTCTTACACTTTCTTCTCACCCACTCACAGCAGGTATTACATACCCTGTAGAAGGTAGTCACATGGGGAGAGGAAGTGTTAGTGAGTCTTAGTCACGTTGCTGAACGTGATGCAAGCCAGAACGGTCCATACAGTAGCCAAGTTGGGCCCTGGCTTATGCCAGGTCCCCTGGTAGAGGACTAATCCAGTGTAGTCTTAGGTGTGGTAGTGAACAGACGCACATGGGAAGCAAGGACACTCTTTTCTTGAAAGCAGCACTTCTACACACTATGCAGTACTAAACACTCTCAGAGAGGACAAGTCAGGGATCATCAGCAAAGTTGCTAGAAGCCTTCGTACTCTATCCCGCAGCACGGGTGTAACCAGGGAACATTGGCCAGTCTGCTTAACCCAGGTAACAAGGTCTGGGGCTTGTGTCACATTCTAGGACGGGTCGCCCAACACTGGTGGGCAATAGTTGGTGCAAAGATCATAGAGTCAAAACACGGGCACAAATATTATATCTACTCTCTAGTATTCTGCTTATTCTAACTCTAAAGTCCTGAAAGAGCACAGTACTACATTGGGTTGGGACTCTCTCTGCATCCTTCTCTCTACTTCTCTGAACTTACTCTACTTCTAAGCATGCAACCAAGCCAGCACGGCTATTCTCCCTCTCAAGCTCTCAGCACAAGTCTTATCAGTCAAGTCCAAAGTATTGTATACCACTGTATCAAGTATTCCTGTAGTAAAGAAGAGTTTATTTATTTTAATGTGACTCAGTGATTCTTATCTCAGCACCTTCACAGTAAGACACCTTCCTAGGGTCATACCCCTTTTCTGTGGGTGGCGGTACCAATAGTCCGGGTGGGTCACAACTCCACTCCGGACCACCGTGATAAATGCCCAAGGGACGCCCTCACATCCCCGCAGGTTACTGACCACAGGGGAAAGGGTACAGCTTATCTAAACTAAAACAGGTGTGCCATCATACCTGTGTGCCCAACCGACACTGGCGTCACAACAACATAACCCCTTGCTGAGCCATTCCCCGATCAACCACCACTGTAGTGGAGTTACACTTCACCATCTGGCAAGTGACCGGTCACATCAGGGCTACACCACACTCCCCATTATCACTGCCCCCCATGTAGGCTTTCTCCCTGTAGGTAGTGCCCCCATGTAGGCATCCCACCTGTAAGAGGTCCCCTTCTCATATAGGTATTCCTCTGCAGGGAACCCCCTCTCGTGTGGACATCTGCCCATCTTAATCTTCCTGTGGGCAGCCTCCTGCTCATGTAGCTATTCCCCTGCAGGTAACCGCCCATGTTATGCATCTCCTCTGGTAGTTAGCTCCCTCCCCCTTTTAGGAATTTCCCCTGGCAGTTAGGCCCACTACCCCCTCATGTAGGCATCTACTGTTATTTAAACAATCTCCCACCTATGTAGGCCATTGTAGTTAGCCTCCCCATGTCAGCATATCCCCTGCTATTTAGACCCCCCCCCCCCCCCCATATAGGCATCTTCCCTGGTAGTTATGCCCCCCCCCCCTCATCTAAGTGGCTACACAGGACAGAGTCTCTCCATTAACCAATCTCTCCCTTAACCCCACAAAGTGAATCTTGGCGCGTCTCTGCATTGTCATGCCAGTCAGTTGTTGATTATGTAGAGAAACATTCCCTACTCCAATACTGCTGCAGGTTGCAGGAACATAATACAGAATGTATACTTACCCAATCCTGTGCACCCGCAGCGCTGCCTTACCAGCCTTCTGCAGCTACTGCTGCTTCAACATCACATACCCAGCTGATGAATTGCCCGCTTGGCCAATCAGTGACTGGGGCAGGACACCACTGCTGTCACTGACTGGCTGAGCGGGCAGTCCATTAGCAGAGCCTTGAGGAGCTGGGGCCATGACGCTCCAGGATGTTGTCCAAAAATGATGTCCGTCAGCTGTCTAAGAGTGGTGAGAGCGGCAGGACGGGGGCACTGGGACAGGTAAGGATACGTTCTTTATTATGTTCCCACACACCTGCCGTCTGGTAATTTTTTTTTTATTTTTGTGAAACTTCTCCTTTAACAGCAATAGACTTTGAAGAGCCAATAAACCTAGAACATCTCAGTGTCCTACTTGACAGTAGTGAGACCCCTGACATCCTTTGCAGCCCCCAGCCCCCAAGTGGGCCTCTCGGGTGCTGCAAATAGCCTCTGGATCCGGTACTTTTACTGCAAACGTTCCCGATGAGAATTTGCAGCTAAAAGCAGGGTTTGATTGAGCCAATGGCTCCCGACCCTGCCAATCACTCTTGCAGTTGCAATTACCACATACTGACAGCTGATCTCCTGCTGCAACTGCCCAGAGCGGTAATTTACACAGCATGGCTGTTTAGATTGCTCAGTGCAGTACTTGTGCAGTGTACTGTATCAGTGATCAAAAGATCACTGGGTAGTGTACAGTTAAAAAAAAAAAAAAAGTTTGCACCAAAACGCAGACAAAACATCCCCCCTAGCCCTCCTCAATAATAAAAATGCATTATATTCCCTATATATAATAAACCATTACATAAAAACACCTAGAAAACACAAATCCAATACATGTTTGGTATCACCACGTCCATAATAACCCAATCTATAAAACTACCGTATATCATTAATTATATCGCACGACACACGATGTAAACATTTTAAAAAAAAGCACCAGAATTGGGAGTAACCTTGGTGTCTCTACTGGATTTTCAACTTTTATGTTCAAACATTAACCCCTTAACGACATCGGGCGTAAATTTACGCCCTGATGCCGGTAAGGGAGTTCAGAGCGGGGCCGCGCCGGTCCCGGGTGCCGCGTGTAGCCCGGGACCGTAGGTATTAGCGGGCACGCTCCGATCGCCGTGCCCGCTAATACAGTAATCGGATGCAGCTGTCAAAGTTGACAGGTGCATCCGATTACCGGACGCAGCGTCATCCCTGGTGTCTAGTGGGAAGATCGCTCCTCTGGGATGTTATCCCGGAGGAGCGATCTCCGTAAATGAAGCCGGCCGGGGACCGCTCCAAGATGGCGCCGTCCCCGACTCGGCACTCGTTTACTTCCGGCTGCAGCAGCCGGAAGTAAACGAGTGCCTATCTCATGGATCTCTGCAGCATATCTATGCTGCAGAGATCTCTATGAGAGATCAGAGCACTTATACTAGAAGTCCCCCAGGGGGGCTTCTAGTATAAGTGTAAAAGTTAAAAAAAAAAGTATTGTTATTAGTAAAAAGCCCCCTCCCCTAATAAAAGTCTGAATCACCCCCCTTTTCCCAGGTTATAAATAAAAGTAAATAAATAAATAAATAAACATGTTTGCTATCGCCGCGTGCGTAATCGCCCGAACTATTAATTAATCACATTCCTGATCTCGCACGGTAAAAGGCGTCAGCGCAAAAAAATCCCAAAGTGCAAAATTGCGCATTTTTGGTCGCATCAAATCCAGAAAAATTGTAATAAAAAGCGATCAAAAAGTCGTATATGCGCAATCAAGGTACCGATAGAAAGAACATATCATGGCGCAAAAAATGACACCTGACACAGCTCCATAGATCAAAGGATAAAAGCGCTATAAGCCTGGGAATGGAGCGGTTTTAAGTGTCGTATATTTGTTGACAATGGTTTAAATTTTTTACAGGCCATCCGATACAATATAAGTTATACATGTTACATATCGTTTTAATCGTAACGACTTGAGGAACATATATAACAAGTCAGTTTTACCCCAGGGCGAATGGCGTAAAAACACATTTCCCCCAAATAAACAAAATGCGTTTTTTTTTTCAATTTCATCACACTTTGAATTTTTTTCTGGTTTCCCAGTGTACTTTATGCAAAAATTCAGCCTGTCATTGCAAAGTACAATTAGTGAGGCAAAAAATAAGGGCTCATGTGGGTCTCTAGGTGGAAAAATGCAAGTGCTATGGCCTTTTATGCACAAGGAGGAAAAACCGAAAACGCAAAAATCGAAATTTGCTCTGTCCTTAAAGGGTTAAAGTGGTATTCCCCCCAAGAGCTAAAAAAATGTAATGCTCCCAAACCTAGCTGGCCTTACTCACCAAGTCCCTCTGAGTATGTTGAGCCGTCTCCCATCTTTCTAGCTGCTGCCGTTCCTGAGTTACAAGTTTTTCTAAAAGCCGATCTATATCCAAGATAGGAAACTACATTTCCCATCATGCAATGCTTATGCCTGATGATGGTGAAGTAGCAGAGCTGAGACAATGAAGGAGATGATGACAGTGTAGCAGAGCTAAGATGGCGGTGTCGGTGTAGCAGAGCTGAGTTGGAAGTGACGGTGTAGCAGAGCTGAGTTGGGGATGACAATGTAGCAGAGCTGAGTTGGGGGGGCGGTGTAGCAGAGCTGAGTTGGGGGGGACGGTGTAGCAGAGCTGAGTTGGGGGGGACGGTGTAGCAGAGCTGAGTTGGGGGGACGGTGTAGCAGAGCTGAGTTGGGGGGGACGGTGTAGCAGAGCTGAGTTGGGGGGACCGTGTAGCAGAGCTGAGATGGTGAGCGCCGCAGGTGAAGGTGGTGCCCCATGGCTGATCACGAAGGGGGGGTGCCACTTGTGGGCGATCGGGGGGGGGGGGGCGGTGCTTGCCACGGGTGATCACTAGAGGCGGAGCTTGCCGTGGGCGATCGTGGGAGGCAAAGCTTGCCGTGGGCCATCACGGGGGGGGGGGGGCGGAGATTGCCACGGGTGATTGCGGGGGCGGAGCTGCGCTGATCACTGTCTCTCTCTCTAACAGCAGCCACCCCATCAGTGTTCTCACTTCACTGTGCTGGGACTGAGGACACGTGATGCCGTCTCAGAGGGTCGGGGCCTGGAGCTGGGAGCGTGTCGGGTTGGACTGAGGTCTGCTGATTCTATGCATTCGGTGGGGGTGAATGCAGCTGGATAACAGCAAAACTGTGCAGAATCCATACTAACTTTATATTAGAAAGATGGAAAGCTACGGGTGGGCAACGTATTAATGCAAAAATAATTTTGGGGGGAATACCCCTTTAACTGATAGAACAAATCAAATATTTTACACACACACAAAAAAAATGGTTATCAAACCTGTTACATGGAAACTGAGTTCTAAAGTGCTGACAGTGTTTCTTTGGGAAAATATACACATATAGCCTTTCATCTAGATGTCTGTGACTGCAAAGGTCTATGTTGCATTGAATTGCCAAAGACACGTGGCCCAGGCTGTTCAATGCTATACTCTGCCTGGAACACGCCTCTTTGGCCCTTCACTGTAGCATAAAACAACATTTTTTTTATCACATTGCAGTCACAGACAGCTAAATGAAAGGCAATATGTGTATCCTTTCTCCAAAAACTATGAGACATTGTCAGCACTTTGGCACTGCATTTCCAGGTGACAGCTTTACTTTTAAATGACAGAAGGACATTCATTTTGATAGACAAAGTGTCTTTGACCATGTTGAAAGCAGAAAGTAAACAAGTCTTTTCCATAGAAAATAAAAATTACTCAACAGGGACCAAAAAAGAGCCTTTCTAATAACAAATGCCAAGTTCAGTAACCCCAGTCAGAGCCGTTTTAATACATTGGTGGGCCCAGTGCACAGCCCTCAAGAGTGCCCCCCCCCCTTCCCTTTCGGCACATTGTATAATGTACTGAATTTGCCCCCACACTGTATCAAGAGCCCCAATATATACAGTAGTTACCTTATAACACTATTTCCACCATACAGTGATTACATATTACATAAAAACTGCACTGAACAAAACAGAAAGATATCACCAATGATACCATTACATAATACCGCCACATCATGACCCCTAACACTACAACCCTATAACAGAGTGCAGTTACATCCAGTGACTCCCCGAGGGCGTCTTCTCCGATCAGAGTCTGTCACCTTTTCTTTTTCTCTCCATCCAGCCTGGGCCACCTTGAAGTCTTCTCCTGGCTGTGAATCTTCTCTTCAGAATCTGCCAGACAAATATTTTAGGCTCCAACACATACAGTAGTTAGGTCCCTTGTACCCCCATACAGTAGTTACACCCCTCTGTACCCCTACATAGTTACACCCCTCTGTGCCTCCATAGTTTTAAGGTGTCCCTGTAGTATATAGCCCCTCATGTGCTCCTCCAGTTATATACAGCCCTCCTGTGCGCTCCCCCATTAGTATATAGCCCCCCTGTGCACTCTCCCCAGTAGTATATAGCCCCCCTGTGCTCTCTCACAATAGTATATAGCCCCCTTGTGCTCTCCCCCAATAGTATATAGCCCCCCCTGTTCTCTCCAATAGTATATAGACCCCTATGCTCTCCCACAATAGTATATAGCCCCCCTGTGCTCTCCCCCAATAGTATATAGCCCCCCTGTGCTCCCCCCAATAGTATATAGCCCCCTGTGCTCTCCCCAATAGTATATAGCCCCCAGCCTCGGACTGGGCCACCGGGGAGCCGGGGGATCCCCCGGTGGGCCCCACCCCCTCCTCCCTCTTGCTGGGCCCTGCCCCTGAGCCAGAGAGGGGCCTGCCTCGTATCGGGAGCTCAATGGGCCCCCTGCTGGCTCCCACACTGCTGGGGTGAGTTCAGCACGGCATCAGGGCCCGTTCTCTCTGTAATCATGGGCCCTCCCCTCCCCCTGCTCACCTGACTCCCGCACATCAGCTTCCAGCCTCAGCGCTGACCTCTTCCTGCCTGTCACAAGATGCCGAGAGCAACAGCAGCAGCAGGCCCCTCTGTCCCCCCTCCCCTCTGCAATCATGTGACTCTCTCCTGCTCCTGTGTGTGCAGTCGGTGCACAGGAGATGGGGAGAGGCTGCAGGCTGCCCGGCCTGGCTGGGAGAAGAGAAGATGGAGACAAGAAGACTGAAGCTTCCTGCCCTGCTGAACATGTGAGTGTGTGTGTGTGTATTTGTCCATCTTTGTCATCTGTTTGTGTCTGTACATCTATGTCATGTGCTTATGCATGTGAGTGTTATATATGTGTCTATGTAATGTGCCTATGACTGTGTGCATCTACCATGTATATAGTGTATATTATGTAATGTAGTTCTATAGATGTTTTATATATGCTTTTGTATCTGTGTATCTATGTTTGTGTGTCTGTCATGAGTCTGTGTGTGTTAGTATGATTAGATGTACATATGTGTGTTATGTCTGCATGTTAGGCAGTATGTCTATTTGTGTATATATGTATACAGTGTGTGTGTCTGCAGTATGTCTATTTGTGTATATATGTATACTGTATGTATGTGATAAGAAAAAGCTCACACTCTGGAGGCCCAGTTGTGCAGGAGATCCATGAGGCTTAGGGCCCTATTCCACAGGCCGAGCAACCATGTAAATGAGCGCCGATCTGCTCGTGATGCTCATGAAACAAGGGCTGCAAGGACATTGTTACCAATGTCCTTGCAGCCCTTGTTTCATACATTACCTGTCCGGGCCGCAGATCTTCTTCCCCCGGTCCCGCGCGGCAGCATCGGCTTCGGAGCAGAGCTGTCTAAACTGACAGACCGCTCAGCCAATCACTGGCCGCGGCGTTTCCGGCCAGTGATTGGCTGAGCGCTCTGTCAGTTCAGATAGCCCCGCTCCGAAGCCGACGCTGCCACTCAGCACCGGGAGAAGAAGATCTGCGGCCCGGACAGGTAATGTATGATGCTGCTGAAATTGTCAGTCACCGCCACGCAGCGCTATTCAACCGTAGCGATGCGCTGGTGGCGAACGTCTATTTTAGGTCTGAACATTAATGAACGATCAGCCAATTCGGGTCGAATCGGGCCAATTCGTCCGATTATCGCTCCTGTGGAATAGGGCCCTTAGGCTCTGATCAGCTGATTCAGGATTCTCATATCAAAGATGATAGGTGTTGTAGTAACTATAACAGTAAGACTTTAATCAATGGATGACGGGTTTCATCAGATGAGATCATCAGATCAATTGAGGGTTCCCTTAGAAACACATTATCCATTGATTTAAGTCTTACTGCTACGTCTACTACAACTCCTATCATCTTTGATGTGAGAATCCTGAATCAGCTGATAAGCACCCAAGCCTCACGGATCTCCTGCACAACTGGGACCTCCAGAGTGAAAACTTCTTCTCAACCATTGTACTGACTCAAAAAAGCCACAGTGTCAGGCACAAGTAGTATAATGCCCCCCCCCCCCCACCAGACTGCACCCCCTCCGGAGCAGCAGCAGTATCAGTGATAGGTAGGATTATGCCCCCCTCATCTGACTGCACCCCCTCCGGAGCAGCAGCAGTATCAGTGATAGGTAGGATAATACCCCCTCACCAGACTGCACCCCCTCCGGAGCAGCAGCAGTATCAGTGATAGGTAGGATTATGCCCCCCCCACCAGACTGCACCCCCTCCAGAGCAGCAGCAGTATCAGTGATAGGTAGGATAATACCCCCTCACCAGACTGCACCCCCTCCGGAGCAGCAGCAGTATCAGTGATAGGTAGGATTATGCCCCCCCTCATCTGACTGCACCCCCTCCGGAGCAGCAGCAGTATCAGTGATAGGTAGGATTATGCCCCCCCTCACCAGACTGCACCCCCTCTGGAGCAGCAGCAGAGGCAGCACTAAAGTAGTAAAAAATCTTGTGACTTTATTCACACCCTCTAGCGCAGAGATAGGGGAACCTTCGGCCCCTCCAGCTGTTGCAAAACTACAATTCCCATCATGCCTGGACATGGCTGTCCAGCTTTGGCTGTCCAGGCATGATGGGAATTGTAGTTTTGCAACAGCTGGAGGGCCGAAGGTTCCCCATCCCTGCTCTAGCGCAGTGTTTCGGTTTTAGCCCTGAGAAAGCCTAGAGTAAAGCCAAAATGTTGCACAAGAGGGAGTTAATAAAGTCACAAGATTTTTTACTACTTTGGTGCTGTCTCCGATGCTGATCTTAAAGCCATGTTCACACAACGTATGTTTTGCATAAATCACAGCTGTTGTTGCAATTTGCAACAACAGCCGTGATTTATGCAAAACATACGTTGTATTGAAATGTCAGTTTTCTGCAGCCGCTATTCATTGAATAGCAGCCGCACAAGACATGTCAGTTCACACAATGGAGCGTGCAACTCCGGCCGCAGGCTCCATAGTGTGCAGTGGTGAATTTGGATGCGGCCGCACACTGGGGCACCTGCATCCGAATTCAGCAGAAGTGAAGATCAGCCGGCCAGTACTGCAGTACCGGCCGGGATGATCTCCAGTAACACAGGCCATTCTGTGACCTGGCTGCGTCACAAAACGGCTGGTATTATATGTAGTGTGAACCCGGCCTAAGGCTATGTTCACACACTGTATTTTTGCTCAGTATTTTGCAACCAAAACCAAGAGTGGATTGAAAACACAGAGGCTATGTTCACACAATGTTGAAATTTAGTGGATGGCCGCCATTTAATGGTAAATAATTGGTGTTATTTTAAAACATCAGCTGTTATGAAATAATGGTCATTATTTGTCATAAAATCACGGCCATCTACTAAATTTCAGCAGTGTGAACATAGCCTTTCTGTGTTTTCAATCCATTCCTGGTTTTGGTTGCAAAATACTGAGCAAAAATACAGTATGTGAACATAGCCTAAGACACCATGCTTCCCGCTCCTTTTCCTCTGGTGCACTCCCATCTGCTTCTCCTGGTCCTGACTCACTGACAACCTGCTCAGCCATTCATTATGAATATTTGCAGTCTTTAAAGTGTTAACTGTTATTTGAAGGAACTTTTGACATATGAGAGGTTTAGCTTGGTCGGGGTCTCTCTATGATAGTATCAGCCAGGTGAAGCATCACTCCCAGACCCTGTGCGCAGTCCGGCTGATTACAGGTCACTGTCTCCACTATATTATATGAAGCTCGTTTCCTGTAATCAGCAGAACCCATACGATATAGTACATGTTATTATATGGCCCAGATTGCAACCAGGCTCCTTAGGGTCCATTTACACAGAAAGATTATCTGGCTTCAAATCTTTGGCAGATAATCTGTCAAAGCCAGAAATGGATTTGAAAAGAGGAGAAATCTCAGTCTTTCCTTTATGACCTGATCTCTGTTTATAGTCTGTTCCTGGCTTTGGCTTCAAATCTTGAGCAGATAATCTGTCAGATAATCTTTCTGTGTAAATGCACCATTAGACTTGGGTGTTGGGTATCTCAGTCCTGACACCAATTAAACTTTTAATCATGTCTGTCTGACATTTTGTATTGACATTAAAGGGGTACTCTGGTGAAAAATATTTTTTCCAAATTAACAGGTGTGAGAAAGTTATACGAATTTGTATATTACTTCTAATTAAAAGTCTCCAGTCTTCCAATACTTACCAGCTGCTGTATGTTCTGCAGGAAGTGGTGTATTCTCTCTAGACTGACACAGTGCTCTCTGCTGCCACCTCTGTCCATGTCAGGAACTGTCCAGGAAAGGTTTTCCATGGGGATTTGCTGCTTCTCTGGACAGTTCCTGACATGGACAGAGGTGGCATCAGAGAGTGTCAGACTGGAGAGAATACACCACTTCCTGCAGGACATACAGCAGCTGATAAGTACTGGAAGACTGAAGATTTTTCATTAGAAGTAATTTACTGATCTGTGACTTCTATAAACAGATTTTTAAAAAATGTGTCTCTTCTGCTGGAGATTGTTATAGAAAAGCAGACTAGATCATTTTCTCCTTCATCTTCTATGTTTCTAAGGCTGTGTTCACACTTGACATTTTTTATGTGTTTTTACAGCAATATTGTTGGAATTTCATTGAAGTTTCTACATAAATGGTGCAGTTTTACCACAACTGCATAAATCAGTAACAACTGTATAAGTGACTGGCACTGCACTAGCATTGCTGGTCACATACGCAGCTCTATGCAAAGTAACGTGGAAGGTTTGGCGCTAATTATGTCTGTGTATGTAGGGTGGGCCCCAAGAATCAATTTCCCTGGTGGGCCCAAGGTACCCCAGTCCGACACTGATAGCCCCCATGTGCTCTCCATAATATATAGCCCCCCTGTGCTCTCCCCCATAGTATATAGACCCCTGTGCTCTCCCACAATAGTATATAGCCCCCCTGTGCTCTCCCACAATATTATAAAGCCCCCCTGTGCTCTCCCCCAATAGTATATAGCCCCCCTGTGCTCTCCAATAGTATATAGACCCGTATGCTCTCCCACAATAGTATATAGCCCCCCTGTGCTCTCCCACAATAGTATATAGCCCCCCTGTGCTCTCCCCCAATAGTATATAGCCCCCCTGTGCTCTCCAATAGTATATAGACCCCTATGCTCCCACAATAGTATATAGCCCCCCTGTGCTCCCCCCCAATAGTATATAGCCCCCTGTGCTCTCCCTAATAGTTATAGCCCCCCTGTGCTCTGCATAATATATATCCCCCCTGTGCTCTCCCCCATAGTATATAGACCCCTGTGCTCCTCAATAGTATATAGCTCCCTGTGCTCCCCAATAGTATATAGCTCCCCTGTGCTCCCCAATAGTATATAGCCCCCTGTGCTCCCCAATAGTATATAGCTCCCCTGTGCTCCCCCATAGTATATAGCCCCCTGTGCCCCCCATAGTATATAGCCCCCTGTGCTCCCACACTTCCTGCGGTCACAAGAGGCTGCACTCCCCTTACCCTCGCGCCGACGCTCCAGTGACGTCGGGCGCTAGAGGGAGAGTGTGGCCTCTTGTGACCGCAGGAAGTGCGGCCACAAGAGTGACTGACAGGGAGGGAGCCAATGGCTCTCTCTCTGTCAGTATCGCTGCTGCTGAAGTGCCGCAGCAGCAGCGGGTGGGGGCAGCGGCGAACGCCGGGGGGGCCCTGCAGGGGGCGCCATGGAGGGGTAAGTAGATTACCCATCCATGGCGCTCCCCCCTGACAGGCTGGTGGCCGGAGCCCTGTGCGACCGCATTGGTCGCACATAGCAACGGCCGGCCTGCTCGGGGGGGGCCCCTTTAACCAGTGGGCCCGATGCACGTGCACCATGTGCCCTCTGGTTAAAGCGGCCCTGACCCCAGTGATGTTCTCTTCTGCAAACAAAATTCAGAGCACTGAACCCATGTGTTCTTTGTACTCTTTTTACATGCAGGAATTAGTTTTTTTTTCTTAACATTAGATTCCAGCTTTTCTACATTCATCTCTTCCGTTTTCCATGGACTTCAGTATTCTTTAGAAACTCCCATCTATTAGTTATAATAAAGATTATCACATATTGGGGACATAGCACAGTTCCTGCTAAAAAATACTGTATATAGTTTCATGTAAACACACTGTTTATAAGAATTGATCCCCTTTATTTTTGAAGGCATTCCAGGCTAAGCAATTTTCTTGGTTTCTTCCATCATTGACTTCCAAGAGCTAAAAGTTTTTTTTTTACTATTAAAATTGTCATATGAGGGCTTATTCTTTGCAGGAAAAGTTGATCGATGTTCCAAGTTTATTGGGTAACTTTCATTAACTTTTTTTTTTTTTAATCATGTCTTTTTTGTGACTTACTTCCAGTGATTATTGGAATATGACCATCGTGCAGCACTGTCATACTTTTGAAATGCATCAATTTTAACTAAGACGCTGGAATATTCTTCCCAGCACCCATTTGCTCATTGATATTTAATAAACTGCTTTTTAAATTGTGGTTTTGACACCTAAGTGTGGGATATTTGTAGATGTTAGTTTTAAGCTAATTGGTCCACCTATAACAAGTAAGGGTTTGATATGTCTGAACCCCCCCCCCCCCTTACATTACACATAGGGAAAATAGTGAGATGTTGTGTGTAGGAAAAAGTGAATCCTGCTGCCCACTGTAGATAGGTACAGGGAGTGTTGCCTATAGCCTTAGAGTGTGTTCACACAGAGGACATCTCGCAGGCGCATCAGACACACTCTGCTGCTACGCCACTGCAAGCTAAGTGACAACTTGCAGTGGCGGCCATATTGGAAGTATTGTGCATGTATTGTGATCCCCGCCATCGATCATTCACCTCCCTCATTCTCCCATCTCTCAGGTGGGGCAGTGTGTGGGGCAGGGGGTAGTGTGTATGTGTGTGTGGGGATCAGGTGGGTAGTGTGTGTGGGTTCAGGTGGGGTAGTGTGTGTTTGGGGGGGTCAGGTGGGGTAGTGTGTGTGAGGGGTCCGGGGTAGTGTGTGTTTGGGAGTTGGGTGGGGTAGTGTTTGTGTAAAGGGGTAGGGAAAATAGTGTGTGTGTGTGTGTCAGGTGGGGTAGTGTGTGGGGGGTCAGGTGGGCAGTGTTTGTGGGGAGTCAGGTAGGGTAGTATGTGTGTGGGGGGGGGGCAGGTAGCGTAGTGTATGAGGGGTGGACAGGTGGGGTAGTGTGTGTGTGGGGTTCAGGTGGGATAGTGTGTGGGGAGGTCAGGTGGGGTGGTATGTGTGTGTGGGGTCAAGTGGGGTATTGTGTGGGGGATCAGGTGGGGTAGTGTTTAGGGGTCAGGTGGGGTAGTGTGTGTGTGTGTGTGTGGGGGGGGGTCAGGTGAGGTAGTGTGTGTTTGGGGTGTAAGGTGGAGTAGTGTTTGGGGGATCAGGTGGGGTAGTGTGTATGGGGGGCAGTGTGTATGGGGGCAGGTGGGGTCATTGCTGTATTGACAATGTTTGGCTCTACGTATGCATGTGAGCAGTCTTTCTCGCATATAAAGAACATTAACCTACGATCATGTACAACAGATGGAAGTATTAATGCCTGCATGAAGCTTAACCTCACCATGTATCAACCCAACTACAAAGCCATCAGCAAAACCATGCATCACCAGATGTCACATTAATGGTATGAAGTCCATTATCCTTCATTGGTTAACAACAGCATAACAAAATTATTAATAAGAATCTCTAGACTAATTGTTCTTTAAATGTGTTGGTCTTACATGTTGAGATTGGGATAGTTAACTGTCAGCTAAATAAGTGTTTTCCCAATAGTTATTCAAAGTATATGGCCAGCTGAAGAGACAGCTGAAGTTGTATCAGTGTGATAGTCTCCAATATAGCAACATCAGAGAGGCCCTTATCCCAAAAGGCTCCTATCTACAGATAGCTTTACTTGCTATTAGTGATGGCTTTGGATATCAAGCTGAAAGACACTCTATTGTCTTGGAGGGCTGCTTTTCAAATGAGGTAAGAATGTTATCAGCAGATCTTTATTTTCCACAAACAAGGAGAGAGGCACCCTAAAAGTTTTATAGAAAAGGTCTGTGAATGAGACAGGGACTTCATCTTCACCCCCCAGCTTATCTTAACCCACCCACTGTATCACACATAAAATTCCTTCACACCAAGATATCAGTATTTTTAAGTAATCCCTTTTGTCATGCAAAGAATTTCAGACTTCTTTGAAATTACTATGAATTGTAAAAAACAACAACATTTTTTTTAGTTTCCTAAGAAATTGCTGTTAAGAAAGCAACCTACGTTCAGGCATGAAAACATTTCAGATTACAGATGGCTTGCATACTCTAAAGTCATTGATTCAGATGATTTCTGTGTAGAGTGTCTGAAGTACAGTATTGTTGATTCATCAGAGGAATTCAATTTAGGGGCCACATCCCCAAGAGCAATGCTAGGGTATATGATTGCACCCACAAATCTCCCAAAAAAGAAAATAATACGGTTATAATGCTATCAAATAAAACCAGTGAACAAGGAAGAAATCATATCACCATGTATATTACTGTATTGTCAAGTGCCAATTTGGAATACAAGAGGTCTAATTTTTGGGATATAAGATAACCTCAAATTCTTTCAGTATGGACCCTCTGAAGGTCATAGCCATTGAAAATTGGGAGCGACCCAATAACCTTAAAGCTCTGCAGAGGTTCTTGGGTTTTGCTAACTATTATAGAAAATTCATCAAGGGGTTCTCGCTCATGGCCAAACCCCTTAAAGATCCAATAAAGAAAGGGGCGGATCTCGAAAACTGGACACCAGACGCTATCATGGCATTTAACCATCTCAGACGGTGTTTCTCAGAGGCTCCAGTACTGACACAGCCGGACGTTGATCGTCCTTTCATAGTTGAAGTGGACGCATCCGAGGTGGGGGTAGGAGCTGTTCTATCTCAAGGGTCCGCAGCTCTTACCAACCTCAGAACCAGTAGCGGATTATATTAGGTCCTTTATGGGCGGTAGCCCGGGGCCCTGAGCTCCTGGGGGGCCCATGGCCACCCAAAAAGACTTATACTTTCGGTTGTGTTCTGTCTCCTGGCTGCAGTTCTGCCATGATTTGCAAATCAGAGCATCATGACATCATCTATCCTGTACTATGAACACCACGCTAGTGCTACCATAGTTAGAGTGGGGTGGGGGGCCCAGGCTTGGTGAACAGCCCGGGGCCTATAGTAAAGTTAATCCGCCCCTGCTCCGAACAGTTGCATTCTTCTCTAGGAAGTTCTCCAATGCCGAATGCAACTACAATAGGGGTAACAGAGAGTTGCTAGCTCTTAAAATGGCTTTTGATGAATGGAGACACTTCCTAGGGGGTGCAAAACATAAGGTCGTGGTTCCTATTGATCATAAGAACCTATTTGGATAAAGCCAGACGTCTCACACCACGCTAGGCCAGATTGGCTTTGTTTTTCGCTAGGTTCAATTTTGAGATAACCTACCGGCCTGGTTCCAAGAATGTCAAGGCTGATGCCCTGTCTTGCAGCTTTGACATTGAGACCACGCCCAGGGTCAAACCTGATACCATCCTGTCCCCTGGTGTGGTAGTGGCAATTTTGCAGCCGGACCTGGTGATTCAGATTGCTGAGTCTCAGTCCCTGGTGCCCCGGAACACTCCAGAATCTGTACTATTGTACCCTCGAATCTTTGCCTGCGGGTCTTGGAGGAGATTCACCGTTCTGTGTTGGCAGGTTACCCAGTGATTGCGGGAACCAGGTACTTGCTCTCGCGCCATTACTAGTGGCCTTCCCGGGCTCCTGATGTCAAGTCCTTTGTGTACGCATGTGAGACCTGTGCTAGGTCCAAGGTCCCTCGTAGGCCAGCTGAGGGTTGATTACATCCTCTACCAGTGCCTACAAGACCATGGACACACATCTCAATGGACTTTCGATTGACATATTCCTCTGTCTGTCTGGAACCTTGAGGATCAGAGCGCCGGTCCAATGGGGATCTGGACTGGGCTCTTGATCCTCATAAAAGAAAGCTGAGCCAGTCCTTCTCTGCTGGCTGTTAAGGTTCATACCCTGACCCCAGCTCCCCCTGTCTATTCCTGCGATTCCCGTTCCCAATTCCTCTGCTTGCTCGACCTTTTACCTGACCTCCCGCCTGACCTTTGACTATCCAATTGTTCCCTAATTTTAAACTGCGTTGCCCGTTTTGTTCTGACTTTGGCTTGTTGAAAATTTTACCGGTCCTTAAAGCCATTTTGGGCTCTGTCCTTAAGAGGTTAAGAGACAGCTGACGTCGTATCAGTGTGATAGTCTCCAATATAGCAACATCAAAGAGGCCCTTATCCCAAAAGGCTCCTATCTAGAGATAGATTGACTTGCTATTAGTGATGGATTTGGATACCAAGCTAAAAGACACTCTATTGTCTTGGAGGGTTGCTTTTCAAATGAGGTAAGAATGTTATCAACAGATCTTTATTCTCTACAAACAAGGATAGAGGCACCCTAAAAGTTTTATAGAAAAAGTCTGTGAATGAGACAGGGACTTCATCTTCACCCCCAGCTTATCTTAACCCCTTCGTGCTGCAGCTAGTTTGGGCCTTAATGACCAGGCTAATTTTTCAAAATCTGACCTGTCTCACTTTATGCTCTTATACCTCAGTGATGCTTTAACGTATGCTAGCGATTCTGAGATTGTTTTTTCGTGACATATGGCACTTTATGTTAGTGGCAAAATTTGGTCACTATTTTGTGTGTTTTTTGTGAAAATCATCAAAATATCATGAAAAATTTAAAAAATTAGCATTTTATGAACTTTGAAATTCTCTGCTTCTAAAAAAAGAAAGTCGTAGCACATAAATTAGTTACTAAGTCACATTACCAATATGTCTTCTTTATTCTGGCATAATTTGGTAAACATATTTTACTTTTTTAGGGTGTTATGGGGCTTAGAAATTTATCAGTAAATTATCACATTTTCGTGAAACTGATTTTTTTAGGGACCAGTTCTTTTTTTAAATGGATTTAGAAGTCTGGTATCCTGAAAACCCCCATAAGTGACCCCATTTTGGAAACTACACACCTTAAAGAATTAATCTAGGGGTATAATGAGCATTTTAACCCTACAGGGGCTAGAGGAAAGTATTCACAATTAGGCAGTAAAAAAATTGAAAATTTTAATTTTCCAATAATATATACGTTTAGATTAAAGTTTCTCATTTTCAAAAGGAATATGAGACAAAAAGCACCCCAAAATTTGTAATGCAGGTTCTCTTGAGTACAACGGTACCCCATATGTGGGCGTAAACCACTGTATGGGCACACAGCAGGGCTCAGAAGGAAGGGAGCGCCAATTAGCTTTTCCAATGCAAATTTTGCTGAAGAAGTTTCTGAGCGCCAGGTGCGTTTGCAGTGCCCCTGTAGTGTCAGCAGAGAGAAAACCCCCCATAAGTCACCCCATTTTGGAAAGTACACCCCTCAAAGAATTCATCTTGGTGTGTGGTGACCATTTTGACCCCACAGGTATTACAGGAAAGTATTTAAAAGAAGACAGTAAAAATGAAAAACTCGAATTCTTCCAATAATATGTTCGTTTAGTTTGAAATTTCTCAATTTCACAAAGAACAAGAGGAAAAAAGTACCCCAAAATTTGTAACGCAGGTTCTCCTGAGTACAATGGTACCCCATATGTGGGCATAAACCACTGTATGGGCACACAGGAGGGCTCAGAAGGGAAGGAGCGCCAATTAGCTTTTTCAATGCAGATTTTGCTGCAGAAGTTTCCGAGCGCCAGGTGCGTTTGCAGAGCCCCTGTAGTGCCAGCGGAGTAAAATCTCGCCATAAGTCACTCCATTTTGGAAAGTACACCCCTCAAAGTATTCATCTTTGTGTGTGGTGACCATTTTGACCCCACAGGTATTAAAGGAAAGTATTCAAAAGTAGACAGTAAAAATGAAAAACTCAAATTTTTCCAATATTATGTTCTTTTAGTTTGAAATTTCTCAATTTTATGAGGAACAAGAGGAAAAAAGTACCCCAAAATTTGTAACGCAGGTTCTCCTAAGTGAAAAGGTACCTCATATGTGGGCATAAACCACTGCATGGGCACACAGGAGGGCTCAGAAGGAAAGGAGCGCCAATTAGCTTTTTCAATGCAGATTTTGCTGAAGAAGTTTCCGAGCGCCAGGTGCGTTTGCAGAGCCCCTGTAGTGTCCGCAGAGTAAAATCTCCCAATAAGTCACCCCATTTTAAAAAGTGCACCCCTCAAAGAATTTATTTTGGGGTGTGGTGAGCATTTTGACCCCACAGGCATTTGAGGAAAGTATTCAAAAGTAGACAGTAAAAATGAAAAACTCAATTTTTTCCAATAATATGTTCCTTTAGTTTGAAATTTCTCAATTTCTCGAGGAACACGAGAGAAATGTCACCCCAATATATGTAAAGCAGGTTCTCCTGAGTAGAACGGTACCCCATATGTGGGCATAAACCACTGCATGGGCACACAGCCGGGCTCAGAAGGGAAGGAGCGCCAATTAGCATTTTCAGTGCAGATTTTTCTGAAGAAGTTTCTGAGCGCCAGGTGCGTTTGCAGAGCCCCTGTAGTGTCAGCAGAATAGATTCCCCCCAAAAGTCACCCCATTTTGGAAAGTGCACCCCTCAAAGAATTCATCTTGGGGTGTGGTGACCATTTTTACCCCACAGGTATTAGAGGAAAGTATTCAAAATTGGCCAGTAAAAATGAAAAACTCGAATTTTTCCATTAATATGTTGGTTTAGTTTGAAATTTCTCAATTTGACGAGGAACAGGAGAGAAAACGTACCCCAAAATCTGTAACGCAGGTTCTCCTGAGTACAACGGTACCCCATATGTGGGCATAAACCACTGTATGGGCACACAGCAGGGCTCAGAAGGGAAGGAGTGCCAATTTACAGGAGCAAAACCGCAGCTAGTAATGGTTATTAGAATAGCGCAGTTACTAAAATAAAATAAAAAAAATGAGATTACAGGTAATGTGGGGTGGTTACGGGCAACCAGGGGTGGTTATGGGCAACCTGAGGCGGTTACAGGTAATCTGGTGTGGTTACGGACAACATGGGGTGGTCACGGGCAACCTGCTGTGGTTACGGCAACCTGGGGTGGTTATAGGCAACGTGGGGTGGTTACGGGCAACGAGGGGTGGTTATGGGCAATGTGTGGTGGTCACGGGCAACCTGCTGTGGTTACGGCAACGTGGGGTGGTTACAGTCAACGTGGGCTGGTTACAGGCAACGTGGGCTGGTTACAGGCAACGTGGGCTGGTTACAGGCAACGTGGGCTGGTTACAGGCAATCTGCTGTGCTTACAATCTGGGATGGTTACAGGAAACGTGGGGTGGTTACGGGCAACCTGCAGTGCTTACAGACAATCTGGGGTGGATACGGGCAATGTGGGGTGGTTACGGGCAACCTGCAGTGCTTACAGACAATCTGGGGTGGTTACGGGCAACGTGGGGTGGTTACGGGCAACCTGCAGTGCTTACAGACAATCTGGGGTGGTTACGGGGAACGTGGGGTGGTTACGGGCAACCTGCAACCTGGATCCGGTGAGTATATGGGGAAGGGGGGGTGACTGGGGGACGGGGGTGACAGGGGGGGGTGGGGGGCGACTTGGGGGTTGGGGGGACATCACTTTTTATCCCCTGTCACCAATCATTCATGGTGACAGGGGATAAAAAGTGCCTGGAGCACATGGCACAAGCGATCAGCGGTATATAGTATATACCGCTGATCGCTTGTACCGGGACCCAACAGGGGGGTCCCCGATGACTGCCTCATGCTCTCCGCTACCTCCGGTGGCGGAGAGCATGGGGCTTTCATTCATTTTAACTTCTCCATCGCTGTGAACCGACATTAGTCGGTTCACAGCGATGGCGGCGGCCATCTTGGAAATGATGGCCGCCGGGGGAGGGGAGTTAGTGATCACCCTACTAGGGGGGGCTGATCTGAGGTCTGGGGGACACTTATTTCATCTCCCCCCGCCGTAGATTCACGGCGGGGGGAGATGAAAGGCGGCGGCAGCACCGGTAATCTCCTTTACCGACGGCCGCCGCTATAACGTTAATAGCGGCGATCGTCGGTAAGGGGGGGGCCGGGACGGACCCCACACACTGCCCCAACCCCTCAGCTACCTCCGGTAGCCGGGGGGATGGGGTGGGGGCCGTCCCAGCCCCGCAGCCTTATTCTCTGCCATCGCCGTAAAAAGCTGATGGCAGCAGAATAAGGACCATTAGTGACCGCCGTAAAAAGCCGTATCGGCGGTCACTAAGGGGTTAACCCACCCACTGTATCACACATAACATTCCTTCACACCAAGATATCATTATTTTTAAGTAATCCCTTTCGTCATGCAAAGAATTTCAGACTTCTTTGGAAGTACTATGAATTGTAAAAAAAAAATTTAGTTTCTAAGAAATTGCTGTTAAGAAAGCAACCTACGTTCCGGCATGAAAACATTTCAGATTACAGATGGATTGTATACTCTAAGTAATTGATTCAAATGTTTTCTGTGTAGAGTGTCTGAGGTATTGTTGATTCATCAGAGGAATTAAATTTAGGGGCCACATCCGCAAGAGCAATGCTAGGGTATATGATTGCACCCACAAATCTCCCAAAAAAGAAAATAATATGGTTATAATGCTATCAAATAATACCAGTAAACAAGGAAGAAATCATATTACCATGTATATTACCGTATATACCTTTATTGAACAAAACCCAGTATCATCAAAATGACTAATGATATAACTATAGGGCTATGCTCACACAGTCTTCTTCTGGGCCATTTGACGCCTGTCTTTCATGACATAAGGAAAAAATTCTTACAGCAGCACAAACCCAATGTGGTTGAGGTGGGTGCCCGTCTCTCCACCCTGGCCCAGGGTGGTAGAAGATCCAGCAATGAAGTAGGAGACAGCACGTCCAAGAGTAAAGTTGAAAAATGTGTTTTAATGACAGACCAGTGTGCGACGTTTCGGCTGAATAAGCCTTTCTCAAGCAGGGATGTCTTTCATGACAGCCATTGTTATGAAATGACAACCATTATTTGGACTCAAAATGACGGCCATAGAATGGAGTAAAAAAATTAAGGCCAAATAATTTCAGTGTGTGTTCACAGCCTAAAAAGGAATAATAAAACTGCCGGACCATGACCACATAGTGAAAAGACAATACAGTACACTGTCTTGAATGAAGTCAATGAAATGACGGACGTCCAATGCATATAGGGGGACATTTATCATCCCAAAAAGATGTATTTTTCGGCAGAAATGGCCCTTTTGCGAATAAATTTTTGCATCTGGCCTTTTTCCGCAATCTTCGCCAGGGGGGCGGGGAGGGGGTGTGGATGGCGCAGACTCTGGGTACACTTAATTTATCATTTTTCTCGCCGAAAAATGATAAGCTGAGATGGCGTAGGTTTCCTCAGCTCACACACTGGTGAGCACAGGATTTATGTAGAGGCAGTGCGCCTCTACATAAATCAGAGAACTGTCAGCACTGCAGGGACATTTTTAAGCCCGGCACAGAAAATGCCGGACTTAATAAATGTCCCCAATAGTGTATAAAATGATGGATGTTGTCTGTGCGGATGTCAAAATAATCACCATGACAGTTATTTTTGGAATGTCTTTTGCAAACACCAAACGTTATTTTTTAGTTGTTCATACACAGTCTTTCTTTTTTCACCGTCCTTTCACCGTTTTTACCATAAATTCAATGGACTTTCAAATAAAGACCCACCCAAAGGCTAATTAGTCCACCTAAACTAGAAAAATGTACCAACAGCTGTCATTGCACTGACGGGCGGCCAAACAGCAAAAAGACAGACGTAATTTTTTCTTTTCTAAAACGGAGAGTAAAAAATGTTGTATGAACATAGCCCATAAGTGATTACATTTTACTTACAACCAGTGGTTCACAGGTCATGTTCGATAGAAATTGTTCTCTTCTTTTTTTATTTTTCTGCACCCCCTTCACTATTCTTTCTCTTGTAGAGATTTAGTTACTGGCCCAATGGAGGACCAATGTGATCTTTGTTATGAATACAGCCACGGGTAAGGCATTTGACCCGCATCTCTGTACTTTCTTAATGGAGCTGCTCTTTCTATTGACTCCATTCATTCTCTCTGGAGTACAGCACTTGGCTCTTTCCAGCAGCTCTATAGAAAATAAATTGAGCGGTGAGTGACATGCCTTACCCGTGGCTCCGGGGGAAAAGAGAGGTTGGACCCCCTGCGATCTCTTACTTATCCCCTATCCCGTGGATAGGGGAATACCGCTTTAAGCTTGCCATGTCCCTTGGCTGTGTTTGCACTATAGTGTCAGTAACAGCAAGAATGCATATTTTGGGGTTCAATCTTATGCTAGGGTTGATAAAAGCCACAGTTTTCTCCACTGGCATGGTGTCTCAGTTCTCAATTATTGATTCCCTTCAAGAGGTTATGGTGGCATACTTAATTTTTTTTATTTTTTTTACTTTTTTTCATTTTTTCTACACACTTTTTTAGTTCCCCTAGGGAATTCTATGAGCAATACCTTGATTTCTCATAGAGATCAATACAGTACATATGTACCACAGCAGCAACTGAGTCCTAGCAAAAGCCTTGTGCTGTCATTACAACGGATTGGCTTTCTGTGATGGCATTGTGGGTAGCTAATCTAATCACTAGACCACCACTGGCATTTAGAATGTTTAAATGCTACTGTCAGAATTGACAGTGGCATTTAAACAGTTAAACAGTTTAACAGTCTGCAAAAGAGATTGCTCCATGCCAGGTATTAGCTAATAGCAGCTGGGAGCCGCTTCGCATAGAGAGGGCAGGAGTTGGGAGCCCTTTCTATACTCCGCTTCCGGCACCACAACCGTAACTTTACATCATGGTGTGGGTAAGGGTAATTCGGACAGTTTCAACAATAAGTTAGTGGTGGAAAATAAATGGATACATTTCAAGAAAATCTTATAAAAATACTTAGACCTCTAATTTATAGAATACAACTGAGTATTGAATACCATTTATATACATAGCCGCAGTTGTAAATGTTTGCTTAAAAGTGAGCTTTATTCTTTTTTCTATACCAATACAGACAAAACAAACAAAAAACAAACAAACAAAGTAAAAAAAAAACCAAATACAACAACTATTGTACAAATACAACCATTGTAGTCACTACATATAGTTGTATATTAAACAGCTGGAAAGTCTACAGATTAACTGTGCACACACAGTAATAATAATGTAATCTGGAAATCAGGTAAATAAAAAGACCCCGCCATATAACTAAACCAAGAATAATACAAGGGCAAGTTTCTCAGGAGAAAGAATTTTCTCAATGTTTACTTTGCACTGAGTTTAAATACGGCTCCTTACAGAGGTTCAACAATTGCAGAGAACATCTCACAATGGTAAGTACAACATTGTTATATGTCCTTCAGGTTACAAAAGGCAGTTTATGATGTTTTATTTTCAACAAAACTTCTTCATACCTAATTTTTACAATACGTTTTTAGTTTTTTCCTTTTTTTTCAAAATAGTGTGTAAAAGTAAGTTAATTTTTGTGGTGTTTTTTCAGCTCATTAGAAGTCATGTCAGCCTTTGATCATACCATTTAAAGTGACTCTGTACCCACAATCTGACCCCCCAAACTGCTTGTACCTTCGGATAGCTGCTTTTAATCCAAGATTAGTCCTGGGGTCCGTTCGGCAGATGATGCAGTTATTGTCCTAAAAAACAACTTTTAAACTAGCCACCCTGTGCCCAATGGCCGGGGCTTAGATTGTGTATGCATTAGGCTGGAACAACCTCTCTGTCCCTCCTCCCTGCCCTCCTCATCATTAGGAATGCTCCAGGCAGATTGTCTACTATTCCCCACCTGTGTGAATACTTAACATGGGCTGGATCGTTAAGGCACCTGTGCAATGTTCATAAAGGAGAAAATGTTCCAGTGGCATTCCTAATGATGAAGAGGGTGGGGAGGAGGGACAGAGAGGTGGTACCAGCCTAATGCATACACAATCTAAGCCCCGGCCATTGGGCACAGGGCGGCCAGTTTAAAAGTTGTTTTTTAGGACAACAACTGAATCACCTGCCAAACGGACCCCAGGATAGATGTTGGATTAAAAGCAGCTATCCAAAGTTACAAGTGGTTTGGGGGGGGGCAGATTGTAAGTACAGAGTCGCTTTAAGGATTTCTATTAAAGAATAAGAGGAAAAAATGACACAAAATTTACAAGATTCCGAGCATGCTATTTAACTGCCACTGGTCCAAAATAGGCCACTAAAGGGAAAAATAAATGCCATAAACAAAAAAAGGTTGCTATGGTATGGCATGTAATATTTCCTTCTGGAATCCCAGCTAACATCTGGCCATGGCATTTAAAAAAAAAAAAAATTAAAATCCTAAGGGTACATTTACACAGACAAAAGAAGCACTTTCGCAGAGGTGTTGTTATTTTGGGAAGGGAATTGACCACATGGAAAAGAAGCGACATGTTACTTTGTATGTTTTCCCAACTGCAACTGAAGGCAGTGGGAGCTCATTTTTGAACATTTTTTCTTTGGCTTGTGTGAACATATCTTAAAGCATAACTGTCATGGTTCAGCCTTCTAAACTTTCATGTGCAGATGCACATGCCAACGAACATTTGGGTTGCAACGGAAACATCCTAGGCGTCTGTGAATTCTGTGCACGAGCCCAATTAAAAGTAGGGCTTGTGCACAGAATACCCAAACTTCCGTCTGCTCATGGAACCATGACAGGTACACTTTAAAGTTTATGTTTATGTTTTAGTTTATGTTCCCAATCCCTTTTTAATCAACTCCTGCCACCCAGCTGCCACCAGTTTTCAATTTTTATGTCAGGAGCCAGCGGCAGCTGGAGCGCTGGTCCTGAGCCATTAATCACCTCTGTTTTTTTCTGCCAGTCAGATTTGGTTCTGGAGGAGGGTCTGGAGTCCCTGCTCCAATCTCTTTCTTGGTAAAGGACTTCAGCCCCTATGTAACTACTAACCCCACCATGTTCTAGTTGCCTGCTATAGCCTTTATTTGGAGGGACTAAGCTAGCTATCTCTTGCTATTTACTTTGTCTGATACCTTGTTACTAGACCTTGGCTCTCGTTCTCCTGACTGTCCCTCTGACCACTGACTTTGTACTTCATTGCCTGATAGTTATTGACCTGGCTTGCTGACCTCTCTGTGTATTTCATTTGTCTTGTCCATATCTTGTGTTTGCACTAATTTCAGAGCAGTTGCAGTTTTTAGGTTGGAACCGGCCTGTTAGGGAGTCGGGTTCACCAAAAGGCAGGGACAGTTGGTGGGAGCAGGGTCAGGGCTTTACCTAGTCTGTGTATTCTGTGTGTCCCTGACCTGTTCCTCACAGTTTATGAAAAAAAAAATTCTCTGTGTGACACCAGCTAAGGCTAAAAAAAAGGCCACAAAAAAGCCATTACTTTTCCCATCTCTTTTTTGTATTTTTTTGGTATTTTCTCATTTTATTTTTAATTACTATAGATTTATATGATTCCAGGTTTTCTATTGAAGAAATGGAGTTAAAACTCCCTTATAGAAAAACATCAAAGTTTCTGTGGAAAACTGCATTTCACAAACATAACTGCAAACATACTACAAATGTCAAACTGCCTGTGAGATGGGTGCAGGTGATCTTCTTCCCACTCTTCTGATTCCATGGGGGAAGAGAAAGGCTCCAATTGCAACACACCCAGCTGGGTGATTGCGGAAGCTCACCATCCACACAGCCCTTGCATAGGGGTGTTTTCCACCTTCTCACGGGTTGTAGCTTATGCATGAATTCCGGGAGGTAGTCTGTTTATACAGAACTTCTGCCAACAAATAGGGTATGGTCACAATGGAGATCCTTTAACCCCTTAAGGACAGAGCCAATTTCGATTTTTGCGTTTTCGTTTTTTCCTCCTTGTGCTTAAAAGGCCATAGCACTTGCATTTTTCCACCTAGAAACCCGCATGAGCCCTTATTTTTTGCGTCACTAATTGTACTTTGCAATGACAGGCTGAATTTTTGCATAAAGTACACTGCGAAACCAGAAAAAAATTCAAAGTGTGGTGAAATTGAAAAAAAAAAAGCATTTTGTTTATTTGGGGAAAATGTGTTTCTACGCCATTCTCCCTGGGGTAAAACTGACTTGTTATGCATGTTCCTCAAGTCGTTACGATTAAAACGATATGTAACATGTATAACTTATATTGTATCGGATGGCCTGTAAAAAAATTAAACCATTGTCAACAAATATACGTCACTTAAAATCGCTCCATTCCCAGGCTTATAGTGCTTTTATCCTTTGGTCTATGGGGCTGTGTCAGGTGTCATTTTTTGCGCCATGATGTGTTCTTTCTATCGGTACCTTGATTGCGCATATACGACTTTTTGATCGCTTTTTATTACAATTTTTCTGGATTTGATGCGACCAAAAATGCGCAATTTTGCACTTTGGGATTTTATTTGCGCTGACGCCGTTTACCGTGCGAGATCAGGAATGTGATTAATTAATAGTTCAGGCAATTACGCACGCGGCGATAGCAAACATGTTTATTTATTTATTTATTTGTTTACTTTTATTAATAACCTGGGAAAAGGGGGGTGATTCAGACTTTTATTAGGGGAGGGGGCTTTTTACTATTAACAACACTTTTTTTTTCTTTTACACTTATACTAGAAGCCCCCCTGGGGGACTTCTAGTATATACACTTTGATCTCTCATAGAGATCTCTGCAGCATAGATATGCTGCAGAGATCCATGAGATAGGCACTCGTTTACTTCCAGCTGCTGCAGCCGGAAGTAAACGAGTGCAGAGCCGGGGACGGCGCCATCTTGGAGCAGTCCCCGGCCGGCTTCAGTTACGGAGATCGCTCCTCCGGGATAACATCCCGGAGGAGCGATCTCCCCACTAGACACCAAGGATGACGCTGCGTCCGGTAATCGGATGCAGCTGTCAACTTTGACAGCTGCATCTGATTACTGTATTAGCGGGCAAGGCGATTGGACTGTGCCCGCTAACACCTGCGGTCCCAGGCTACAAGCGGCACCCGGGACCGCCGCGGTTGAGAGCGCGGCCGCCACGCGGCCCCGCTCTGAACGTCCCTAACGGCAACAGGGCGTAAATATACGCCCTATGTCGTTAAGGGGTTAAAGGAGAAGTCCGGCAAAAAATGTTATTAAAGTATTTTATTTCCCCCCAAAAGTTATAAAAATCACCAATATACAGTTATTATGGGAAATGTACATAAAGTGCTTTTTTCCCTGCACTTACTACTGCATCAAGGCTTCACTTCCTGAACAAAATGGTGATGTCACGATCCGACTCTCACAGCTGTGCGGGCTGTGGCTGCTGGAGAAGATGATGGCAGGAGGATACTAAGGGACACGGCACTGGAAGGACACTGAGCATCCCCCTGCCATCATCCTCTCCAGTAACCACGGCCCACACAGCTCTGGGAGTCGGGTAGTGACATCACCATATTATCCAGGAAGTGAAGCCTTGATGCAATAGTAAGTGCAGGGAAAAAAGCACTTTATGTGTATTTCTCGTAAAAAGTGTATATTGGTGATTTGTATAACTTTTGGGGGACAATACAGTACTTTAATAAAAAAAAATTGCCGGACTTCTAACATCCTATTCCTAATCCTGCTCCTTCTTCTCTTCAAACCATCTCCAAAAAGGTAGGGGTGGAGAAGGGGATGGTGCTGGTGTAGGAGGTGACCTCTGTCTTCCTAGTCCAACTGAGGATCTGCTTCTAAGGGATCTTAGAGGGGGCTTAGGAAAGCATGACAGCCTCAGTGGAACTGCTGCTTGCTCAGAGCATGACAGCCTGGAATGGCTTGACGCTAAGGCATCCCACCCTGACTGTGTTGCCTTCCAGTATGCTGATGGTGGTGGATCATATAGCACTGGCTTTTCACCCCAGCCAGACTCCATAGCTACCCTGTAGCTTGGCGGTGGTGATGAGTGTGCCGCTTGCCATGACTCTCTCATGGTTTAAAGAATGCACTGATGTAATAGTGCTGTCAGATTGCAGACAGACCTACGGGGGAATGCATCTTGCAGTATTCTCTAGTCCAGCCTGTCCGATGGCTGTTTTTTTTTCCCAAAAAAAAAAAAAAAGGATGAAAAGTCTGATGACAACTGATACCTTTTTTGGCATCAGTTGTGAATAGTTTCTGACAAAAAAAAAATGAAAAAGATGCAACTGATCAATGTAAACCCAGCCTTAGAAAGCACAGTTAGCCCCACAAAAAACAAGTCTCCATATAGTCATGTCTAGGCAAAATATAAAAGTTATAGCTGTTGGAAGGCAAGTATAGAAAACCCCCAAAAGACCACTATTAAAAATCATTGTGTCAGGAAAGTGTTAAAGTGACACAGTGCCGCCGTTCGCCCCGCCCCCTTGACGCCCATTGGTCGGCCAATCTAGAGGGGGTAGGGCCTAGACATTTAGGCCAGCCTGTTCCAATGGCCGGTGAGGGGGCGGTGAGGCCAACGTTGGCGCTGTGGGCAGGGCTAAGTGGCGCAAAAACCGCAAGGCCCCGCCCACTTAACACAATCTGCAGTTGATAAAAGATCACTTTTTACTTGAACAAGCACCATGACGTATGATATAAAATAAGGTATGAAAACCGCTAAATTTACCCTTTATACCTGTGTAGAGGAGTCAGAATGCACAAAGGGGGTGACAGTGTCACTTTAAGTCTTTCTATGTGATATTTTTACATCTGTCCACAGCCAAATACATAGAACTTGCTTTACACAGGATATAGCAAGAATATCCTTCTTTGTGTCTGGACCTGTAAGGATTATAAAGTTTTTCATGGTTTCCACAAGAAAATCTTTGAAACAATATGAGTTTTATAAACAGCTATTTTATGCCCTTTAGGGATGCGAAATTATCCACCACACTCACTGTTGTAAAACTTTTGCTTTTTATTTCAGAAATACCTTTTGGTGATTGCTTTGTTTGGCACTGCAGTTTTTGTGGGTGACTGTAATGCCGCCTGCTTTTACCAAAACGCCAAGGGATCTGTGAATGGAAATTCTAAAGGTAAGTTTGTGCAAAGTAAGGCAATGTTAGAAATATGTGGTCCTATACCTATAATCAATCATTGTTAAATTCTTCTTGAGGGTGTTTCATGAAAATACTGTCTAATATATTGGCATCATGTTATCGAGCAGTAACAGCTGAACTGCCTGATATATATTTTTGTGGGATAAGATTCAGCATAACTTGTCAATTAATCTATGCTAAGGAGTCCAGTGAGGGAATCTCTCTCTCTCTCTTTCTCTCTCTCTCTCTTCAGTCTATATTACTCTGTTGATTTTACTCTCTTTCTCTCTCTCTCTTCAGTCCATTTTACTCCGTGTGAACTGGCCCTAAGGCTATGTTCCCAGACAGTATTTTTGCTCAGTATTTTGCTACCAAAACCAGGAGTGGGTTGATAATACAGAAAGGCTATGTTCACACACTGTTGAAATTTAGTGGATGGTCGTCATTTAATGGCAAATAATTGCCCTTATTTAAAACAATGGCCGTTACTTTGAAATAACAGCTGTTATTTGCCATTAAATAGTGGCGATCCAATTTAAACTGTGTGTGAAACAGTCTGTGTTTTCAATCCACTCCTGGTTTTGGTTGCAAAACACTGAGCAAAATGCTGAGCAAAAATACTGTGTGGGAACATAGCCTAAGGCTAAGTTCACACCATGTAAAAACAATGGCTGTATTTCATAACAACGGCTGTTATTTCACAAATAACCGCAGTTATTTGCACAACAGCGGCTGTTCTTATGAAATACAGCCATTGTTTTTACATTGCGTGAACATAGCTTAAATTTATATTTCACACTCTGTCATGTAAAATAGTTACACATTTGCATTGTGCTTATGCAGAATTTAACCCCTTAACGACATCGGGCGTACCCATACGCCCCCGCAGGGTGGGCTTTAACGCAAACGGGCGTATAGGTACGCCCAATGTTTCCCCGATCGCTGCGTGTTCACACACAGCGGTCGGGGAAGATGGCCTGCTATAAATCATAGCAGGCCATCATAGCTCCTCGGCACGGGGGGTGGTTAACCCCCCCCGTGCTTACGATCGCCGCTATAGGCTGATCAATTCAGATCAGCCAATAGCGGCGATCGGAACCTTTCCGGGTCATCGGTGACCCGATGACCCGGAAAAAAATGGCGGTCGGTGCTGTCCGAGGACGGCACCGACCGCCATTACTGTAAAAAGTAATGGTGATCGCCGTGCCACCGGCCCGATCGCCGTGAACGGTCAGCCGGCCGTTCACGGCGATAGGGCCGGTGGCACGGCGATCAGAGTCCCCCAAAATAGTAAATACCTGCCCTGGACCCCTCAGCTAGGTAGCCGAGGGGTCCAGAGCAGGTATTTGTACATTACTCACCTGTCCCGGGCTCCTGATCGGCGTCTTCCGGGTTCAGTGTATGTAGGAAGGGACACCCGAATCCAGCCCCCAGATGCCCCCCCCCATCCTCGGAGTTAGTGGGAAGATCGTCCGGGAACTGATCTTCCCACTGCTGGATAAAGGTCACCACCTGTACGGGGATAACTTTTATACCAGCACCCCCTCTTCCGGTCCCTCGCTGCCCGAGCTACTGTAGCTTGCGGCACGATCCGAAAATATCAGAAGCAGTAATAGAGCCCTAATGTTTAGCAGCCATGGAGCGGACCCAGCGCTTCTGGATGTGAAGGACCCCGTATCGCACCAGGACAACATTTTCCAGGTGACATCCCGCACACAGGAGAACGGGAGACCCCAGAAGAAGTGTAGAGTGTGGGGTAACAGGGGGATCAGGAAGGACACCATTTTCCAGTGTGACGCCTGTCCTGATCACCCCGGCCTCTGCATACTGGATCGCTTCAAGGCGTACTACACGTCATTGGGGTTCTACATTATCTAAATTCTGTCCCTTATTCCTATTTCAGGGGTCACGTTGGTCCAGGGATTATTCTGATCGCCATTATGGAGTCGGGAAGGAATTTTCCGCTGTGATGAGGCTACTGTCGTCTGCCTCACGAGGGGTTTTTGCCTTCCTCTGGATCAACACAGGTTGAGTTTGATGGACACCTGTCATTTCCAACCTTATAAACTAATAATTGGCCTAATACCCCCAAATAAATTAGAATTGTCCCTTTTCCCCAGCTAAGTAGGTATGGCCGCCATTCCCATTAGAGGATGCCATGATGCAATTACAAAGCCTCTGTGCGGCCAGGACAGTAGAAACCCCCCACAAGTGACCCCATTCTGGAAACTACACCCCATAAGGAATCTAACAAGGGGGGCAGCGGGGATATGGCCCCCTGGTGACGGCCATATTTGGGACGTGAAAATGAAAAAAATGGTATTTTTTATTTTCTCGGCACATGTTCTACGTAAGTGACTGTCACCAGTGGGGTCCATATCCTCACTGCACCCCTTGTTAGATTCCTTATGGGGTGTAGTTTCCAGAATGGGGTCACTTGTCAGGGGTTTCTACTGTCCTGGCAGCACAGGAGCTTTGTAATTGCGACATGGCCTCCATCCTCCATTCCAGCCTCTAAATGGCGCTCTGTCCCTTTGGTGACTTGCCCTGTGCCCATATGGCACATTATGCCCACATGTGGGGTATTTTCGTACTCAGGGGAAACTACCCTACACGTTTTGTGTTCATTTTCTTTTTTAACCCCTTGTGGAAATGGAAAAAAATCAAGGCTAGACCAACATTTAGTGTAATTTTTGTAAAATTTTTACTCTAAATCATTAATCTTGTCATGATTTTTTCATTTTCACAAGGGGTTAAAAGATAAAAAAAAACATTTAATGTGTAGCGCAATTTCCCCTGAGTACGGAAATACCCCACATGTGTACATAAAGCGCCATTCGGGTGCAGGGTAAGCCTCCGAAGGGACGGAGCGCCATTTGGTTTTTGAAGGCTGGATTTGGATGGAATGGATTTCGAGGGGCCATGTTGCATTCAAAAGGCCCCTGTGTTGCCAAGACAGTTGAAACCCCCCACAAGTGACCCCATTATGGAAACTGCACCCCTCAGGGAATGTAACAAGGGGTGTAGTGAGCATATGGACCCCACTGGTGACGGGCACAAATGTGGAACAATGTGGCGTGAAAATGAAATATTACATTTTTTACACTATAATGTTGGTTTAGCCTTGAATTTATCATTTTCACAAGGGGTTAAAAGAGGAAAAAAAAACAAAATGTGTAGAGCAATTTCCCCCGAGTCCGTAAATACCCCACATGTGGACATAAAGCGCCATGTGGGCGCAGGGCAAGCCTCCCAAGGGAAGGAGCGCCATTTGGATTTTGGAGGTTGGATTTGGCTAGAATGGATGATGAAAGCCATGTCGCATTTACAGAGCCCTCGTGCTGCCAAAACACTGGAAACCCCCCACAAGTGACCCCATTCTGGAAACTGCACCCCTCAAGGAATCTAACAAGGGGTGCAGTGAGGATATGGTCCCCTTGATGAAGGGCACATTTGTGCCATGAAAGTGAAAAAATGAAATTTTTTACTTTTACGTCACATTGTTCCACATTTGTGCCCGTCACCAGTGGGGTCCATATGCTCACTGCACCCCTTGTTAGATTCCTTGAGGGGTGTAGTTTCCAGAATGGAATCACTTGTGGGGGGTTTCCAGTGTCTTGGCAGCACGAGGGCTCTGTAAATGCGATATGGCGCTTGAAATCCTTTTCAGTGAAATTCAGCTTCCAAAAGCCAATTGGCGCTCCTTCCCTTTGGAGGCTCGTCCTGCGCCCCCTTGGCACTTTATCGCCACATGTGGGGTATTTCCGTACTCGGGAGAAACTGCGCTACACATTTTGTGTCTTTTTTTGCCTCTTATCCCTTTAAGAAAATAAAAAATTGAAGACTAGAACAACGTTTTAGTGTAAAAAATAAATTTTTCTTTTTTCACGCCATATTGTTCGAAAAATCTGTGAAGCACCTATGGGGTCCAGATGCTCACCGCACCCCTTGTTACATTCCTTGAGGGGTGTAGTTTTCTAAATGGTGTCCCTTTAGGGGTGTTTTTTAGGTTTTGGCACCCCAGAGCCTCTGCCAACCTGAAGTGGTACAGTCAGAAATGACCAAATATAACGGAGCCATTGAAATTCACTAGGCGCTCCTTTGTATCTGAGGCTTGTGGTTGCGTCAAATAGCGCAATAGGGCCACATATGAGGTATTTCTATAAACTGCAGAAACAGGGCAATAATTATTGGGGTGCATTTCTCTGGTAATAGGTTTATAATTATGAAAAATATTGGATTAGAATAAAATCTCTGCACAGAAAATTAAAAATTTCAAATTCCTTACACACTTAGCTTTTATTTCTGTGACTCCCCTAAAGGGTTAAAACACTTTCTGGATATGCTTTTGCAGAGTTTGGGGGATGCAGTTTCTGAAATTGGGTGCTTTGTGGGGCTTTCTAACATACAGGCCCCTCAAATACACTTGGGAACCTGAACAGGTCCCTAAAGATATCTGATTTTGAAATTTTACTGAAAATTTGGAAATTTGCTGCTAATGTTTTAAGCTTCCTATCGTCTAAAAAAAAAATGAAAGATAGTTTAATAAATGCCGCCAACATAAAGTAGACATGTTGCTAATGCTATTTAATATATAATTTATGTGGTATAACCACTTTCTGTATACGCAAAAAAGTTTAAAAGTTGGAAAAATGCATTTTTTCACATTTTTTCACATTATTTGGGATTTTTTCATAAAGATTTGTTATGAGTATCGACTCCAATTTACCAGAAATGTAAAGTACAATATGTCACGAGAAAACAATCTCAGAATCAGCCGGATAGGTAAAAGCATCCCGAAGTTATTAATGACTAAAGTGACACAGGTCATATTCATAAAATTTGTCTCTGTCATTAAGGCCATTTCAGGCTCTGTCCTTAAGGGGTTAATGAGTAATTTATTTTTTCAGGCTGCTTTTTCAATGGAGTAATGCATGCATTTGGCTCATCTTGGAGAACGTGGAACTGTCTAAATTGTGACTGTTTACCCAATGGATTTATAGGATGCTGCACTATGTAAGATGTTTCATTTTGAATGGGGTCAATATATTAGGATTTGTTTATACTGGGGAAAGGGCACAAATGGCTGATATCTTGTGATATATTTAATGGTGTGTTTACACAGAGAGATTTATCTGGCAGATTTTTGAAGCCAAACCCAGGAATGGATGTGAAAAGAGGAGAAATCGCAATCTTTCCTTTATGACCTGTTCTATGTTTATAGTCTGTTCCTGGCTTTGGCTTCAAAACTTGTCAGATAAATCTCTCTGTGTAAACGCACCATTAGAATTCCCATGTGATCATAATTTGCAGACATTTTCGCTATGGATTCTTACTGCATGCTGACATCTCTAAATTACAGGTTATTGTATGTTTATTATAAATCAACAGGATGCAAACAAGCCATCATTTTAAATGGGTTTGGCATCATACTCGCAATAAAGGCAGGACATAAGATTATTCTATAATTAGCATCACATGGATAAGTTATTACTATAGTGCACATATAAATACAAAATTTATTTTAGTTTTAGAATATATTATTGTTTTTTTTATTTTTTTATTTAGTGGTGGAGACTACACTTACAATAAAGAGGAGTGCGTCGCCTTATATGACACATATAACTGTCTGCTAAAAGTGGTTAGAAGAGATAATCCGGATGTGATATGTAAACCAACACTGTTGGGCTAAATTAATTTCTCAATTTCTCCATACAAGCAATACAAATTTAAATAAACATGCCATTTGTATTCTCTTGCCTGCTATTTCTGAAAAGAAGACGGTCATGCTTTTCTAGTCCTGGATAACCCCTGTAACCATCTATGTAGCCACAAAATGGCAATCAAAATAAAATTATTATTGCCTATCGCAATCAGTTGGACTTTAGTTCAGAATGTGCCAAATGAACACCAAGGCCCGACCCTTACCTGCTAGTTTCTTGGTTGGAAATACATCAGGAGACAGAGAATAAATGACAGTAATACCCAGTTCTATGTTATTGTGTGATAAGGAAAACAGTTAATTTTACTGCTGTTGGTTCCTTTACCGCTGTCTGTGTTTGGTGTCTAAAAATTCCAAAATGTAACTATTAGTGTCCCTCAATCAAGATCAAAGCTGTCTTTTTTTTTTTTTAATCACCTACATTATAGAAATATGCTTAAAATAATAATAAACAAGGGCACCAAGGGAACAAGATGACTATGCCAATATAGTATAAAACAGTCTTACCATCTGGTGTTTATATATAAGCAGGGGCGTAGCTAATGTCTCCTGGGCCCTGGTGCGAGAGGCCAACTTGGGCCCCCCCCCCCCCTCCTTTCACGACCAAGTGATGCTATTGTTGTGTGTGTGTGTGTATATATATTATATATATACACAGTGGTGCCTTGGATTATGAGCATAATTCGTTCCAGGACAGTGCTTGTAATCCAAATCCACTCTTAAACCAAAGCAAATTTTCCTATAAGAAATCATGTAAATGCAGACAATTGGTTCCACACCCCAAATATATTTATTATTCTGTACTGTACAGTAATGAAGAGGATGGGAAACACAAGGGTGGACAGAGACTGCAGGGAGTATGAAGGAATGAGCAGGGCAGATGTGGGCACATACATGCAGCACTCTCTGTCCGGGGAGAGAGGGGTTACAGCTATGGAGAGATTACCCCCCCACACACAGTCCTGTCCCCTGATGTAAGCCCCAGCCTGAAGGGGATCTGCTATGATTTGGAAGGTGTTTAGAGTACAGTGCTGTAGACCCCGCTATGCAGGCCATGCCCCTTCTCCACTCGCGCTCCCACCCAATACAGGAAGTTCTTAAACCAAAGCAATGCTCTTAAACCAAGTCACAATTTTGAAAAACTGTGAGCTCTTCAACCAAAACGCTCTTAAACGAAGTTACTCTTAAACCAAGGTACCACTGTATATATATATATATATATATATATATATATATATATATATATATACACACATACACACACACACACACACACACCAAGACAGATATTACCTATTACTGCCATACTGTTACCGACCAAATCCTGTATACTGAGACCAATATTACCAGTAATACCAGTATATAGGGAGGAAACATTACCGCCACACCACAACCACTACCATCACCACCATATTGTTACTGACCAAATCCAGTACACTAAATCACCTCATCCAGTCATATAGAGGTGGCCCCAGCTCTACACAGGCTCTATACACCATATACATTACACTGCAGTTATATCAGGTGACTCACAGGAGACGTCTTTTCTGATCGGAGTTCTTTCCTTTTCATCATCTTCTCCATCCGTCCTGGGCCGTTATGAGAACTTCTCCGAGCCACGAATCCACAGAATCTGCCAGACAGACATATTAGTCTCCTCACTCTGACACCATCCTCATCTCTCTACACACTGCACATCTGTACTGTCCCCTTTACACCCTCATTTAGTGGGTAGCCCTGACTCTATGTGACCTCCTAATAATATATGCCCCCCTCTGTGTATTCCCTCTCCCCCTATGTTGCCCCCCCAAATAGATGGCCCCCTCTACCCCCTCCCTTATAGATGGCCCCCTCTACCCCCTCCCTTATAGATGGCCCCCTCTACCCCCTCCCTTATAGATGGCCCCCTCTCTCCTCACCCTCCCTTATGGATGGTCCCCTCTCCCCCCACCCTCCCTTATGAATGGCCCCCTCTCCCCCCACCCTCCCTTATAGATGGTCCCCTTCTCCCCCCCCTCCCTTATAGATGGTCCCCTTCACCCCCCCTCCCTTATCGATGGTCCCCTTCCCCCCCCCTCCCTTATAGATGGTCCCCTTTCCCCCCCTCCCTTATAGATGGTCCCCTTTCCCCCCCTTTATAGATGGTCCCCTTCCTCCCTCCCTTTATAGATGGTCCCCTTCCTCCCTCCCTTATAGATGGTCCCCTTCCTCCCTCCCTTATAGATGGTCCCCTTTCCCCCCCTTTATAGATGGTCCCCTTTCCCCCCCTTTATAGATGGTCCCCTTCCTCCCTCCCTTTATAGATGGTCCCCTTCCTCCCTCCCTTTATAGATGGTCCCCTTCCTCCCTTTATAGATGGTCCCCTTCCTCCCTCCCTTATAGATGGTCCCCTTTCCCCCCCCCACCCTCATAGATGGCCCCCTCCTTTCCCCCCACCCTCATAAATGCCCCCCTCCTTCCCCCCCACCCTCATAAATGCCCCCCTCCTTCCCCCCCACCCTCATAAATGCCCCCCTCCTTCCCCCCCACCCTCATAGATGCCCCCCTCCTTTCCCCCACCCTCATAGATGGCCCCCTCTTTTCCCCCCACCCTCATAGATGGCCCCCTCCTTTCCCCCCACCCTCATAGATGGCCCCCTCCTTTCCCCCCACCCTCATAGATGGCCCCCTCCTTTCCCCCCACCCTCATAGATGGCCCCCTCCTTTCCCCCCACCCTCATAGATGGCCCCCTCCTTTCCCCCCACCCTCATAGATGGCCCCCTCCTTTCCCCCCACCCTCATAGATGGCCCCCTCCTTTCCCCCCACCCTCATAGATGGCCCCCTCCTTTCCCCCCACCCTCATAGATGGCCCCCTCCTTTCCCCCCCCCCTCATAGATGGCCCCCTCCTTTCCCCCCACCCTCATAGATGGCCCCCTCCTTTCCCCCCACCCTCATAGATGGCCCCCTCCTTTCCCCCCACCCTCATAGATGCCCCCCTCCTTTCCCCCCACCCTCATAGATGTCCCCCTCTTTCCCCCCACCCTCATAGATGCCCCCCTCCTTTCCCCCCACCCTCATAGATGGCCCCCTCCTTTCCCCCCACCCTCATAGATGGCCCCCTCCTTTCCCCCCACCCTCATAGATGTCCCCCTCTTTCCCCCCACCCTCATAGATGTCCCCCTCTTTCCCCCCACCCTCATAGATGTCCCCCTCTTTCCCCCCACCCGTACAGGCTGATAAAAAAACAAAACTTAACTCACCTGACATCGCGCTCCCACGTTGATCCTCACTCCTTCGCCTTCGGTCTGTCCCCGACTGCTGCGCGGCTGCCGGGGGTGTCGCGTCTTATCCCCGGCAGCGCGCGCATCCCAGAACTCCCTGCGCGCCGGAAACCGGAAGTCAGGGCCCAAGGCGCGCAGGGAGTTCTGGGATGCGCGCGCTGCCGGGGGTAAGACGCGACACCCCCGGCAGCCGCGCAGAAGCCGGGGAAAGACGGAGCCAGTCTCTTGTGACCGCAAGCAAAACAATGCTTGCGGTCACAAGAGTGATTGATCGGGGGGCCCCGCGGGCCCCCCTTGTGGCGGGCCCGGTCGCGGCGGCGACCCCCGCGACCACGGTGGCTACGCCACTGTATATAAGGTCCTCCAGAGTAATGAGAGTGTCCTCCAGAGTAAAGAGAGTGTCACAGAGGTCTCAAATTGGGGGTAAGGCTATGTTCACACAACGTCTTTTCATCTCCGTTTAAAATGATGTCCGTTATTTTAGACTCAAAAAATATTTAGCAGCCTGACCTCCCCTTAGTGCACTGACGGGTGTTTGTACATTATTCTAGTTTGGGGTTACTAATTGACCTTTGGATGAGGCTTAATTGAAAAGTCCATTGAATTTAATAGTAAAAATGGAGACAGAACGGTGACAAAAGGAAAACTGTGTGTGAACTACAAACAAAAAAAAGTCAGCTGTTTGCAAAAGACGTCCGAAAATAATGATCATGTTCATTATTTTGACGCCCGCGGCAAAAACGTCCGTTATTCAATACGCTGTGTGCATTGGACGTCTGTCTTCCCATTTACTTCAATGTATTGCCACTGCAGTCAAGTTAAATCTCGGCAAAAACGGACGTTATTTTAAATATGTAAATTTAATATTTTTGACGTTATGTGAACATAGCCTAAGACTATCTTTATATACTGTATGCCTGCGGTGGGCGCACCAGTCTATCCCTACTCGCTTAGCAATAAGTTGGGGTACTCACCATAAAAAGGATGATGCTTGGTCCGTATTACCCTCTTACAAAGGCCCTAGTTGCACCACAAGCATTGATTTTATAGAGCTGCATCCCAGGGGGGAAGGGGGGTTCTCCCACTGGGAGCGGGCAAGCCCACCTGCAGTGCTTCAGCAACGGCCAGTGCTCGGTAATAAAGCAGTGCCCCCGCATCGGCGGCACTGTTTTATTCATGTGTAAAATTTAAAGCGATTGTACATTCACTTTAAACAGAAAGCACACACTTTTTTTCTTAGGGTGGGTTCACACTGTGTTTTTGCAGTCTGTTTAACTTATGCGTTTTTAAATGGTTACGTTTAATGTACCCAATAACATGGTCAACCACTTTTTTGTGATTGAACCGTTTTTATTTATAATGGAAGTCAATTGAAAAACAGATTCAAACGGATTGCACACAATCCATTTTTTCATGCTTTCCCCTCCCATAAAACGTATATGTTGAACAGACTAAAACCATGCAGTGTGATCCCAGCCTAAGGGTATGTGCACACTATGGAACTCATGTGGATAACTTGCCATGGATTCCGCTGCTCATCCAATGACCCCCCCCCCTCCCCCCCTCTGACTTTCTGCTGGTCCCATAGGCTCCATTCTATGGTTAGGTCGATTCTGCTGTCCACCCAAAGAATGGATAGGTTCATTCTTTGGGCGGACAGCGGAATCTGCCTGACCATGACCAAGTGGGAGCGAACAGGGACAAGCAGCGAAATCTGTGGGGAGCTCTCTGTGTGATTTCCGTAGTGTGGACATACCCTTAGTAAGAACATAGCCTTAAAATGAGCCACCAGTGCAGCCAGGCAGTAGGGAAAGCTAATTGTATGCTGGGCTGTACAGCTAGAGGTATAACCAGTAGGAAGAGGGAGATTGTGGTGCCGCCGTATAGAGCTCTAGTGAGAACACATCTGGAATACTGGGTCCAGTTCCGGAGACCTCACCTACAAACAAGATATTAATTTAAAAAAAAAACATTCCAAAGATGGGCTACCAAAATGGTGGAAAGACTGAACCATAAAACCAAACACTTAAAGGGGAACTTCACCAAAAAAATGTTTTTTTTCAAATCAAATAGTGATTTGAAGAGATTTTTAATTTATTTCTATGTAAAAATCTCCAGTCTTTAAGCAGTTATCAGCCGGTGTATGTCCTACAGGAAGTGGTGTATTCTTTCCAGTCTGGATAGCAGGAGAGGTTTTCTGGGGGATTTGCTACTGCTCTGGACAGTATCTGTCTGGGCAGTATGTATCTGGACAGTGTCAGTCTGGAATGAATACACTACTTCTTGCAGGACATACAGCAGCTGATAAGTACTGGAAGACTGGAGATTTTTTAATAGAAGTAAAATACAAATCTCTGGCACTTTCTAGCACCAGTTAATTTGAGAAAAAAAACATTTTATCTGGAGTAGCCATTTAAAGTAAATCTGTTAGATGTGATAAAGATGACTGTCTAACAAAAGGATCTTATTGGGGATGAAAGCAGATATAAGTTTATTTAGAAGTGAACGTTACAAGGTAAAAGTTTAAGAAGTGTAAGGAGATAAAAGATGTCATGATAGAGGCCCATCTATAGCAAGCAGGGAGAGTCTGACTACATACAAATGCTAAAGACATTTATGGCCAAATTCAGGCTACCTGCTGTCTGTGTGTGCGCTTACAGATTACTCCATAGACGCAAAGAAATTAGCACAAATGATTCACTTGGTTGTGTAATAAAAAATCATGGCATGTGATGCAGGGCCGTCTTATCTATTGGGCAGGGTAGGCGGCTGCCCGGGGGCCCTTGCGTCCTAGGGGGCCCCTGCCCTCTGTGACCTGTATTTTTAGCTTTATAAGACGCACTTATAAAACTAAGTGCGTCCTATAAAGCAAAGACGGCTCCCAAGCAGTGCTGAGCACCGCAAGGAAGCCGTCCCGCCCGCCCCCTGTATTGCCGCTCACTATGCTTATGCATAGTGAGCGGCCCTGAGCCACCCCCTCCGCCCGCCCCTTCTATCGCTTCTCAGCTGACAGCCTATCAGAAGCCCAGGAAAGTGCAATGAGTAGCACTTTCCTGGGCTTCTGATCGACTCAGCTAAGCGGCGATAGAAGGGGCGGGCAGTCCAGTTACTCACCCCTCCGGCGGCCCCAGCAGCTCCTCTCCCGGCAGCGCGCCACTCCCGTCATCCTCCGGGCACAGGCAGCGGGGTACAGAGACGCTGCCTGTGTCCTGGATGTGTCATGCAGCAGGTCACTTCGGCACAGGCAGTCTCTCTGTACCCCGCTGCCTGTGCCGGAGGATGTTGGGAGTGCGCGCTGACGGGAGACATCAGCTGCTGGGGCCCCCGGACGGGTGAGTAACTGGTTTGTTGTTTTGGGGGGCACTGGCTACTATGGGGGCACTGGCTACTATGGGGGCACTGGCTACTATGGGGGGGGACTGGCTACTATGGGGGAACTGGCTACTATGGGGGCACTGGCTACTATGGGGGGCACTGGCTACTATGGGGGAACTGGCTACTATGGGAGGCACTGGCTACTATGGGGGCACTGGCTACTATGGGGGGCACTGGCTACTATGGGGGGGGACTGGCTACTATGGGGGGCACTGGCTACTATGGGGGCACTGGCTACTATGGGGGGCACTGGCTACTATGGGGGCACTGGCTACTATGGGGGGCACTGGCTACTATGGGGGCACTGGCTACTATGGGGGGCACTGGCTACTATGGGGGCACTGGCTACTATGCGGGGCACTGGCTACTATGGAGGCACTGGCTACTATGGGGGGCACTGGCTATTATGAGGGGCACTGGCTACTATGGGGGGCACTGACTACTATGGGGGGCACTGGCTACTATGGGGGGCACTATATGGGGGGATTGGCTACTATGGGGGGCACTATATGGGGGGATTGGCTACTATGGGGGGATTGGCTACTATGGGGGGCACTATATGCAAAGATGTGGGGGATTTGATGGTGGCGGTTGGGGGGGGGGGGGGGCAATTCGCACCTCTGCCCAGGGGCCCATAATACTGTTAAGACGGCCCTGATGTGATGTCTATAGCTGCTCATGCCCCTCTCTCTGTCCTCATCAGGAACGCATCCCCTAGGCATAGGAAAAGAAAGAAATTCCTGTCTAGGAAAGAAGCACAGGGCAACATTTTCTCATACCAAGGACCCTATCACACAGAGTGATTATCTTATGGGTGATTATCTTATTATATGGGCAGATTTCACTCAGTGTAATGAAGACAATGATCAGCCGAGTTTAGAAAAAGTTTAAAAATTATAGGCCACCGACGGCGCATCATATTTAATTTCCCATAATCAAAACTCTGTCCTTCTTGTCCACAAAGAAAAATCCAGCCCCCATGAAAGACACATGTCAAATTGTTTAGGATCAGAAAGGTTGTATATTTTACCCTTAGAATACCCTTACACACACTTTTTGTCTGGCATTTTTCGGGCAGGCCCCCAAAAAACCTAATGCGGCGCATGGTGGTTTTTTCCATGCGGATGCGTTTTTTTTTTTTTTTCTGGCATATTTGATCTTATGTGTGAATAATGTTTTGTATGTTTGTGCTGTTTTTTTGGGTCTGCATTTTGACCTGAACATAGACCCTCTGTGAGCCAGACTGTGCTCAATTGGGGTGGGCAAGGGGTGACAGTCTGGTCCCCAGGAAATTAACTTGTACAGTGTCAGCTCAGCCAATAAGCATCTGCAGCGATGTCCCACCTCAGCTGCTGATTGACTGATGGCAAATTTGAAGAGCCACACTGAGTTAAAAGCTCTGGTGAAGTAGGAAGATGTAATTTGGAGTTAGAATACCCCCCTTCCCCCCACCCCCATGCACTGCACCCATCCCAGCAAGGAAGGGGGAGCACTTATCCCCATTCCTTGCTGACAAAGCTACAGTGTGAGATCAGTCTGACCCCTGGGGGTTCTTCACTTAACCCCCTGGGGGCCAAATCCTCATTTAACCCTTTGTGTGCCATACTGCAAGCAGCATCTGGAAATATGCTGCATACTGTATGGTGCAGAACACCTGTCAAAATGATGAGTGTTCTGCTTGTGCCTTTTTTGTGCCTTCCCCTTTGTCTTTTAGATATTTGTATCCAAAGGATTGCGTCAAATTCAGTGAACTGTGATAGACCCAGGACTTACGTGAATTTGGAAGCCTAAATCAATGAAAGCAGTTCTCACTTTACTGATGAAAAGGTAATGGTTACCGGAAACAATTTCAGGGAATACCTGCTGCCCACGCTCCAGGGCTGCTCCTGCGGTCCGCTTCTCCATGGGTCCCGCGCGCTCTAGCTTCAGAGCGGCCTGTCAGCTGACAGGCCGCCTGGCCAATCACAGGCCTGTGATTGGCTGAGCGGCCTGTCAGCTGAAAGGCCACTCTGAAGCTAGAGCGCGCAGGACCCGTGGAGAAGCGGACTGCAGGGGCAGCCCTGGAGCGTGGATAGGTAATGTATATAGTTTAAAGCGACTCTGTACCCACAATCTGACCCCCCAAACCACTTCCCCTCAGATAGCTGCTTTTAATCCAAGATCTGTCCTGGGGTCCGTTCGGCAGGTGATGCAGTTATTGTCATAAAAACAACTTTTAATCCTGAAGCGCTGTGTCTATCGGCCGGGGCTTACATTTGTATATGCATTAGGCGGGCACAACCTCTCTGTCCTTCCTCCCTACCCTCCTCATCATTAGGAATGATCCAGGCAGATTGCTTCCTATTCCCCACCTGTGTGCATAATGAACATGGGCTGGATCGTTAATACACCAGTGCAAAGCTCAAACAGCAGTAAATGTTCCTGGATCATTCCTAATGATGAGGAGGGTGGGGAGGAAGGACGGATAGGTGATGCAAGCCTAATGCATATACAAATGTAAGCCCCGGCCGTTAGACACAGCGCTGCCGGATTAAAAGTTGTTTTTATGACAATAACTGCATCCCCTGCCGAACTGACCCCAGAACAGATCTTAGATTAAAAGCAGCTATCTGAAGGTACAAGTGGTTTGGGGGGGACAGATTGTGGGTACAGAGTCGCTTTAAGCAAGGGCTGCAAGGACATCGGTAACGATGTCCCTGCAGCCCTTGTTTAATGATTATTGGGCCGTGTAATGGTGCGTTTACCCAGGCAGATTTATCTGACAGATCTTTGAAGCCAAAACCAGGAACAGACTATAAACAGGGAACAGGTCATAAAGGAAAGACTGAGATTTCTCCTGTTTTCAAATCCATTCCTGGCTTTGGCTTCCAAAATCTATCAGATAAATCTGCCTGTGTAAACACACCATAATAGGCCCAGTAAACGAGCGACGATTTAGCAGATCAGCGCTCGTTTACAGGTAGGGGTTATTGATGCCAGACACCACGATGGGTAAGCGTCTTATTTGATCATTCTAGGTATTTGTCGGATTGGGTTGATATTGTGTGTAGCAATCCTGCGAGGCACTGTGGATACACTGCATGGTCATATGTATTGACTTAGATGCTTACATGACATAGTGGTATATAATAATGTTTTGTAAGACCGAGGTGTCTTGGCTGTCATTTATTACTGGATTCCTTTTGCACTAAAAAGATTTTTTATGTGATTTTTAATCATGCTAATAAAAATTGTTAAAGCGTAACTATAATTTCAGTAGCCAAAAAATGAAATTCCTCAAATAAAAAGCCCTCGTGTTACCCTTTAAAAAGAGCCCTAAACTGTGTTGACAGTGTGTACGCTCGCTGAGATATCACCAGTTGTTTGGCTCAGAGGAATAAATGAATTTTTCTTCTGGCTGAGAGAATGTAGGCGTGGCCTATCCCTCATCTCCCTGGCTGCCTCCCTCCATTCACTGACCAGCACCTTAGCAGATGTATCACACAAAGTGGGATTAGATACAGCCCCAGCATACAGTATCACAATGTAAGATTAGATTCAGAGCCCCCATCGGCCCATGTAATACCACCCTAAACCGGAGTGTCTGTTCACACATGGTGAGTGCCGTCTGTATTCCTCCTTGTTATGCTGTGGCTTCAAAAGACTGAGCACCACTAGTGACTGGCTCGGCTCATGAAGCATGTCTGGTATCCAGAAGTGGAAAGCCAGGCTGTGCCATCTTCTGTTATGTGCATATCACATTGTTTCAAGATATAATATCATTGTGGCCCGACCTTTTCACAATGTTCATAAATTTCACCTGTAAGCTAAATATCACGAACTTTTTCTGAGTAGTGTATATTAATTAATATACACTAATATACTATATTAATGCATTTCAAGATACAGTACAATCCTATACAATCCGATACAATCCTATAAAGATACTCAGACCTCTATTTTAGTAAGCACAACTGAGGAATAAATACCATTTAAATACATATCCATAAATGTTTGCTTAAAGGTGTTTCATTCTTTATCTGTAAGTACATAACTCATGCATATAATTACCTATACAGACATGTAAAAAAAACTGCTAAAGTGGAAAAAACAAATACAATTGCACAAATACAACCACCATACTAGCTATTATATGCAATTCAATGTTGATCAACTAGAAATTCTTCAAATAACAGCACACACAAAAATCTTGTGGACTGGAAATCAGATAAAAAAAGATCTTGCGGGGGGCGTGGCCTGGCGATGGCGGCGTGAAGACGTGTTCCGGCAGAGCTCCCGCTGTAAGGAGGCCGCATTAGCTGTTCTCCTCGCTCTTCCCCCTCTCACCCCCGGCCATATGTTTGGGAAAAGGACCGGGAGGCAGCCCAGCACCCGCCGCACCCGCTCTCAGCAGGGACAACATAGCCTGGACGGCTTTCTCTGTCCGAACGCCGGACACTCCACAGCGCGCGCGGCAGCAGAGCCCCGGCACGTGGCTCCAGAGAGGCAGACGCCGGGAGATAAGCCGCAGGGCACCGGCATCCTCCGGTCAGCAGCGGGCACGATAGGTGCCGACCCGATTTCTCCTCCGGTCTGCTCTATGCCCACTGTCACCTCGGGCCCGGTCGGCGCCGCCGCCGCACCACGTGAGGAGAGCCTGCAGGCGCCATCTTCATCTCCCCCTCCTGTGCTGGCTGGCTCACCTCAGGCTGCAGGAATGGAGCAGATCCCACAGCCTCATGTTTCCCCCCCTACTCAATGGGATTGGCAGGAATATGTCAAACAGCTGCCCACCAGGGCAGAAATGGAGGGTTTTGTGCAGAGACTGGAAAGGTCCTACAGGCAGGAGCTGAGCTCCATTAAAGCTGCCATCCAGATGACTGAAGAAAGGGTTGAGGAGCTGGCAGCAGACCAAAAGCAGTTATCCACACAAGTGGCTGATATCTCTGACAAAGTAGAGACTCATGACTATCATATTGCTCAGCTCTATAAGTTACATGACGATAATGAAAACCGCAGCAGGCGGAACAATATTCGAATCAGGGGTCTGCCCGAGGCAACTAAAACACCTGACCTCATCCCTACCCTACAGGGGATTTTCAGCTCACTGCTCAACCGCCCAGTAACAGATGACTTTGAAATCGACAGGGCGCATAGGGCACTGGGGCCAATCAGCAAAGATCCTACCAGACCACGGGATGTCATATGCCGCCTGCATCACTATGCCATAAAGGAAGAGATAATGCGCAAAGCGCAGGATTTAGACACAGTGGACTTTGATGGTGCTTCTCTGATTCTGCTTCAAGACCTCTCCAGACACACGTTGTCCCAGAGGAGGGCATTAAGACCATTGTTGGAATTGCTGCGTGAAAAGGAAATACCATATGCATGGGGCTTCCCGTTCCAGCTTGTTGTTCGCCTCCATGGCCGCCGCTATGTCCTTAAAGATCCAGCTGATCTGCCTGATTTTCTCACTGCCCTTAATCTGCCTATGGTGCGGCTGCCGGATTGGTCCAGTGTGCCTCAGTTCCAGGAAAGGCGGGGTCCTCCTGCACGTTCCAGGGACTTAGAGGACGAGGGATGATGCCCAGCACGCGGGTTTCTGCTTTATAAGGATTGAGCAAGATTGTTAAGTTTTAGCCATGGACTTGCCGTTGGTTCTCCTTTTGCCTGCTGTCCGTTTTTCACTATGTAGCGGGGGGTGGTTAATGTGCCTTTCCTACCTTTCAGATTGAGAACTCAGTTATGTTGCCCTATGTGTTACTAAGGGGGGGGGGGCCTAGGGCTCCATTAGTCTCGTTCTCTCTGGTTGAAATTAGTTTGCCTGTGTTCTCGGTTACCATATGTGCCCATTTCAGATGTGTTGTGGTGGTATGCGCTCTTTTGTTGGGTTTGGTTCTGGCCGGGGGGTGGGGGTGGGGAACCCAGTTTACATTTAGTATAAGCTGTCCTCCTTCTGGGGAGTTTTGTGTCTGTTATTGTTAGTCAAGCTTCCATATAGTGTTGGCGCCTTTGACGCTGTGCCTTTTGGTCTACCTGTGGAGCCTAGGTCTCCATAGTGCAGGGGATCTCCTTTAGGTTCCTTGTTGTACGTGTTTTCTTTGTGTTCCTGTTATTTGGCTGCTTCAGTAAGTGGCCTTTGGTGTCGTAATTCTTCTGCTTTGTTTTCTGTCCCTCTTTACGTGTCTACCTTTCCTTTCCCTTCCCTCCCTCTCCTCCCTCATCCGGGTGCTCAGATGTCTACGCTTAAAGTCGCCTCTTATAATGCCAGGGGTCTCAATGAGCCAGCTAAGAGATCTCGTGTATTATACTCTGTGCATAAACAACGTGTACATATTTTATTCCTACAGGAGACTCACTTCCGCACGGGTCATGTGCCTCGGCTGCAGTCCCGCCATTTTCCCTACTTCCTCCACACCACCAATCCGGATTCGAAATCCAAGGGTGTCTCCATTGGTATCCACAAGTCTCTTCAGCACGTCCTTCTTGACACACTCATAGACCCGAGGGGTAGGTACGCTTTTCTCAAATTGACGATTGCTTCCACATTGTACACTGTGGGTACTGTGTACCTCTCCAATTCTGATCAGGGCAGGGCGCTTAGGGATATCCTCCTCGAGACAGACCATTTTATTGACGGTATATTCATTCTGGGGGGAGACTTTAACATGACAATGGAGCCTCCGCTAGATTCCTCCTCCGGGAAATCGGTGGTCCCTAAATCATCCTTGACCATGGCAAAGAGAGCTTTAGACACACAGAGATTGGTCGATGCATGGAGGGTTTTGCACCCTCAGGATAGGGACTACACATATTTCTCCCCAGCGCACCAATCATACAGCCGGTTGGACATGATCTTTCTTTCACAACATGCTCTCATGCACACCCCATACGCTTCAATCGGCACGGGCTTATGGTCTGACCATTCCCCTGTTTTCCTTTCCCTCGCTATGCCTGACGGCGCACCCAGAGAATGGTCTTGGCGCCTCAATGAAACCCTCCTCCAGGATGTGGTGTGCAGGACAGCAATAGAATCTGCCATTTCAGACTTTCTCCTAATACATGCCGGAGACCCCACGTCCCTCCCTATGCAGTGGGAAACCTTAAAATGTGTCCTCCATGGAGTTCTTATACAAAATGGGGCCCGATTGAAAAAAGAGAGAAGCGCTAAGCTCCGTAAACTTCTGGCTACCCTGTCTGACCTCACGGCCACACATAAACGCACCTTAGACATTGCCACTCTCCAGGCCATGACTGTGGTCAGGGAACAAATTAAGGACCTAGTTCTGAAAACTGAAGCAGCCAACAAATTGAGATTCAAAGGGTATCTGTATGCTCAAGCTAATAAATGCGGTCGAGCCCTGGCGAGGTACATCCATCCACGAAACGCTCCTACTTATGTTCCCCTCATTCAAGACACAAATGGTGTAGTTCATCATAATCCGAAGCTTATTGCCAACACATTTAAGGACTACTACAGTTCCTTGTACTCTATCTCTGGACATTATGATGATGCCTCGAAGGAGGTTCTTGACAATAAATTATCGGATTATATGAGAGAGACGGCCCTGCCCATGGTGGATGATGACACTAGAGAAAGCCTTGACGTGCCTTTTACGGAAGAGGAAGTGGGGACAGCTATTGCAGCCTCCAAGAACGGCAAAAGTCCTGGGCCTGATGGCTTTACGGCAACATTCTACAAAAAGTTTAAGGGCTGCCTACTTCCTTTCCTGACAAAGGTCTTTAATGCTGTTTCAGCGGGTGTGCAATTTCCGAAACAGGAGTTGGAAGCTCATGTGGTGGTCCTGCCCAAGCCAGGGAAAGATGAGGCCCAATGTAGCAGTTACCGCCCAATATCTCTCATCAACTGTGATATTAAATTGTACTCAAAGATGCTGGCAACTCGCCTAAACCCTGTAGTCTCGAAGGTGATACATTTAGACCAAGTGGGTTTTGTTCCGGGACGGGAGGCAAGGGACAATACCATACGCACCATTTCTCTTGTAGCTCATGCTCACGGCACTAAGACCCCGTTGTGTCTGATCTCAGTCGACGCGGAAAAGGCCTTCAACAGGGTCCATTGGAAATTCCTGGCGGCATCCCTGACGCAGATAGGCCTGAGTACTGCCTTTGTCAGCAAAGTCATGGCACTTTACACTCATCCTTCTGCCCGTGTCAGAGCCAATGGAGTCCTGTCGGAGGTCTTCCGCATCAAGAATGGTACACGTCAGGGGTGCCCCTTGTCTCATCTCCTGTATGTGCTGACCATGGAACACTTGGCGGTCTCCCTTCGCAGCGACCCGAATGTTAAGGGAATGGTGATTGGGCAGGATCACCATAAGTTAGCCTTATATGCGGACGACCTGCTCCTTTACACGACATCCCCACATACATCTTTGCCCTCAATTTTAAAGATATTTGAGACTTTCGGGAGGCTTAGCAACTTTAAGGTGAACCTGTCTAAGACGGAAGGCCTCAATATCTCTTTACCAGCATCTGATTTGGCCCGGTTGAAGTCTAACTTTAACTTTCGCTGGCAAACTGATAGCATCACCTACTTGGGCATACAGATACCGAATAGGCTGGATCTGCTGTTCTCCCTGAACTATGTTCCCTTGCAAAAAAAGACGTTAGACCGTTTACAATCCTATCACAGACATTTTCTATCGTGGTTTGGCAGGATGAGCGTCCTCAAGATGGACCTCCTTCCCCGCTTTCTCTATGTATTCCAAACAGTCCCTATCAGTGTCCCTGTGGCTTACTTCCGTACATTACAAAAAGCCTTCACCTTGTATGTCTGGGGGGGCAGCAGATCCCGCTTGAGCCGATTAGTCCTGACAAAACCCAAAATTGATGGAGGGGTGGGTCTTCTGGACCTACGCCTTTACCACGAGGCCGCGATGCTGACCAGGACATTGGACTGGGCTCACAAGGGGGCTGTCAAACGGTGGGTGGGTCTGGAACAGAAGATCGCTCCGAGCAATCTACTTGCATCTTTATGGATACTCCCACTAGACAGGGAAGCATTGGTGGGATGGCCATTCCTTGCTAAACATACCTTTCACATATGGGATAGGTGGGTGAGACAGTTCAGAATTTCGTTTTGGCCGAGCCCCATGACGCCCCTGTTTGGGAATCCGGCTTTCCCGGCGGGGCTGGGCGTGGGGATCTTCCTAATCTGGCACCAAGACACTGACCCCCGCCTCCACCAGATCGTACCTGACAAGAGTCTTCCTTCATTGCAGACTTTACGGGAGGCCAATCCGGCAAGAGCTTTGTCTTGGATGGTGCATAATCAATTACAATCCTTTCTCCAAACCCCTAGCATGCGTGAGGCATCGGACCTTTCCCTGACAGACTTTGACCACTGGGTGTTAGCCTCGGATGGAGGTACTCAGGTGCTATCTAAACTCTATAGTATGTTCATGTCTCTCAGCAACCTTGGCATAGCTTCTTACTTTTCCTTATGGGAAAGAGATCTAGCAGTTTCTTTCACTGCGGAGGAGATTACTAAGATGTGCACTTTTGCTCATGGCATGTCTATGGCATCCCATGCAAAAGAGAAAAATTTTAAAATCCTGTCACGTTGGTATCGTTGCCCGACTTTGCTACATCGCATGTACCCTGAGGTGTCTGATTTATGTTGGAGGTGCAACCAAGAGGAGGGGACCTTGCTGCACGTATGGTGGGGTTGTGCCCGTATTAAACCTTTCTGGGAGGGGGTCTTCAGAATTTATGAGACGTTCTCTGGGAAACGTGTTGTTAACTCCCCCCAAATCGCTCTATTGTCCCTGCTGCCCGGTACCCTGTCTGCTCTCAAGAAGGACGTGCTGAGACACTTTCTTACAGCTGCTAGAATTGTAATACCTCGCCACTGGAGAACGGGAGTCTCGCCTGCCCTATAAGAATGGTTTGCAGAGCTGTGTGCCATACAACGTGCGGAGGAGCTGGTAGCCGAGGCACAGGGCCGATCGGACGCTTTCAAGAAGGTCTGGACAGCGTGGACGTTCCACGTAGAGGCCCCAGGCTTTGCAGATACCCTAAGGTGAACTGATGGTGGATTTCTGGATTTCCCGGTTATGTCCCTCTTGTGCTTTCCCTTGTTTCTCTTTCTTTTCTTCTCTTTTGTGGTGTTTGTTCGTCCTTCTTTTGTGTCTTGTAGTTCATATATGGTGTATTTTTTGGCTTCAGATATAGCCAGATGAGGATCAGCGGAATGTGTAACGCTAGGGCTTATTATATATTGTGCTGACCATAATGTTATGGTTTTTTTTTTTTTTATTGTGCCTTACTGCTCATTTTGAGGTCACTATTCGTGGCGCAAGCTTTATTTTGTATTGGCCTTCTGTTTCCTTGAATGTAAATTTTGTTGTTGTAATTTCTCTGCTATTCTAAAACAAAATCTTAATAAAATCAGAGTAAACATAAAAAAAGATCTTGCCTAATAACTGTGAAAAATGTTGCAATGAAAACACACATTTCCCAGGAAAAAGACATTTCACAATATTTACTCAGTGGGGAGTTTAAATTACACTCCGAATTTTACCAACTGCAAAGAACGTCTCACAATGGTAAGTGCAACTTTGTTATGGGTCTATCAGTTAACAAAAGGTTGTTTTTTTTGTTTTTTTTCAATAGGGGACTTTAAGACTTTCTTCAAACTTAGGGGAACATTTACTATTGAGTCAAAAACATGCAATTTTTTGGGTATTTGTTTTTTACCCAGCCGAATAGGACTAATTTACTAAACATTCTTAAATTTGTGAATAAAAATAATCGGAGAATGGGGGAGGGGGGGTTTAGATTAGATTCTTTAGTACCACATTGGCAAAGGGATAGGGGGAGTCGGTACTGATCTGTTTCTTGTTTTATTTTTGTTTATTGAAGTTACGATATTAATGTGCATGGAATGGGGTCACTGGCACTAGTATGAATGTGGAATTAAGAAGGTGGAGCTGGTTGGTCTGAACGTTCTCAGGTTGGGAGAAGGAGGACCATGGACTTACACAGTTTGTAGGATGGAGGAGTTGGTTCAGTTTAGTTTTGATTTTGGATAAAAGATTCTTGAGCAACCAAAACAATGCTACTGAATGGAGAAAATAAGGCCAAAAAGCAATGTATGCGTGACATTTTATATTTGCCTATTGACTGCCAGCTAACATCTAACTGTGGCATTTTTGTCATGTCTCATGCATCATTGTTTCTGAGCTGCTGGCATTGTAGTGGTAGTGGGTGGGATGGTGGTCTGCCTTGAAGCTTCCATTGACTTTAATAGGAGTTTTAGTGCTGAACCATTGGGGAAAAAAAGTGACATGTCACTTCGAGCTCCCTTTAAAGCCAATGTGACTAGGTTTTTGGGCAGTGACATCTGCATCAGATACATTACTTCTTTTTCCTGTGTGAACATGGCTTAAGCCCTTCCTTTATGTTTTCTATTTCTTTTGAAACTACTCTTGGGTTTGGAACAAAAAATTAATAAAAAATTTCTGTAAAGCTTCCCTCACACAAACTTTTACTGATCTGAAAACGCCACCAAAAGACACCCAGAAACTGCCTACAGTTTTTCCAGTTTTTTTAACCCTTTTTGGGCATTTTTTTCTGGAATTTTCTTATTTCACTGTAAATTACTATTGGTGGTTTTATCTCCATTTTGATAAATCTCCCCCATAGTGTATCAAATAAACGAACGTTGTTTGCACGGATGTCAAATTATTGTTTATGACATTTATTTTCAAACCCTATTTTGCAAACAACGGAAGTTAGTCTTAGTTCACACACATTTTTTTTCACCATCCTTTCACCACCTTTACTACTAAATTCAATTGACCCTTAAAAATAAACCAAACCCAAAAGGGCCTGAATTAAAATAATGTACCAATGTCCGTCATTGTAATGATGGGTGCCAAAAACACAAAATGATGTACGTTATTTTAAGAAACTAAAAACTGACAAAAAGGTCATGTGAACATAGCCATAGGCTGTATTCATGTTTTCCTCACAGCCCTAGGGCGGCATCCCACTTCTCCAACTGCCAGGAGTCAAATAACAATCATTTGGGTTCTGAGAACATTGCCAAACCTATACAGTACAGCAAGTCTACACAACACTAGTCATAGTGAAGTCTGCTAACTTTTCACAAAACTGCAAATGTCCTGAAAAATGGCAAACTACCCTGAAAAACACATTTTTTTTGGAAGTCCAGTCTGAGGGAAGCAAAATTCTCCTCCTCACTTATTCACCTTCTGTAAAACTTTCTTATTTCAGAACTATCTTTTGGTGATTGCATTGTTTGGTGCTGGGATCCTTGTGGGTGTCAGTAATGCTGCCTGCATGCGCACCCTACCCACGCTGCATCTAGATGGAGATCCTGGAGGTATGTTTGGGGTCACATAGTGAGGCAATGACAGGAATATATGCCCTTATACTCATTGATTGCTATTTTTTTCATTCAGAAACATTCAGATGCATTCAGAAACTGGACAAACTAAGCCAGTATATACTTATTAAGGAAAAATCTAGCATTACATGCAGGGCCGGTTCCAGGATTTTGTGGGCCCTTGGTCGAGAGAGCCTTTGTGGGCCCCTTTGAATAGCAATTTACGTGGCATGGTTATTAGAAGGTCTCTAGCTCTCGATTCTGTGTAGGGGATCAGCTGTGTTATATACGTATTATCCCCTCCTGTATGAGTGTGTATATATCTATCTCTCGGGCACACATATATACACACTCATACAAGGGGAGGATAATAAGTATATAATACACTGCTGATCACTTTTTTTTACCTCGGGGCACACCTACCAAATAAAGTTTGACAAAATAACGAGAAAAAAAAAAATGTAATTCGGTAACTCACAGGTGACGTCTTCTTTAATCTGAGGCGATCACTCTTTGTTTCCTCTTCATCTTGCCTGGACCACCATGATGATTCCTTCAAGCTACAACTCTTCCCTTCAGAACCTGTCAGACAAACATCTTAGGCTCGGCACATTTCCAGCAATTTCCTTCCCTTTTCCCACCCATAGGCTTCCATACAGTGATAATTTTGCTACTTGGTGTCATGTGCAGTAAAGTAAGGAGGTATGTGGGCCCCGTATGTAAGATCCCGTGCTGTGCCCCCCATATAGTAATAATGTCCTCATGCTGTGCCCTCCATATAGTAAAAATGCCCTCTACCCCCATAGTAATAGCCCATATTAATGTCCCCTGCCCTGCCCCTATAGTAATACCCTCTGTCCCCATAGTAATGTCCCCTGCCCCTATAGTAATGCACCCTGCTCTGCCCCCATAGTAATGTCCCCTGCTTTTCCCCACAGTAATGCCCCCATAGTAGATGCCCCCTCCTCTGCCCCATAGTACTGTAGATGCCCCCTGCTCTGCCCGCATAGTAGATGCCCCCTGCTCTGCCCCCATAGCAGATGCCCCTTCCTATGCCCCATAGTAGATGCCCCCTGCTCTGTCCCATAGTACTGCCCTCTGCTCTTACTGTCCCCATAGTAATGCCCCCATAGTAGATGCCCCCTGCTCTGCCCCCATAGTAGATGCCCCCTGCTCTGCCCCCATAGTAGATTCCCCCTGCTGCCCCATAGTACATGCCCCCTGCTCTGCCCCCAAAGTACATGCCCCTTCCTCTGCCCCATAGTACATGCCCCCTGCTCTGCCCCCATAGTACATGCCCCTTCCTCTGCCCCAAAGTAGATGCCCCCTGCTCAGCCCCAACACAAAGCAAAACAAAAAAATCATAATCACCTAATCCAGGGGATGTGTCCTCTTCTCCCTGGCTTCTCCCTTCTGTGCGCCGCGGGGACGGATCCTCTAGCAGGCGCGATGATGCAATCGCTATGCGCCTGCTGGGGAGATCCCATCAATCCAGCGCTGCAGAGAGAGGCCGAGGCCAGGACGTCATGGAGGCGGAGAGTGACATCCCGTCCCGTCGCATCCGCCCAGCACTCGCGTCCCGCCCCCCTCACTGCCTCCCGGATGTCAGCGGTGTTGACAGTGAGTCCGGGGGATGCAGCGGGCGGCATTGCTGGTGGTGACCTGTGGCTATTGCTCGGGCAAGTGCCGGGGGGCCCCTTGAGCAGCTGTGGGCCCCGGCACTTGCCCGAGTACGTCGGGTGCTGACACCGGCCCTGATTACATGCAAAGCAGACTAACCAATTGGATTCCATTCTATCTAAGGGAAAGTTATATTACCAAAACTTGACACTACATTTTGCCCTACATTAATGAATCTATATAGGATACAAACATAATGTTTGGTATTGCATAACATTGAGGACCTTTGTAAGCAAATTTTGTTTTTTACACTCCATGTTGTAAAATGGTAACAAATTTATATTCGGCAAATACATTCTGTATCTAATGAGTACTTTAATTTCTAGGATGCGAATTCAAAGGAGAATTACATGCATATCGTACAACTTGGAGAACAGATGACTGTTTAAAGTGCACCTGTTATAGCAATGGATCTATGAGATGTTGCACCATGTAAGATGCTTCAGTTTTAATAGGTTCAATATATTGGATCTGTTCACACTGGGAAATAATGAACATGAACCCCCGGGGGCGGACACAGACTGCAGAGGGCCCTTGTGCAAAAAATGTGCATGGGCCCCCCATAAGCAAACCACACCACCACATACCTCAACATACTCACCTGGCCTAGCGCAGTCCCCCGGCATGTCACTCGTGCACCAGGGAGCTGGGAGAACGCACAAACGCTGCACTGGGCAAGGTGAGTATGTGTATGGAGAAGGCTCTTGTGGCTGGAAGAACAATAGTGCCTCTAGCTGCAAGAGAGCTATATGTATGCATATATGCATCTGATGTTACTCAGACAGTATCCCTTACATGCAACACTTCTGCCGTCCTTGTGGGGGTTGGCATTGCAGACCACTCTGATTTGCTGTCCTGGTGGTGCAGGTGTTTTTTTTGGTCCTCCTCTGATCCTCTGGGGGGGATGGGGCGATAGGGTGTTGTGTGGGCCGCTGTAATGCATCTTACAGGGGGAAGGGGGTTGATACGGAGGGGGGGTTGTAGTCCGCTCTGATCCACCGTCACCTATATCATACACTCCTTACCTTATCACACATAGCACGGCACACTTACCTCATCAGTCATCACACATCATACACTCCTTACATCATCACACATAGCAAAGCACACTCCTTACCACATCACACATAGCACAGCACACTCCTTACCTCATCACACATATCATACACTCCTTACATCATCACACATAGCACAGCACACTCCTTACCACATCACACATACAGTAGCACAGCACACTCCTTACATCCCACTTACCCCATTACACATAGCACAGCACACTTACCCCATTACACAGCACACTTTCCTCATCACACAGCACACTTACCTCATCACACATAGCACATCATACTTACCCCATTACACAGAACACTTACCCCATCACACAGCACACTTACCTCATCACACATAGCACAGCACACTTACCCCATTACACAGCACACTTACCCCATTACACAGCACACTTACCTCATCACACATAGCACAGCACACTTACACCATTACACAGCACACTTACCTCATCACACATAGCACAGCACACTTACCCTATTGCACATAGCACAGGACACTCCTTACCACATCACACATAGCACAGCACACTTACCCCACACTTACCTTATCACATGCGATGCCCTGGCCCCTGGGGGCCACTTCCGCAGTGCTGGTGTTATGAGCGGGCAATGACCGGGGCAGCTGCAGGGGTTATACTTGTCACGGTATAGGCCTGAGGGCGGCACAGCTGTAGGGCCAGTCTGTGGAATCTGCGGGTGATGATGGGCATGCGATTCTTCGCTGCACCTAGTCAGGGCAGCAGTTAGTAGACACCAATGCCAGGGTTCAGTAACAGCGGTTTTATTATAGATGAGGTAACTAGTAGTAACGAGTTCCTCCGGTTGCAACTGGGTATATAGCAGGCTTAGACAGTTAGTGCAGGAGTGATGCTGCATAGGCTGCGGAGATACGTGCCGGATGTTGGGAGTAGTAGTATGAGAAGAAACTAGCGTTGCTGGGTGGACGAACTTGGGAGTAATACTTGCTGTGGGTACTTGTAGAGATGAGAGAGATATCCGCACGACACCCAGATGAGAGAGAAGATGACACTTGTATAGGCAGGCAGCCGGTTACTGGAACGCAGCAGCAGAATCAGTCACTCTTCTTATGGTGAAAAGGCTGCAGAGACGCTTCTGTCCCCTTCTGAGGGAGAGGACAGAGCAACACAACCTCCTTGCTTGAAAGCAGGGGCTGAACTCACTTGTCAGCAGGAAGTGGGAAGTCACATGGTTGCTCCTGGCCAGAGCTAGTCGGCCATTGGAGGAACCATGGTTACAGGGCACTGGCACGTGATCCACAGCCTTGCATACCACTGTACAAGGTAATAATAATACACAGGAGTATATATATATATATACCAAGATATACCTGAGAATACACATTACCAGGGAATATCAGGGGGAAAACTAGCAGCAGTTGCAGTGTGCACAGTTACCAGAACCAGCATGGACTAAATGATAGAAATGAGCACGATAGGAGTAGTAGTCCTTGCGTTCTGGGACACTGCATACACATAGCACAGCACACTCCTTACCACATCACACATAGCACAGCCCACTTACCCCATTGCACATAGCACAGCACACTTACCCCATTACACATAGCACAGCACACTTACCTTATCACACATAACATAGCACACTTACCTTATCACACATAGCATAGCACACTACTTACCTCACACATACTCAAGAACACCCCCACTCTGATGCTCCATCCCAGGTGAGGGGTTTGGGGGGCTGCTCTACTGCGTGGTCAGACAGGAAGGGGGGTTTCTCTGATGAGTGGGGATGTGAAGACCTCTCTACTGCCGGAGGAGGGGAACAGAGCAGAGTGAGGCAGCTGTACACAGCACAGTTGCTGGGGAGGGAGGGGGGTATGGGCGGCCCCCTCTGAGATGCTATGCTCTGGGGGATGGGAGTGGCAGTACCACTTGTAGAGCGTGCGTGCCTATGTACAAGCCAGCCCCAGCCGTACTTGCTTCCCTTTACCTGATCTAGCTAACTGATCAGGGGACACAAGTTCGGCTGCAGGGATGTGTTACCTCTATGTGCAGCCCTGGGCCCCCTGCTTTTAAATCTTGTCTGGCAGGTGGCAGGGGACAGCAGCCCCAGCAGGCCCCCTCTCCCCCTCGGGGCCCCTGGGCAGCCGCACCCGCTGAACATGTGATAGGACCGCCACTATGAACCCCTATAGATCCAGAGTTTACCAAATGACCCATTTTTGAACAGGGCCTAACTATGCTAGTTTACTGCTGCAAAAACAGAAGAACTATAGCAGCTCCTTCTGCAGGCAGTAGCCTCACTGCCAGACATGGGATGGAAAAAAGGAAGAGGGTTAAAGTGACTGTACCACCAGGCCCAGGCTGAAGCACTGGAGGCGGGCCGACCCACCCTTAGTGGGAGGAAACCCCAGCCCCTCTATGATAGGGTTCCATTGATTCTAATGGAGTTACGTCATGGAGGGGCTGGGGTTTCTTCCCACTAAGGGTGGGTCGGCCCGCCTCCAGTGCTTCAGCCTGGGCCTGGTGGTACAGTCACTTTAAAATAGCTGATAACATGAAATGCATATAAGAATTCTTCATATTGTTCCTTGCAATTTTGTTTCCAATATAAACCAGGATATAATGGTCGTTTTTCTGTGTATATTTTAATTATTTTTGTTTTTTTGTGTGTGTGTGCTCTGCAGCCGGACAGATCATCCGGCCGGTACTTAAGTACCGGCCGCGATGATCCAATCACAGACCGGTTGTTCCGTGACCCAGCGGGTCTGATACGTTGTGTGAACATAGCCTTATACTGTAATACAATGTAATTTTATTATTTGGGGGATGGAGGATTTATTTTATTATGTTTTATTTTGCCCTTTTTTCACTAGTGTACACTATCCAGTCATCTGCTGATCACTGTTACAATACACTGCCAAATCCAAGGCTTTAGCTGTCAGGGCATGAATTGTGGTTTCGGAACAACTGCACCCATATCTAGGCTATGTTCACATACAGTAAAATAAAAGCAAAATACGGCAGTAAAATAGGTTTAAAATGCAGCCGTATTTTGAACCTAATAATGTGCTCCATTAAAGTATATGGAAAATGTCAGTCTGTGCATATATTGTAAAAAAGGCTATTAAGTTAGGATATAAAGGATATCAAGTGTTTGTATGGTGTTTGGTACTTTCTAATTGCATCCATTAAAGGCAGAATATACAATGATTCTGTTAACAGCATCACATGGATACATGCTTTACGTGTGACTATGTTATTTAATATATTACTATTTTTTTATTTTATTTAGTGGTGGCAGACCTGTCAGCTACGACAAAGAACAGTGCGTAGTCATCTTTGACAAGGAGACCTGCATGCACAACGTGGTTAGAAAAGATAATCCAAATGAGACATGTGAACACGCCGCGGTGGGCTAAACCCATATCTCAATACGTGCAAGACAAGTCGACATTAATACAACCTTAACATTCTTAACAGCAGCTTTTTTTGCCATATACTTTCCTTCCAGTGGTATCTGTATTGCTGCAAAATAAACTACACAGCTTATTGTTTATATTATAGTAGAAATGGGCAACAGAGGACATTGCAACTGTATGACTGCTTGATTATTCTCCCAGAGTGTCTATACACCACAGAAAACCTTATGTGGCCATAAAATTAAGATAAAAAAATAGAAATAAAACGTCTGCTTTGTCTGCAGCAATCTGTTTAACTTTCATTCTAGGTTTACTGTTACTGTTTCCATATATGTGTTTAAAATACAAAGCAGAACAGGGGACCCTGTGCATCCATACATTCACTAAAATGCTACATTGTTGCAGCTTCAGCGGAACTGTATAGCCAAAAGTGACTTACCTTTGACAAGGTCTTAACTAGGGATGAGCAAATTGACAGTACAAATGAAGCAAATTGCTCTGTTAGCTCGGCAACCTGCTTATCAGCCTGCTGCCTTTTAAGTCCATGCTGCTCTGTGCCCCTCTACCCTGGGTGGCTGTAAAAGCTTTATCCAGTTCAGGAAAACTTCTCCCAGGACTGGATCAAAAATGAATAAATCACGTAGAGGGACTGTGATAGGATTGCTATAATAAGTCTTATAGCATTTATTAATCGTAATAATAGAGAAATTACACAGAGAAAATATTAAATAAAACCCCCTAAAAAATTGTAAACAGGTTTTAGTGATATAGTAGTGTTCCCTGTCTGACCCTGCCTCATGCTAGGAGGAAACCCCCTGGTTTAGGTGTCACTATAGTGTGTGTAGGTCTGTCGGTCAATGGATTATCTGTGCCAACGCGTTTCCCTTGTACAGTAGCGACAAGTTCCTCAGGGAGTAGGAAGAAAGTTGAAGTAGAATCTTGGGGATAGACCTCATTTATTTGGAAATTCAGGCCATATCCAATAGAAAACAATGGTTGTCCCCATCACAAGTTCTGTCGAGGTGGCTCAGGTTTCAGATGTAAAGTTCCTTGCATTCTGAGAGGGAGTTTGATTTCATCTCTGATGCGCGTGCACCAGGCTTCCAACGGCGATATCCCGGTGGCAGGATCGGCTCCAGGAGCTGGACTTCGTGCATGTGGTAAGTATATGGGTCTCTACCGGTGGGGGGGCGGGCGGGGGTTGGGCCGCCGGGCTCTGCCCTGGCACGGGGGGGTGACAGGTTCCCTTTAATGGCACTGTATTAATGTTTAACCAATCACCACCAGCTCGCCCTGTTCATCAGGACACATTTCAAAATTGTTTTATTTTCAACTTCCTCTCAGGGGTGAATCATGCAAGTGCACACCTAAGCCAGTACTATCAATGGTAACACTCTATTAATAAGCTATATATCTTGGGTTGATTTCATCTCTTAACACAAATGCATGTTCATGTACGTCTGGGGTTGCTGAAAGTAAGTGCACCACTCTTGTCTCCAGCTTGGGCGGGGTTTTGCTGTTCAGTTCCATTGAAGTGAATGAAGCTTGATTGCAAACCGCACCTGAGCTGGAGACAAGAGTCGTGCGTGTTGTCTCTGAAAGAAAGTGGCCATTTTTTTGTAGCACTGGATAACCCCTTTAAGTTTCACAAAGTTATTAGCACATAAAAAAAGACCAGTCAGATTTCAAAATTTGGTCTTGGTCCTAAGGGTGCGTTCACACCTACAGGATCTGCAGCTTATTTTCTGCAGCAGATTTCAGTTAATTAACTGAACACAGCATCAAATCTGATGCTGTGTTCAGTTATTTAACAGAAATCTGCTGCAGAAAATCAGCTGCAGATCCTGTAGGTGTGAACGCACCATTAATGTCAAAAGTGGCTGCGGAAATAAGGGATTAAAGACAATTTTCTGATAATGGAATATTACTTTAGGTTATGTTCACACAACGTTTTTTCTTGTCTGTTTATAATTTTTAAAATGAAGTCCGTCATTTTGAGTCCAAAAGTGTGTCTTTAATTGAAAAGTCCATTGAATTTAATAGTAAAAACAGAGAAAGGACGGTGAAAAAAGAAAAACTATGTGTGAAACGTCCGAAAAGAATTGTGGCAATAATGGACGTCTTTTTAAATGGAAAAAGCGGACGCCTTTTCTCCTTTTTTGACTTTGTGTGAACATAGCCATAAGGTGCCTTCACACATCACGATACTCGGTACCATTATAGCCTATGGCCCTGCATTTTTGCAGCGGATTTTCATTCTACTGAGAGAATGTATTAACCATCTTGTTTGACTAATTAATAAACTATTAAACAGCAGAAAATTACTGGCCCACATGCTCTCATCGCACTCCTGCTTGAGTCTCCAGGTCCATGCTCACTAACAGCTCTCTTACGGATATAACTTAGAGACTTACAGAGTGAAATCCTCTGCAAATTTGCTTCGTGTGAAGGCATCCTTAAAGGGGGACTCCAGGTAGAGGTTAAAAAAATGAAACTTCTGCAGAAGCAAGTAGCATTACTTACCTATCTATCCCAGTTTTGAAACAACCAAAAATGTTTTGGGGGGTTTTGTTTTGTATTGTGTGGCTGTACTTCCTGTTTGAGCAGTTCCCAGAAGGCAGTACTGGTTCCAGAGTGTATTGTTTTTTCTCAGTTGTTCATCACAGCCCCCCACCCTGCCTATTCCCCGCCCAATTCTGTTGCAGAACATCTAGGCTGTGTTCACACATTGCAGTTTTATTGTGTTGCTGAATTATTTTCAGTACTTTTCATTGTGTTCCCATCTAGGGATGAGCGAACTGAACCGTAAAGAACCAGATTCGTTACGAACTTCGCAAAAAGTTCGGTTCATCACCGAACCGAACTTTGAGATATCTCCTGATATTCGAATATTCGATAAGCGTACGCATATCTCCTGATATTCGAATATTCGATCCCATTAAAGTCTATGGGAACAAGTATTTGATTATTGAAAAACATGTATTCGACCACTTGGAGGTCATCAAGTCCACAATGACACCTCAGGAAATGATGCCAACACCACTGGAATGCAACTGGGACAGCAGGGGAAGCATCTAGCACCCCAAAATCGCAGGTAATAAAGTCACAAGTCGATGTTATACAGGTAAATTACCTGGTTATTAAAGGGTGTATGAATATTTTATAGGTACAGCTGGTCGGCTGTATTATGTAGCAAATAGCACTTGGTAAACAGAGTGCCTTATTGTAGCACAGCAGCCTGCTTGTACCACCCTGTGTATTAATGTATGATGTAGCAGCACGTAGCACTGGATGAACACACATACTACTCTTTTTTAAATCGAGACGTCTAGCACGTATCAGCAGCACAAAGCACTTGGTCAGCAGAGTGCTTGCACTACCATTTGTAAATTTGCTACTACATATTTGAATGGAAACACCCAGTAGCCTTGTTTGCTGTCACTGAATGGAAACACCCAGTAACCTTGTTTGCTGTCAAAGAATGGGAACAGCCAGTACTCTGGTTTGCTGTCAATGAATGGAAACACCCAGTGTCCTTGTTTGCTGCAATGAATGGAAACACCCAGTACTCTTGTTTACTTTCAATGAATGGAAACACCCAGTAGCCTTGTTTGCTGTCAATAAATGGAAACACCCAGCGACCTTGTAGGCTGTCACTGAGCGGAAACACCCAGTGACCTTGTTTGCTGTCACTGATTGAAAACACCCAGTAGCCTTGTTTGCTGTCACTGAATGGAAACACCCAGTAACCTTGTTTGCTGTCAATGAATGAAAACACCCAGTAACCTAGTTTGCTGTTACTGAATGCAAACACCCTGTTTCCTGTCTTCTGCTGTGCACACTGCAATGGTCGCATGACTATCATGTATGCGTCGCACGAACTTCGTATGCATCGCTAGACGTACACATATCGTACGTATATACGCACGCGTAACTAACTGTTAGTAGCTGGTTTATACTGCGATTTTGGGGTGTCAGATGCTTCCTCTGCTTTCCTAGTTGCATTCCAGTGGTGTTGGCATCATCTCCTGAAGTGTCATTGTGGACTTGGTGACCTCCAAGTGGTCGAATAGATGTTTTTCAATAATCGAATACTTGTTCCCATAGACTTTAATGGGATCGAATATTCGAATATCAGGAGATATGCGTACGCTTATCGAATATTCGAATATCAGGAGATATGCGTATGCTTATCGAATATTCGAATATTTCACTTAGCAAGGTTCGTTTTAGGTTCGGTTCGTACAAATCCGAACTTCATGAAAGTTTGCCGAATCGAACCGAATCAAACTTTTCAAATGTTCGCTCATCCCTATTCCCATCCACACAGCACACTGCATTCTCTACCTGTAACACCACACAGCACACTATTCTCTACCTGTAACACCACACAGAACACTGCATTCTCTACCTGTAACACCACACAGCACGCTGTATTCTCTACCTGTAACTCCACACAGCACACTGTATTCTCTACTTGTAACACCACACAGCACACAGTTACTACCTGTAACACCACACAGCACGCTGTATTTCTCTACCTGTGACACCACACAGCACACTGTATTCTCTACCTTTAACACCACGCAGCACACTGTATTCTCTACCTGTAACACCACACAGCACTGTATTCTCTACCTGTAACACCACACAGCACACTGTATTCTCTACCTGTAACACCACACAGCACACTGTATTCTCTACCTGTAACACCACACAGCACGCTGTATTCTCTACCTGTAACACCACACAGCACACTGTATTCTCTACCTGTAACACCAGACAGCACACTGTATTCTCTACCTGTAACACCACACAGCACGCTGTATTCTCTACCTGTAACACCACACAGCGCACTGTATTCTCTACCTGTAACACCACACAGCACTGTATTCTCTACCTGTAACACCACACAGCGCTGTATTCTCTGCTTGTAACACTACACAGCACGCTGTATTCTCTACCTGTAACATCAAACAGCACTGTATTCTCTACCTGTAACACTACACAGCACGCTGTATTCTCTACCTGTAACACCACACACCACACTGTATTCTCTACCTGTAACACCACACAGCACTCTGTATTCTCTACCTGTAACACCACACAGCACACTGTATTCTCTACCTGTAACACCAGACAGCACACTGTATTCTCTACCTGTAACACCACACAGCACACTGTATTCTCTACCTGTAACACCACACAGCACTCTGTATTCTCTACCTGTAACACCACACAGCACACTGTATTCTCTACCTGTAACACCACACAGCGCTCTGCATTCTCTACCTGTAACACCACACAGCGCACTGCATTCTCTACCTGTAACATCACACAGCACCCTGTATTCTCTACCTGTAACACCACACTGCACGCTGTATTCTCTACCTGTAACACAATACAGTGCACTCTATTCTCTACCTGTAACACTACACAGCACGCTGTATTCTCTACCTGTAACACCACACAGCATGCTGTATTCTCTACCTGTAACACATATTGGAATAAAATAAAGAACCTTTTGAGTTTAATTTAAATGGCTCTTATCCTCTGTGCCATTTAGCATGATCTAATTGTGTTACTGCATCATTTTTGTCAATAGGGTGCAATACTGCAATGAATCTCCAGCATGTGTGAACATAGCCCTAATTTCACTGCAGGCTTTTGCACAATCAGCGAAGTTGCAGCAGCTGCTTCTGGCCGGTCAGATATGGTGAATCACTCACGGGATTGGGGGATCCAGCCAAGCCTCCTGTGACATCACGCCCTGCTCCCTGTCTGCATCAACATTCTGTGCTCAGCAAACACACACAATGTGAGACAGAGGCATGGAATATTTGTCTCCTAAGGTTGGAGAGCAGTGGGAGCAGGAGACAATGTGAATTGGCACAGAGACCATTTTTCTTCACTTTCTGGACTTCCTGAACCGTACAGATATGGTAATACATTATATGGTTATATAGACACATCTATATAACTTTTAATTTACTTTTAATAGAAAACAAGTTTTCCTTATCTGGAGTTCCCCTTTAAGTTGACTCTGGAATATGAGAGGTTATTAGCCGCTTGAAAAGTCTTTAAAAAGAACACTGAAGGGATAGTGCAAATTCATCCATGAATGATACAAATACCTGTGTCCTTAATTCTACATTATTATTACAATTATAATAATAATAATTATTATTATTATTATTATTATTATTATTATTATTATTTTATCTGGGTCATTGTGATTACATTATGTAAATGTATATACTGTAGCTTTTATATGTTTTCCTTCTATAAAAAAAAAAGCACATTAGATCCATTTAATGTAAAAATATGCCAAATTGCCATAGCCTGGGATGATAGGGTGTTATGCAGCTGTGGGTGTTTGGTGTTTTGTTGCTAGTTCATTTGTCACAGTGGCCAGGAATGGTATTACCCACCCCTGGACACAAAGGAATTGACACTTGTAAGGGTTGGCACAAGGTGTGGGTGCAGATGCGGCAGAAAAATCATCAATTAAGTCCAGCACTTAAACATAGGTGACTTTTACTTACGAGCATCAGTGAAATACAATCGATTGTAACACACAACTTAACAGGTGTCAGTAGTGCTGGAGGTAGTGACTTGTAGAGGAAGTGTAGCTTATCTTGAAGAAGGTATAGTTGAGCTTAGGAAAAGTGTAGCTTGATTGAGAAGAAATGCGTTTGTGGTCTTCCAAGAACCACTGGACCATAAGTCCCGGCTTAGTAGTGGGCGCAGGTGTTCTCTTATAAAGTAAACCACACCATATACATGGTTACTCCATAAAAGTGTAGATTTATTTATAAAACGACGCGTTTCGGCCACCGGGTAAAAGGAGGCCTTTCTCAAGTTAACTTGAGAAAGGCCTCCTTTTACCCGGTGGCCGAAACGCCCACTACTAAGCCGGGGCTTATGGTCCAGTGGTTCTTGGAAGACCACAAACGCATTTGTATCACGGACGTCTTCGGACGGTGTACCCTGGCAGGAGCTGCGGTGGTTCTCCCCCTCCTTCCTATAAGTGCTGCATAGAGTTGTGCCTATACCTTGCACAACTCTACTAGGTGAGTGCAATTCATTCTACACATTGTTTGTAGGAACTGATCCCTACATATTACACCAGGAGGCGCCCCCTCTTCCCTCTTCTTTCTGTCTTGATTGAGAAGAAGGTATAGGGACCATCTTGGGGACCTTGTTTAATGTAGAAAAGTACTCTGCCGGAATTGTATTGAGAGCAGTATGTAGTGTGCAAAAGAGAATATCTGTACTCACGGTTAAAAACACCATACTTAGAGGACCGCCTTTTGCCCAACCAGATCAGGGACTTCCAGGCTGGGTAGTACAAGCCCCAGGCCAACACAACTGGGTGTAGCAGACTCCTCGAGACCTCCCAAGGCAGTCGTGTGTAGATCAGTAGGATTACGTCAGCTTTGGCTCTTTGTCCTACTGGGGATCAATCTCTTGACTCTTGTAGACTGTTCTGACAATGAAGAGAAGGAATCCCTGGCATAGATAAGGTTATCCTAGAGCAGGGTAACCCAAGGGGTACGCAGCACAGGTTAAGGGTGTACGCAGGAGCAGGGCTGGGAGAAATGCCCCCCGGATATGTCCTGACAAGCTCCACCCCCTCATGACAAGCCCTGCCCCCGGCACCAACCGCGGGTGGTGTATTAACTCTAACTGCCGGTTAGAAGTCACCCAGCTTTCCAGCAGATTGTATACCTAAAGTCACCCACTATGTTGAATACCCTAGGTCACCCAGCATATTGTATACCTGAGGTCACCCAGGATATTGTATACCTGAGGTCCCCCAGCATAATATATACCTGAGGTCACCAGAGCATATTGTATACCTGAGATCACTCAGCTTTCCAGCATATTGTGTACCTGAGGTCACCCAGCTTTCCAGCATATTGTATACCTGGGGTCACCCAGCTTTCCAGTATATTGTATACCTGAGGTCACTCAGCATATTGTATACCTGAGGTCACTTCTGACCAATCTCTGTTTTTCTCTCTTATGCCCACACTCATCCCCACCATTCACAGGGAAGTTCACTTAAGCCCCTGTAGGAGGAGTTAGTTAGCTCCATGTCGGAGGAAGTGAGCGAGTTAGTCTAGTCTGAGATACAAAAGTGTACAGATGCAGCTAGAGACAACCAGTACTTTTACTACTACTTCTACTATATCTACTATGCCGTGCTAAGCACTTTCAGGGATTAGAGTCCAGGAACACCCTGGCCCACGCCAAGAACAAGTATCCTGAAACACAAGAGAAACTAGCCTGGATAGGACAAAGCTACCAAAAGAGATCTCGCAACGCAGGTAGATGGGAAGAAGCTTAGCTACACCCAGATAACCATGACTGGGGCTTGTAGCAACCTATTAGGACTGGTAACTCGACACTGTAGGGCAGCAGGTGGTCAGACCAGAGTCTCTACACAGGTACAAGTAAATTTTTAACTCTAAAGTATTTCAACAAAGTTCCGGCAGGGTACATTGCTACACTGAGTCAGGGCTCCTTCGACCAACTCTTCTCCTCTACGCTACTCAACTCTCCAAGCACCGCTACAACCACCTCACCTCCAAGCACAAAACACACCTTGGGTTATTTATCCCCTTTCTGTGGGTGGCGGTACCAATAGTCCGGGTTGGTCAGTTGCCAGTCAGGGCTACCGTGACAAGAAACCAAGGAAACCACTACAACCCGGCAGGTTACCGACCATCTAGGGAGCACTACCAGCCATATACAAAGCAGGTATCAACATCACACCTGTGTGCTGGACAAGCACTAACATCCCTAGCCATACACCACAGATCTTTCATCACGGTTAGTTCAACTGCTGGCCAAGGACCACAATTGTATACCTGAGGTCACCCAGCATATTGTATACCTGAGGTCACCCAGCATTTCAGCATATTGTATACCTGAGGTCACCCAGCATTATATATATGACTGAGTTCACCCAGCATATTGTATACCTGAGGTCACCCAGCTATCCAGTATATTGTATACCGGAGGTCATCCAGCTTTCCAGCATATTATACTCAGTATGATGGGGGTCACCCAGATTTCCAGCATGTTATGCTCAGTATGATGGGGGTCACTTAGCTTTCCCGTCATCTTGTACTCATTATGATAATTTCCTGGCCCGGTAATGTTAGCCGACGTGAAACACCTGGAGAGTCCCAAGATAGGGGACGCACTAACATACACTTGATTCTAATTGGGAGACATGAGAGTTCCTCAAGCAAGACAAAAAAACACAAAAAACACAACCTCTCTTACTTTATGTAGAAAAGCTGTGTTACCAGTAGTATCCACTTCTCGCCAGGCTTACCAAGGCTTCTGCATGGCTATCCTATTTCACAAGTACTGTACCCTGGACGCAGTGACAGGAGGGGTGACTGTACCCTGACGCAGTGACAGGAGGGGTGACTGTACCCTGGGTGTAGTGACAGGAGGGGTGACTGTATCCTAGTGTAGTTACAGGATGGGTGACTGTACCCTAGGCGCAGTTTAGTTTAGTCTGGTTTAGTCCGGGACACGTGTGTATGCAGATCTAGTTAGAGACAACCAGTTCTTTTAGTATTCCTACTATATCTACTATGCAGTGCTAAACACTACAAAGGGAAAAGAGTCTAGGAACATTCTAGCCCACGCCAAGAAAAACAGTTTAAAAAGTGCAGGGCAGTATCCTGAGACACAAGAGGAACTAGCCTGGATAGGACAAAGCTACGAAGGAGGTCTACGTATCCTATCTCGCAGTGCAGGTAACTGGGACACCCCCAGGAGCTTAGCTTCACCCAGATAACCACAACTGGGGCTTGTATCATCCTAGGAGAAAGAGTCACTTGACACTGTAGAGCACAAGGTGGTCAGACCAAAGCCTATACACGGCTACAAGTAACTTCTCACTCTACAAATATTCTCTCAAGTTCCTGCAGAGTACATTGCTACATTGGGTTAGGACTCCCTTGACCAACTCTTCTCCTCCGCTACAACTACCTCTCTGCTATTCTACTCCTTCAAGCATCTCCTCAGGCACAAACGAGTTCAAGCACTAATGTCCGTGTAAAGATGTATCTATTGATGAAAATGTGTGTACTGTACAGTTAAGCCGTTATATCTTTATATCACTGGGACTCAGTCATCCTTTCCTACGCACCACACCTATACACACTAACCGCATACCTTGGGTTATTTTTTCCCTTTCTATTAGTGGCGGTACCTATAGTCCGGGTGGGTCATTTGCCACTCAGGACTACCGTGACAAGAGCCCAAGGGAACCATCCCAACCCGGCAGGTCACCAACCATTTTGGGGAGTACAGCCAGCCACATCACAAAGCAGGTACTAACACCATACCTGTGTGCTGGACTAGCACTGGCGTCACAACTATACCATCTCTGGCTGAGCTGTACAGCAACACTTATAACATCCATCATTTAGTGCTATATATTCACCACAACTGTAGCCTGGACACAATGACAGGAGGGGTGACTTTACACTGGGTGTAGTGACAAGAGTAGTGACTGTATCCTGGACGCAGTGACAGGAGGTATGGCTGTACCCTGGGCGCAGTCACAGGAGGGGTGACTGTACCCTGGGCGCAAAAAAAAAAAAAGGAAAAATTGGCAGCACATCTATAACACTGTTCACACTGCAGGTTGCTCGCTGCTTGTGGCTTAAGTACAGGCAAAAAAACAGAAGGTGCAACAGCAACCCACAGGTGCAAGGGCCTACCGTATGTACTCCTCCCAGTGTACACACGATAAACCCCTGCCCTGTAGATATTAAAAAGGGAGGATCTTAGCAAACTATTTGATCAAACCGAGTATACCATGTCACCAACGTTAAAGGGGTAGTGCGGCGCTAAAAAATTACACACATTACAAAGTAATACAACTTTGTAATGTATGTTATGTCTGTGAATCGCCCCCTTCCCTGTGTCCCCCCACCCCCGCACGTGTACCCGGAAGTGTGGTGCATTATACATTACCTGATCCGTGTCGAGGGCTGTCCGCCATTTTGTGCCAAACGTCATCTTCGGACGGACGGCCAAATCCTTGCCGCCGTCCCCCCTCCGCCGCGTCACAACTGTGCTCAGCCGCGATTGGCTGAGCACAGTTATGCGAAGATGACGTTTGGCACAAGATGGCGGACGGCCCTCGACACGGATCAGGTAATGTATAATGCACCACACTTCCGGGTACACGTACGGGGGTGGGGGGACACAGGGAAGGGGGCGTTTCACAGACATAACATACATTACAAAGTTGAATAACTTTGTAATGTGTGTTATTCTGTGAATAATTTTTTAGCGCCGCACTACCCCTTTAAGGCGTCCTCAGAGACATGGTCCCTACTCTAGCATTTTCATACTAGCAATGGCCTCTCCTGGGCTGAATAAGCCTACAACTGGGCATATAGGAGCCAAATGATCTCTTTTATAGCACCCTTGGGACATGGGTGGACTGCAAGCCAACAGGAGGTAGCCACACCCCCCACATTCAACAGGAAAAATTGGCAGCACACCTATGACTCTGTTCACATTGCAGATTGCACGCTGCCTGTGGCTAAAGTTCAGGCAAAAAAAAAACAAAAGGTGCAACAGCAACCCACAGGTGCAAGGGCCTACCGTATATACTCCTCCCAGTGTACACATGATAAACCCCTGCCCTGTAGATATTAAAAAGTGAGGATATTAGCAAACTATTTGATAAAACAGAGTGTACCATGTCGCCAACGTTAAGGCGTCCTTAGAGACATGGTCCCTACTCTAGCATTTTCATACTAGCAATGGCCTCTCCTGGGCTGAATAAGCCTACAACTGGGCAGATAGGAGCCAAATGATCTCTTCTATAGCACCCTTGGGACATGGGTGGAGTGCAAGCCAACAGGAGGTAGCCACTAGAGATGAGCAGGACCAAAAGTCCGGCGGCATCGGCGCTCTCTCATTATGCCTTTGATCCCGGCCGCATAGTTGCGCTCCCGCGAATATGCGGACAGGATCTTCCAGGGAATTCTACAGGGATTCCCTGAAATATCCTGGCCGCATACTCCAGTAAGCGCAAGTATGCGGCCGGGATCAAAGACATGATCAGAGAGCGAACTGCTTTAGGACCAAAAGTCCGAGCAGTTCGCTCATCTCTAGTAGCCATACCCCCCACATTCAACAGGAACAAAAAAAAAAGAAAAAAGGAGAAATTGGCAGCACATCTATGACTCTGTTCACTCTGCAGGTTGCACGCTGCTTGTGGCTTAAGTACAGGCAAAAAAACAGAAGATGCAACAGCAACCCATAGGTGCAAGGGCCTACCGTATATACTCCTCCCAGTGCACACACGATAAACCCCTGCCCTGTAGATATTAAGCCACAAGCAGCGTGCAACCTGCAGTGTGAACAGTCATAGATGTGCTGCCAATTTTTCTTTTTTTTTTTCCTGTTGAATGTGGGGTGTGTGGCTACCTCCTGTTGGCTTGCAGTCCACCCATGTCCCAAGGGTGCTATAAAAGAGATCATTTGGCTCCTATATGCCCAGTTGTAGGCTTATTCAGCCCAGGAGAGGCCATTACTAGTATCAAAATGCTAGAGTAGGGACCATGTCTCTGAGGATGCCTTAACGTTGGTGACATGGTACACTCTGTTTTATCAAATAGTTTGCTAAGATCCTCACTTTTTAATATCTACAGGGCAGGGGTTTATCGTGTGTATACTGGGAGGAGTATATACGGTAGGCCCTTGCACCTGTGGGTTGCTGTTGCACCTTCTGTTTTTTTACCTGTACCCTGGGCGCAGTGACAGGAGGGGTTACTGTACCTTGGACGAGGTGACAGGAGGAGTGTCTGTACCCTGGATGCAGTGACAGGAGGGGTGACTGTATTCTGGACACAGTGACAGGAGGAGTCATCCCAGCTTTAGTGCAATTAACCGATTTCGGTGTAGCTTGCAAAAAGGATTGTGGTTTGTAAAAGGGCCGTGGTATATTAATCGTTCAATAATCATAATTGAGGTGAAATGTTCAATTAATCGTGATGTCAATTTAGGCCATAATTGCCCAGCCCTATGAGGAGGCATGCAAACTTTTGGTTTTGGTGCCAGGACATTGCCATCATTCAGTAATGCACCTTCCTTCTCACGAGTGAAATTCGGCGTTTCTTATGGGAGGGGAGCTTGGTAATGCTGCAGGGGGGCGTCACTGATTGGTCCTCAGTGACTTCTCGGAGCCCGCCCTCGCCCAGCCCCTCCCACCAGCCTTGTCCTGGCACAGTTCCCAGTGCACAGGACCTGAATCCAAAGGATGGAACTGGCTGCATGGGAGGACAACGCATGGGAGGAGGGATGTGGCTACATGGGGCGGAGCCAGTGGCGGTCTTTGGCACCAAGCACACCAAGCGATCGCTTGGGGCCCCCAACATCCAGGGGGGCCCCCACGCCCCGCTCTTGTGCTCAAGACCGCTGGACATGGCTGCTGCCCCGCTCGCTGCTGCCATCTGAACTGTAAATATAAGCACTCGTAATGAGCGATCATGGTTACATGCAGCAGCACTGACAGGGCGGGAGACATTGGCCCCCTTCCTGTCAGTCACTCTTGTGGCCGCAGGAAGGGTTTTCCCTGCGGTCACAAGTGGCAGCTTTGTCCTTGTGGTGCTGGCGCTCCAGTGACATCACTGGAGCATCGGCGCCAGGACAAGGAGAGTGCGGCCTCTTGTGATCGCGGGGAAAACCCTTCCTGATGCCACAAGAGTGAAGAGAAGAGGAGATGCCCGTACCCAGGTGAGTATAAGTGTTTGTTTTATTGTGTTATATACTATATGGGAGGGGGAGCACACAGGGGCCTGTGTAACTGGGGGAGCGCACATCTGGGGTCTATATAAATGGGGGAAGCACACAGGGGGGCTATATAACAGGGGGAGCACACAGGGGGGCTATAGACTACTGGGGCTTCACAGAGGGGTCTATATACTACTGGGGGCAGCACACAGGGGGTCTATATACTACTTGGGGCAGCAGAATGAGGTCTATATACAAATTGGAGAGCACACAGGAGGTCTAAATCCAAGTGGGGGAGCACACAGGGGGGCTATATACTACTGGGGGAGCACACAGGGGTCTATGTACTACTGGTGGGGCACACAGGGGGTCTATATACTACTGGGGGAACATACAGGGGGTCTATATACTACTTGTGAGGCACACAGGTGGTCTATATATAACTGGGGGAGCACACAGGGGTCTGTATACTACTGGGGCAGCACACAAGGGGTCTATATAATACTGGTGAGGCACACAGGGGGTCTATATACTACTGGGGGAACCACACAGGGGGTTTATATACTACTGGAGGAGCACACAGGGGTCTATATCCAAGTGGGGGAGCACACAGGAGGTCTATATCCAAGTGGGGGAGCACACAGGGGGGGCTAAATACCCCTGAGGGAGCACACAGGGGGCCGATATACTAGTGGGGGAGCACACAGGGGTATATACAACTGGGGGCAGCACACAGGGGGTCTATATACAACTGGGGCAGCACACAGGAGGTCTATATACTTCTGGGGGAGCACACGGGGGGCTATATATAACTGGGGGAACACACAGGGGTCTTTATACTACTGGGGGCAGGACACAAGGGGTATATACTATTGGGGGCAGCACACAAGGAGTATATATTACTGGCGGTAGCGCACAAGGGGTATATACTACTGGGAGCAACACACAGTGGTCTATTGTTTTGGAACGCGTGTCGAGGGGGGGCCCCAGACATAACTTCGCTTGGGGCCCCAGAAATGCCAAGACCGCCCCTGGGCGGAGCTATCTGGCTACATAGGGGCACCATACCTAGATATATGAGGGCATAGCTGGCTACATGGGGGAGGTATCTGGATACATGGGGGAGGTATCTGGCTACATAGGAGGACCGTGCCTGGCTACATGGGGGAGGTATCTGGCTACATGGGGGAGGTATCTGGCTACATGGGGGAGGTATCTGGCTACATGGGGAGGTATCTGGATACATGAGGAGGTATCTGGCTACATGGGGGAGGTATCTGACTACATGAAGGAGGTATCTGACTACATGGAGGAGGTATCTGGCTACATAAGGGAGGTATCTGGCTACATAGGGACATACCTCACTGCATAGTTGGGAAGTATCTGGCTACATGCGGACATATCCAACTGCAAGAGGCATACTTAAGAGAAAGGAGCATGTCTAGCTACAGGCGGCATATATGGGTAAAGTGGTCATACTAGGTTGTATAGGTCATACCTGACTGCAGGGGGCATATCTGGTTGCAAAGGGCATACCTAGCTACTGGCACATCCGGCTACAAGAAGCATTGCATCTAGCTACAGGGTGGACATTATTGGACATTACTTTATCACTGGGTCCCACAGATCAGGTGATGCTGAAGTTGGTTTCTTATTTAGTAGTTTCACAGGATTTTTCTTTTTTCATTTTTTAGCCATTTTTCTTACAGAAAATTTGTATTAATCATAAATTACCCTTAAGGGAAGTGCCCGTGAGAGTGCAGTTGAAAATGTCTCAAAGTGCGCAGTGTGTTATCAGTGTGACATCAGTTGCTCAAAGTTTTTATTAAATCAAAGTTTTGTGTTTTCACTTTGCTGCTCATTTTTATGCCACCACTGGGTAGTTTGGGCTGTTTTCAACTGCATTCCCTTCAGGACACCTTACTTATGGGTGAATTATGAGTAATACAATTTTTTTGCCTCTCATCACATGGGGGTACTTGACTTGAAGAGGTTGAAAAACATTGGTTTAGGGGAAGAGAAGACCGGCCCACCCAGTACAGCTGGCATTTGGCCGAATTGCTAAATACCCTGGCCAGCCCTGCCTGTCAAATATATTGAGCATGTCAGTTACACAGTATGTTGAATTTAGAATGCACTATTGTAGTGACCCGGTATGGGCCCCTAGGTCTTATTGCACCTGATTAGGGTAACTCCCTTGGGTTCACACAAGTGGAATGAGTTTTCCACTGCAGTTAGTGTTTTTTTCCCATTAGGTGTCACTACTCTGTCTGTTTAACCTATTTCTGTGCATGGCTAAAGCTCTCCAAGGGTAAACTATTGTCTATCACGTGTTGCCTTTTGTCCACTTACAGGTGCAGATGCTTTCTCTCCTTTCCTCAGCCTATGGTCTCTTTTCTTTCTCTCTGCACACACACAGCCCACCAGTTACAGTCAGGGTTAGACAAATCCCTGTAGTTAGGACTTAGTTCCCGGAGGGAGGAGTTCAGTGTGGTTAGAGTTAATTGTCGTCTGGAGTCAGTCTAACAGGGACAAAACTAGACAAGCCAGTTTCTTTTTGATAAGCACCAAAATTGCTATGCAGTGCTAGAACCTTACAGGGAGAGAAGCCAAACAGGGATCACCTTGTCCACGCCAGGAACCTCTCTACAAAGTGCAGGACAGTTACTTTAGGGGACATAATAACTGACATTAGGGGAACAAAGGTACAAAAAGTCTACGTATACAGCTCAGGACAACTGGGAAGTCTCGGGAATCTGCTTAGCTCAGATAACATGGCCTGAGGCTCGTATTACCCACCTAGTTTGGGTAGCCGGCAACTAGGGGGCATAAGACAATCAGACTAGAAGTCATCCGTGAGTACCAGTATTCTCTTCTTCTATACACCTCTACTATTCCGGCAGAGTACACTTCTACCTTGGACAAGGCCCTTCTGGCAATTGATCTCCACTACTCTCTTTACTGCAAAGCACCTTTCTCCTATGAGCACCTGGTCTCTACCTCAACTACTAGCACCTGACTTATTGCAAGATTGCATCTGTTGTATTGCACTGAATTGTATTACTATCACAAGTACTATTCCTGTATTGCACTACGTTTCTCCTTACTAAATTGTTCCACTTTGCTAAAGTACTTTACTCTTGCTTGCTCTTTGTGCCCACACACACACAACTGTAAACTTGTGTGGTGACTACCAGGTTAAAGCGACTCTGTACCCTCAATCTGACCTCCCAAACAACTTGTACCTTCGGATAGCTGCTTTTAATCCAAGATCTGTGCTGGGGTCCATTCGGCAGGTAATGCAGTTATTGTCCTAAAAAACTACTTTTAAACTTGCAACTCTGTGCCCAAAGGCCGGGGCTTAGATTGTGTATGCATTAGGCTGGCCCCACCTCTCCGTCCCTCCTCCCCGCCCTCCTCATCATTAGGAATGCCACTGCAACATTTTCTCCTGTCTGAACATTGCACAGGTGCCTTAACGATCCAGCCCATGTGCTGTGCTGACACAGCTGACGAATAGTAGGCAATCTGCCTGGAGCATTCCTAATTATGAAGAGGGCTGGGAGGAGGAACAGAGAGGTTGTGCCAGCCTAATGAATACACAATCTAAGCCCCGACCGTTGGGCACGGGGCTGCAAGTTTAAAAGTTGTTTTTAGGACAATAACTGCATCACTTGCCGAACGGACCCCAGGACAGATCTTGGATTAAAAGCTGCTATCTGAAAGTACAAGTGGTTTGGGGAGGGGTCAGATTGTGGTTACAGAGTTGCTTTAAAGATGGTGGTGGTTAGCCTGGTTGTAAGTTCAGCGAGTGATGTTAGTTGTCATGACGCCAGTGCAGGGGGACATACCTGGCTACAGGGGCATATGTCTGAAGGGGGGGGCATACCTGGCTACAAGGGCATATGTCTGCAGGAGGGGCATACCTGGCTACAAGGGCATATGTTTGCAGGAGGGCATACCTGGCTACAAGGGCATATGTCTGCAGGAGGGAATACCTGGCTGCAGGGGCATATGCCTAATGTAGCCATATGCAATGCTTCTTGCTCACAGTGTTGCACCCAAGGGGTTAAGTGAGGATGCATAGCATCCACACTTAACTCCTTGGGGGCAAGACTGAGCAGAACAGTTTGATCCTCAGGTGATTAAAGATGTCCGGCTACTAAAAAAAAACTCAGGGGACAGGGGGAACATAATAAACTATCCAGATTCACCTCTTCCTGTGCCTCTCCAGCGCTGGAACACTGCTCGAGGACCCCACCAAGCTTCAGTATTGCTGCAGAGTTAACGTCACAACCCAGTCCCCGGGACATACCCAGGACATCGTTTTGCCAACAAAATTGGCACCGTCCCGGCAAAACCGGGACTGTTGACAACTATTCCATTCATTTCAATGGGGCTCTTTACTCGAATTGAGCACTTAAGTAATGAAAAATAGAGTAGTTTGATACTTGCTCATCTCTACTGCTAACAGGTACTTTGTAGAGAGCCTATGGCGGCAGTGTGATCTCTGCCTTACTTAGTCTACATTTATAACTGATTACTTCCTTGGGGGTAAATACTTTTAACATCTAATCACATGGGGGTACTTGGCTTGAAAAGGTTGAGAAACATTGCCTAGAGGATGGTTACCCCTCCTGTGGGTTTAGCATAGTAACTAGAGTCTCTGTGAGGAAGTTCTTTCTCTCTCTCTCTGGCTGTGTCTTAAGACCCTATTACACGGAACGATTATCGGCCGTATTCGGGCAATATTGGTCGTTACAGCCGATAATCATCCTGTGTAATAGAACATGTCAGCTAATCATTGTAGTCGTTTTCTTTGAACATGTTGAAAGACAAACGACTCATATAGCAGCAGTCTGCTGCAGTCGCTCCGTGGAGTAGGAGCAGTGGCAGCAGGCCACTGCTATATGTTATGGGCTGCCCAGACGATCAGCGATCACCCGGACAGCCCCCCCCCCCAGCTCTCGCCCGCTCGCTGCCGCCGCTGACAGCGCTCGTTTGCTCCTCTCACTTGCCCCGTGTACTAATGGCTTAGCCAGGCCTGGCTGTAGACTGCGGCAGCAACTCCATCTGTTTGTGTTCTCCTCACTGCAGCTAACTAGAAAGACCCTTCCACCATTATTTAATAGCAATGTCTGAAAGATCATGCTTCTTGTTTATAAATTCCTATTATTTAACAGCCATGTCTGTAATGTGTAAGGGAAAAGCATTGGTGATTAAGTGGCAGGGGATTTAACAAGTATTGTCTGGTCTGTTATTTTATAACATTTCTTGGAGCTACTTTTATTACTTATACTCTCGGACAATCCCCTTAATGTTGACAATTCTAATGCAAACATTATAGCTAAAGATTAAGCTAAAGAATGTAAACATTTGATACCTGGGAGAAGCAAACTACCAATAAACTCAAAATTTTAAAAGCATTGTCTGATCTTAAAATGAACATACTAACCTAGGTTTGTCAATCTGAGAAAAAAAATAGAGACATGACAAACAGATAACACAGCAATCATGGCAACAAATGTCCGATTTTTGTGTCAGATTAATAAATCTGGGCCATTATGTACAGCACAAGTTTACATTTCAGGAGCCTTAAAAGACACAATAGCTTTTGGCTTAATCTTAAGCTTCACAAGGGCTTCCAGTCTACCTTAAGATAGAGACAATAGAGATATAATAGAGACAGAGGTAGAAGCTGTTTATAGCTGCCGTATTTACTATACATTAAAGGGAGCCTGTCACCGGGGACGCGGGCACAGAGCCCGCCCGACCCCCCGGTGCAGCTCCCGGATACTTACCCTTTGCGATGAGTCCCGTTCCTGGAGCCGGTCCCGGGACAAAGATATCAGCACCCGAAGCCGTGCGCGCGCTGTATGCAAATGAGCAGAGATGAGTCCGATGCCCATAGAGAATGACGGCTCCGTCATTCTCTATGAGCGTCTGACTCATCTCAGCGGCGCACACGCACGGCTTCGGGCGCTGATATCTTCGTCCCGGGACCGGCTCCAGGAACGGGACTCATCGCAAAGGGTAAGTATCCGGGAGCTGCATCGGGGATCGGGCGGGCTCTGTGCCCGCGTCCCCAGTGACAGGTTCTCTTTAAAGGAGTTATCCAGAGAGTATACATTGTTCTAAGAAGGTTACATTACTATGTAATATAGCTTCATTAACATAAATGTATAATTCTTTATTTATATAACATTTTACACCAAATGGCCGCAGTAAGGGGCGAAACACACCTCCACCAATGTTTTTGTCACAAACCACAGGACAGTCCAAGCTAGAAATCACTGTCTGTTCTGCAGAGACTGCCTAGCACACAGTGTTACTCACAGACAGACAGCCGGGAAAGGAAACTTGTGCTCTGTATTACCAGCACTATATGTGGGTAGCAGGAACCAGTAGTTCCCGACACCAACGTTGTGGCAGTAGTGAGGCCCATGTCCCCCCTTACTCCCGACACTTAATGTAAAATGGTATATAAATATAAATTATACTATATTTTTTTTATTTATATATCATATTTTATTTTAAAGAAAGTTATATTACAAAGTAATATTAGTGGAAACTTACTGGCAGATATTCCTATTCCACCTGCCTGACAACCTCATTTAGAGGAGTCTATTATACCTATACAACAGGATATCCACCTATTCTTCCTTTGCATACAAAATATGTTGACATTTCCTTCTTGGCGGTGGTGACTTGGCAGTGTTTTTTCCCTGCACTTACTACTACATCAAGGCTTCACTTCCTGGATAAAATGGTGATGTCACGACCCGACTCCCAGAGCTGTGCGGGCTGTGGCTCCTGGAGAGGATGATGGCAGAGGGATGCTCAGTGTCCCTCCAGTGCCCTGTGTCCCTCAGTGTCCCCCTGCCATCATCCTCTCCAGCAGCCACAGCCCGCACAGCTCTGGGAGTCGGGTCGTGACATCACCATGTTATCCAGGAAGTGAAGCCTTGATGCAGTAGTAAGTGCAGGGAAAAAAACACTTTATAAGCATTTCCCATAATAAGTGTATATTGATGATTTGTATAACTTTGGGGGGGGGGGCTATACAATACTTCAATAAAATATTTCACCGGACTTCTCCTTAAACTGATAAAAGTTTGCATTATCGCACAAGGTAATCCACCCCTTACAAACATTTTAAAATCTATTGCTCAATAGGCCTCTGAAGGTCTCACTTCGAGTATAAATCTCAGGTCAATGTTCAAAATTGTCAGCGCAACAAACACATTTCAGAATGGTAAGTGTATTCTATTCTAGGCAAGTTGCAGTGTACAGTAATTGTATTACTAGTAATTTATTAACTGATATAAATGAAAACAAGTATTCATGTAAAACATATCATTCCAATTGATGAGACAGAATATCTTTTTGATAACCCTTAAGAACAGGATTTATTTGGTTGTTTTGGGGGAAGCTGGCTTTATTATAAAATTCAGTTACCATATACAGTACAGTGATTGTTAGTTTAAATAGCATTAACTGCTAAAGGGATTATTATTTGTTAGTGATTTTTGTACATAGATGTTTCACACTGTGCACATGTATCATTTATCAAAGAGGATGAAACAGGTTGCAAATTTTCTTTACTGTTATTTCAGCACCTCTAACATCCTGTTCACAGCCCTTTTTTTGTTTGCATTTTTATTTATTTATTTTTTTTACAGGATGTAATTGGATGTCTACCCTGTTGCTGTTGACTTCTATTTTACAAAAAAACCCATCTGGATCTTAAAGGACAACTCCCGCGGGACCCCCCAAAAAAAAAAAACACAGACACACACAGACACCATACTCACCATCTCTCCGGTGACGATCGCCACTCGATTCGCCCGCCGTCCGCCTCTCCGTCGCCGCCGTCCGCCATCCAGCGATGTCTCCGACTTCCGGGTCCAGGGGATGGAAAAGGCTGCCAGTGCGCTTGCGCACCGGCAGCCTTTTCATTGGCTGGAGCGCATCACATGGCTTCCAGCAAGCTCAGCCAATCAGGGCTGAGCAAGCTGGAAGCCATGTGATGCGCTCCAGCCAATGAAAAGGCTGCTGGTGCGCATGTGCACCAGCAGCCTTTTCATCCCCATTCACTTTGCATGAAGACGCCGAGGAGGAAGAAGACCCGGACCGCCCCTCGGCTCTGACGTCGTCGTCACCAGATGCCGCCCCGGAGAAGAGGACCGTGACGATCGTAATAGGTAATGTATACATTCTTTAACTTCCGGGGTGGGGGGTCAGGGGTCCGAAAGTGGGGGAAGGGGGCCAGGCCGGGTATTTAACCACATTACAAAGTTATATAACTTTGTAATGTGTGTTAAATGAGCAAAAAAAAATTTTTGTGGGAGTTGTCCTTTAACCCCTTCCCTCCGGGGCTAATTTTCAATTTTGCAGTTTCGTTGTTTAAAACACCATAGCGCTTCCCTTTTTTCACCTTTAGGCTCTTGTGTTTACGCCATTTGCCCTATGGTAAAAATGACTTGTTATCTATGTTCATCAAGTTGATGTGATTAAAATGACATGCAACTTGTCTAGCAAAACTTTTAATTTATTTGACAGCTTTTAAAAAATTAAAACCTTTTAAAAAACAACTAAATTTAACTTAAAATTGCTTTATTACCATCTTTATAACGCTTTTATTTTTTGGTGTATGGGGCTCTGTGAGGTGTCATTGTTGTGCCATGATCTGTACTCTCTATCAATACCTTACTTGCATACAAGCAACTTTTTGATCACTTTTTATCACAATTTTTCTGGATTTGATGTGACCATGTTTGACAGCCACATTTAACTGCAATCAGCCACACCTGCTAATAGCCACGGTGGTGGTGAGCCCTTTCTCTGAACCTCCCCACCCACAGCAGGACGTGCTGGTGCGTCCTTCTGCGGGAAGTGGTAAAAGATGTTGTCCACTCAAACTGAACTTGTCCCGTATCCACAGGATATGGCAAAGTAAGAGATTGCAGGAGTCTCCATATTGGGGCCTTAGGCTATGTTTCCATACAGTATTTTTTTTCAGTATTTTGGTCAGTATTTTGCAACCAAAACCAGGAGTGGATTGAAAACACAGAAAGGCTATGTTTACTCACTGTTGAAATTGAGTGGATGGCCGTCATTTAATGGCAAATAATTGTTTTAAAATAATTTCTGGTATTTGCCATTAAATGACAGCCAGCCACTCAATTTCAACAGTGTGTGTGAACATAGCCTTTCTGTGTTTTCAATCCACTGTGTTTTGATTGCAAAATACTGAACAAAATACTAAGCATGTGTGGGAACATAGCCTTAGAGTGGGTAACCTTTCTTACCCACAGTACAGCCTCTCATAAATCAAAGGTTTACAGGGTCTCTGTAGTCTGATGCTATAGTCATACTTATTTCTATCTGTCTACCCCCAGGTTCACACTGCATTTTTTGTAGTTTATTTAACAGATCCATTAAGTGGATCCATTAAACGGTCTGAAAGGAAATTATTTAATAATTATTATTATTATTATTTATTATCTGCAAAAAGTTACTAATAGTTTTCGTTTATTTGACACTTTTCAGAAATTCCTTGTGGCAGTTGCATTTGGTGCTTTAACCCTTGTGGTTATTTGCAATGCAGGCTGTTTAAGAGGTAAAGGCAAAATCAAAATGGGTGAAGAACCTAAAGGTAAGTTTAAGTAAATTTACACCAAAAATAGCAATTTTGTATTATTGTTCTTATCATTATTAGTTACTTTTTAGGTTCCACGAGTGTTTGTACAGTAAATTACTAGTTCTGAAGTTCTGGGGGTAGTTTCTTTAAAGTCTAACTTTCAAAATCTAAATCAGCAGTAGATATGATATAAAGGAATTTTGCAATATACATTCAATTTTTTTTTATCATCACAGAACTTCCTGTGTTCTGACTTTTTTTTTTTTTTTAGAGTCTAAAAACAGGAAGTCCAGCGTTTCACAGGCCATCTCTGCGCTCACAGAGAAGGCAGTCATGTGATTGATGGACACATGAGCCGTGACTCTCTGTCCTGTCCAGAATTCTGTGTTTAGTCTCTTTTATTCAAGAAAAGTCAGAAAATCTGCCTTCAGGAGACTGGACCTGGATTTCTAGTAAGTTGAGCTTTGTTTTACAGCATGATAACAACAACAAAAATAATGAATGAATATTGAAAACTTACTTTATTGTACAGATACTGTTGATTTAGTTTGACCCTAAGGGGTTTAGTTTAACTTAACCCTTCAGAGGACGGGGCCAATTTCAATTTTTGCGTTTTAGTTTTTTCCTCCTTGTGCTTAAAAGGCCATAGCAGTTGCATTTTTCCACCTAAAGACCCACATGAGCCCTTATTTTTTGCATCACTAATTTTACTTTGCAATGACAGGCTTAATTTGTTCATAAAGTACACTGCAAAAGCAGGAAAAAATAAAATGTGTGGTAATATTGAAAAAAATTACGCATTTTTTTTATTTGGAGGCTTTTTGTTTTACGCCATTCGCCCTGGGGTAAAACTGACTTTTTATATATGTTCCTCAAGTCGTTACAATTACAACAATATGTAACATTTATCATTTTTATTTTATCTGATAGCTTGTAAGAAATTCAAACCATTGTTAACAAATATATGTTCCTTAAAATCGCTCTATTCCCAGGCTTATAGCGTTTTTATCCTTTGGTCTATGGGGCTGTCTAAGGTGTCATTTTTTGCGCCATGATGTGTTCTTTCTATCAGTACCTTGATGGGGGTGATTCAAACTTTTATTAACTAATAAAAACTTTTATTTACTAATAAAAACACTTTTTTTTTAATACTTATACTAGAAGCCCACCTGGGGGACTTCTAGTATAAGTACACGGATCTCTCATTGAAATCTATGCAGTATAGTTATACTGCATAGATCAATGAGATCGGCACTCAATTGACCGCCGAGCCAGTATAAGCGCCATTACGCCGCAGACCCCGGCAGGTACCGGACCGCGTCTTGCGCGGGGGGGGGGGCCATCCACCCCACTAGACACCAGGGATAAGGCTGCATATAGTAATCAGATGCAGCTGTCAACTTTGACAGCTGCATCTGATTACTTAATTGGTGGGCACGGCGATCAGACCGTGCCCGCTAATAGGCGGGCCCAGGCTACAAGGGGCACCCGGGACCGCGGGGGTTCAGAGCGGGGCCGGCGCGTGGCCCTGCTCTGAACACCCCTAGGCGGCCAAGGACGTACAAGTACGCCCAGGGTTGTCTAGGGGTTAAGGACCCATGCTGTACCTGTACGTCATGGAGTCCAGCAGCGCTCACTTCAAAACATGTAGGGACCGGCAGCTATATGCAGCCAGGTCCTCACGGTTAATATCAGGCTGCCGCGAAAGTGCTGCGGCCCGCCATTAACCCCTGCAGTCACTAAACCCCCGCAGCGTATCTGACTGCTGGAGGCTCCTTACCTTCCTTCCAGCAGTCAGATTGTCGATCTATGTATAAAGTCTGCACAGGCAGGCTCTATGCAATGATTGCATATTACACTGATCAATGCTATGCTAAGGCACAGCAATGATCAGTGTATGTAATGAAATGTAAAATGTTAAAGTCCCCTAAGGGGACATAAAAAGTGTAAAAAAAAAAAAAAATTAAAAAGTCTTAAAAAACATGACATAGTCCACCCCCCAATAAAAGTTTAAATCACCCCCCCTTTCCATTTTATAAATAAAACACATAAAAATAAATAAATAAACATATTATATTCCATAGCGTGCGTAATCGTCCGATCTATTAAAATAAATGAATATTGTTCCCGCATGGCGAACGTAAACAAAAAGTGGTAAAAAAGGCCAGGATTATTTTCATTACATTTTATTTAAAATAAAATGAATAAAAATTGATCAGTTATGTCTCATCTTTACAAATATGGTATTAAGAAAAACTAGAGATCATGGCACAAAAAACTACATGCCATACAGCCCCGTATGTAAAAAACAAAAGCGCTATAAGAGTAACAATAGGGCCATTATAATCACATTTGAAAAAAAAAGGTTTACTGTTAATAAAAATAGAAAAACAATAGAAAAGCTATATAACTGATTTATAGAATAAAGACAAAATGTCAGTTTTATTGTAAAGTGCATTACATAAACACGGAACCCCCACAATTTGCAGAATTGAGTTTTCCCCCAATTTCACCCCATTAATGGTATTTTGGGGGTTCCATCATACATGGTATGGTAGATCAAAAGGCGCCTTAACAGAGTACACCTGTTCCTGAAAAAAACAAGCCCTTACATGGCCCAGTAGCTGGAAAAATAAAAGAGTTATAGCTCTTAAAATGCGAGGAGGAAAAAATGAAACCGCTAAATTGAAAATTGTCCTGGTCCTTAACCCCTTCAAGACAGAGCTCTTTGATGCCCGGATGTCCAGGTCCAATTAATGCAATGTTCCTCCCCGCCTTCTAAGAGCCATAATGCTTTTTTTCCCCACGATCTATGCATAGAGCCTGCCTGAGAGCAGATTCTATGCACAGATCGCTGAACCGACGGGACGGAGGTAAGTGGCTTACCCCCGCCCATCGGTACATACGATACCCCCGCCCATCTGTCATCACTCAGTGACAGATGCTTGTTCTGTCACTGATAACCTTAAATGCCGCAATGGCGTTTAAGGGGTTAATGAGACGCAGCTGTGGGATCCCATATATATATATATATATACACATATACAGTCCTACTACACAGGGTATGTGCAGTAGGAACGTATATATATGTATTACTAACGGGATAGGTTAAGGCCATTTTGGACTCTGTCCTTCAAGGGTTAACCCGTTAAGAACAAAGCCAATTTAAGTTTTTTGCACTTTTGCTTTTCCTTTTTTATGTTTATAAGGCCATGGCGCTTGCTTTTTTTCATCTACAGACCCACATGAGCCCTTATTTTTTGTAACACCAATTGTACTTTGCAATGATGGACTTGATTTTCCCATAAAATATGCTGCGAAACCGGCAAAGTAATAATTTGCACTGTAAAATTGAAAAAGAGTAAGGAATTTCAGGGTGCCCTATGGTAAAACTGACATGTTCTCTATGTTCATCGCATCAGTTCCATTACAACCGTATGCAACCTGTATAACTTTTATTTTATTTGCATGGCTTTTAAAAAATTTAAACTTTTTTTTTTTTTTTTAATAAATAAATGTCCTTAAAATTGCTCTATTACTATCCTTATAATGCTTTTATTTGTTGGTCTATGGGGCTGTGTGAGGTGTAATTTTTTGTGCCATGATCTGTACTTTCTATTGGTACATGGTAATTGCATATATGCAACTTTTTGATGCGATTTTTATGGATTTGATGCAACCAAAAATGCACAAATTTTGGAATTTTTTTTTTTCTTATTTAGCAGTCTAACAGTGTCAGCAGTTTGGAATGTGTATTACAGCTGACAGATTCACTGGTTGGCTTTAATCACTGGATTTTCCATTAAAATGCCAGAATAAACATATCCTATTGTCTTGAAAGTAAAACACTTAAAGTGATTATGTTGAAATTTTTTTTCTAGGTTGTTACTTTAGAAAAAAGATGCATCTACTCAATAGTCAGTGGCGGACAAAAGATTGTATGGACTGTAAATGTGATTCGTATGGAAGCTACGAATGCTGCACAGTGTAAGACAACTCCTTCACTAGTTCAGTATAAGGAAAACAATACCAGCTAAGGGTGGGTTCACACTACGGAATTAACGCAGATAAGATCCGGTGGATTCTGTCACTCGTACCTGCTCACAGCCGCGCCCTTCTCCGCCCCTGCCATAGATTCCGCCGAAAGAACTAATATTTCAATTCTTTTGGCGGACAACGGAATCGGCCCGGTCAGGTTTTGCTCAACTAGGGTCTGGGTGTTCAGACCCCCACTGATTGCTACAATGAGCTGGGAGATGTGTGACCTATCTATGTTTTCTCCCACCTTTGATCACAAAGGACTTTCATAGTAAATCCATGGGACAATTTTCTGACGTATGCGAAGGATAGGGAGAAACAGCACTCAGCTGCACACTTCTCCCTGCCCATTCTAGTCATTGGAGGGGGTCTGAACACCCAGACGCCACTGATCATACAAACCTTCTGACATGTCTAATGTCTCTGATCTACGCTAGACTTGACCACAAAAATTTGTCAGTAACAATCAAAGGGTTGCTGATCTGGGTAATACACAATCATACATATGACTTATATGTACCTCTGCTTATAAACAGAATATAATGTGCATTTATTATTCTTCTGTTTTCTATAGCTATGGCACACCAGCAAACTACGATAAAGAGAGATGTAAGTTCGAGTTTGATCAAAAACAGTGTGTTTACAAACTGATTCCAAATGAAGATCCAACCAAACAGTGCGAATCATACGGAATGGTGGGATAACCAGTTGTCATCTTAATAATGATCTTTTTAAAGAAAAAAGTCACATTTATTTACCATGTAGAGGGTAGCATAAAATAAAAAGTATGTTTCCTTCATGGCAGTTGGGTGATTTGATTAAGGTGACAGAATTACCTATAAAACAAAATCTTCAACATTAATTTTACTTTGACTCACACCTAGAGATGAGCGAAACTACAGTAAGTTTGGGTTTTTGAAACCCCGAACACTGAATTTGACTCCCGATGGCTGGAGAAGATGGATGCAACCCTAGAGTTGCCTGGAAAGCAAAGATGTTCACACAACATATTTTTTTAATTACTCACGGCCATTGTTGCAATTTGCAACAACGGCCATGATTAGTTCTAAAAATACTTTTAATTGAAAATGAATGGGATCCCACCCGGAGTGTATGGTATCCCTAACGGCCGCAGTGAAAACTGACATGTCAGTTTTGTGCGGCTGCTATTTTTGAACAGTGGCTGCACAGAACTGACAGTTCACACAATTGAGAGTGTGGCTCTGGCTGAACTCTCCATTGTGTGTGCAATGGTGAATTGGGAGGCAGCTTCACACGGATGCGCCCGCATCCCAATTCACCCGACAAGAAGTTTATCCGGCCGGTACTGCAGTTTCAGCTAGAATAAACTTCACTGACACCGGCAGTTCTGTGACATGGCCGGGTCACAGAAGGATGACGTTCTGGTGATCTGTCACTGTAGCCGCCTCACTCCTCGCTCCTCATTCTGGCGCAGTCTACTTATTTTTCTAGGTTCTGCTGTTTTGAAGCCAAAATAAATCCAAAATAAAAATGCAAATGAGTTCCTTTAATGCACTGGTGAAGTTCCTTGGCCCCTCAGTACACTGTCCCACCTGCACGCTGGTTGTAGAGTGCACACTTACTTAGGCCCCCTTCACATGTCCGGAAAATATGGATTTATGGACCCATAGACTTTCATTAGGCACGGACACCCTTACAGATTTTTCCGGAAGGGTGTCCGTTCTGGAAAATAGAAACGTCCAGATAGGAGTCTATGGGAGCCTTGAAGTCCTGGACGCTTTCCTGATGCACATCAGGAAAGCGTCCGGAGTTCCACTCACCCGGACCTCACGAGTCGGCTCCCCCAGGCCTCCTTCTGCCGCTGCTCCCGGTGTGTCCCGGACTCCTGCTGCCTCCTCCTCCCCGGACCTGAGCAGCGCCGCCCGATCTGCAAATTCAGCGCTGGAACAACCGATATACTGTCCTGCTGAAAGGTCATGATGGGAGTTGTACTTCTGCAGCCTTTGGTCATCCAGGCTGCAGAAGTACAACTCCCATCATGACCTGTCAGCCAAGCATGATGGGAGTTGTAGTTCTGCAAGCTGTGACCATACAGTTTGCAGAACTACATCTCCCATCATGTCCTATTTTTTCTTCTGATCAGGAAATCCTGATACTTTCCTGATGCCATTTGAGGCCTACTGATCAGGATTTCCTGACAGTACAAACTGACACGGACGTGTGAATGGGGCCTTATACATACTCAGTTATCCATAAGCAGACACGTCTTGTCCCTGCGCCATCCAGAGTACGCAGTTTGAACAGCTCATGCGTGAGAACGAGACGTGTCTGCTTTTGCATAATTGCGTATGAATAAGTAAGTGTGCATTTCACAACCAGCGTGCAGGTGGGACGGTGCACTGAGGGGCCGAGGAACTTCCCCAGTGCATTAAAGGAACTCATTTGCATTTTTATTTTGTATTTATTTTGGCTTCAAAATAGCAGAACCTAGAAAAAAAGGAGACTGCGCCGGAATGAGGAGCGAGGCGGCTACAGTCATAGATCAGCAGGGTCATATGGATGAACCTGCTGATAGTTTTCCTTTAAAATTCACAGTTTTATTGTAGATCTATAATACAAGACATTATTGGGGTCCCGGTGAGGCTGGTGACACACGGTAGTTTTTGTTCCAAAGCCAAATGTGGATTAGAAAGGAATGAGGAATATAAAGGAAGGACATGTACTTCTGCTTCCTGCTGGATCCATTTCTGGCCGTGGCTCAAAAACTGCCATGTAGTCTAATGGTTTTCTGCATTATGGATTTACAATAAGAGTACGGTCACACAGGCGGATCCTACTGCAGATTTCACACACTCTGAAACCTGCAGGTAATTTATTAGCAGGTAATGAGTAGCACAACTCTCAGTAAAGCTGATGGTTTTACACTCCATGAGTTGGGTGCAGGGTGCCAATGGAGTGTAAGGAGAGATGATGTATAGAGCCCTGAAGCTTACTGTACTAGAGCCCCTGAACCAGGGTTCCCTCTCTAGAGCAATAGGCTTCTGCTCCTGAGCAGGGACGCGACTATTACTAGAACAGAGCAGGTGGGATTTACTTGCCTACAGCATAGCCTGCCAGGAAAGTAGTGATGCTGTGTGTTGTCACTTAATGTAGCAGTTCAGCTTTTTTCTTTTTCCCCCACTGCAGGCTGGCACATATACTTACCAGTGATCGGTGTCCTGTGGCGCGGCTTCGCTCTGGTCCCACAATGCAGCTTGGATCCCGCTGCTGGTGACATCACCGCTCTTCTGACCACTCTTCTTTCTACAGGTCTATTGAAGGCCGGAAGTCAGAGTCTCCAATGCATCTCAATGACAGCGCTCTCATAGTGATGCATTGGCGACCTGACTTCCAACCTCCTCAGCTGCAGAACTGAAGCTGAAGAGGTCACGTGGGCGCCAGCGGGATCCGAGTGGCGCCGTAGGACCGGATCATCATTGCTAAGTATATGTGCCAGTGTCTGCAGCAGGGGGAAGAATAAAAAAAAAAAACCTAGACTACTTTTTAAAAAAAAATTGGGGCAAGACACTAAGCAGCAATGCGTATAGATTGTTGCACCTGTGTATAGAATGCATGCAATTGTGAAATGCAGTTGAGACCTTGACCTGCAAGTCTAGGTCTCCCTGCAGTTTACAAGCGCATATACTAGCAGAGATGGCTAGCACAGTGGGGAAGTACGTTCACAAAGTGCTGAAAGTTCACAGTTTTTAACAAACACAATGTGGGAACACAGCCGCTCCCCACTCCTCTTTGTATGGCATCTTCCTCTACACCGCAGTCTCAAGTGATCATGTGACAGTTACTAAAGACTGCAGTATAGCCAAAGACAAAGCTAGGAGCAGTAAGGAGTAGGTGCAGTAAGTTATTTTGACAGGTGTTCTGCTCTGTTATAGTAAGCAGTGATCTGTCACTGCGTCCACTCCCACAGCAAATCCATACTTTGTGTGGCTCTCTGATTCCCAAGCGACCAGCCCAGGCGACATCAGGGTCGAGCATCAGGGCAAGAGGGGAACAAGCCGCCAATGAAAAGGCAGGAATACTGGGACAATCAGGCTGTTTTGGGTGCTCTATTTAAACAGACACCTGCTGACCATAGCCGCCTGTGATTGGTCCCTCTTTAGCAATTTAGTGTTTTTAAAGCGACTCTGTCCTGCCTGTTTTGTTCCCGGTCTGTCTGATGTTTCGTAAAGCGTAAGCCTAATGCACTAAGCCCCTAATTAAAGCCCCGATCTTCACAGAAACGAGCGCCGACCTGTCAAAGCAACTGTGTCTACATGCCACTTCAATTTATGGGATTATTGCTTTTGCTTATGGGGGGCCCTGACATTTTGGCTGTATGGGGCCCCAAAATATCTGATGGCGGCCCTGGCTGGTGGTGCTGCTGTACTAAATTGTATTGCTGGGATTTGTAGTACACCTGCATAGAACTTCACTGCTCATTGTAAGGGTGTGTCACAGAGTGTGTATAGATGCAGCCACTTCTGGATTGTATCCCATAGCCCCCCAAAACTAGTGGGACCACAAGTATTTTTCCTGATTTCTGTATTTCATACGCAAGTTCTATCTAAGTTCATAACTGCTTGCACAGAGTAAAGGGTGTTTTATAGAGTGTGTATAGGTGCAGTCACTATCGGATTGTATCCCACAGCCCCCCAAAACTAGTGGGACCACAAGTATTTTTCCTGATTTCTGTATTTCATACGCAAGTTCTATCTAAGTTCATAACTGCTTGCACAGAGTAAAGGGTGTATTCTGACTCAACAACCTGGCTATGAGCAGGTGGGGTTATAGATAGTCTTATATCTGTGCTTCAACCAGTACTCACACCAAGTCACATATTGTCAGATAGCATCAACTCCATTGTAGAGGCATGTAGGAAGATTCCAGCTTTATTTGGTGCAGAAACCCTGTAGAAATGCTGGTACAACGGGGTTGACGCTATCTGACAATATGTGACTTGGTGTGAGTACTGGTTGAAGCACAGATATAAGACTATCTATAACCCCACCTGCTCATAGCCAGGTTGTTGAGTCAGAATAGTGAAAAGGATATAATATGCCAGGGGTAGCAGGAACATACAGGTACATGCACTGTCTTAACATGAAAATGGCTGCTAACATGAGGGAGAGGGGAGGAGCTACAACACTGCAGCTAGAGGACAGGAAGACAGGAGGGTCAAAAAGCAAAGCAGAATAACACATATACATGTCAATGAATAGAAACCAGTCTTGGGACATGACACTCCCCGTCTGAAATCTTTAGATTTCGCAATATATTCCAAATCGGAAAAATGTCCTGAAAGTCCAAGGTTGTTCTTGAAACCTGTAAAACAAGAGAGAAAAACAACGTGCAAACAATAAACAATAAGTCCAAATCTTGAAGTTGAAGATTTGTAATCCCGAAGAAACTTCAAATAAACCCATCTTCGGATTGGGGAAGCCGCGGACTGCAAACACTTCCACCAACCCACACTGTAATCCACAGGAGGAGGTTATCAGTGATGACACAGCCATAGTCCATGGTGGTATGCTCCCCGCCATAAGCTGTGTGGGTGTCCAAGTCACTCATGTAACTTCTTCTTTTGGTAGAAGGAGCACTAGTTCATGAATTGGACGGAAGAAAAGCCTTGCTGAACCTCCCTTTGTTACCTTGACTTCCACTTTACGAGTCTTTCCATCGTCGCTGGGGATGACCTTTGTGATGAGACCCAAGGGCCATTCATTACGATGGGCTTCTTTATCCTTCAAAAGAACAAGGTCGCCTTCCTGGAGGTTAGGTTTTGAAGTCTGCCATTTGTGACGGCTTTGGAGCATGTGAAGATACTCACTCTTCCACCGATACCAAAACACATTAGACAGATGTTGAACCTGTTTCCATTGGTGTCTGTAGATGTTACTGTGGTCAAAGGTGCCTGGAGGAATATCAGAAGTTCCAATCTTCTGGGTAAGAAGTGTTGCTGGAGTAAGGATGATTGGAGAATCAGGGTCTGAGGAAACTGGAACTAAAGGCCTTGCGTTGATTATAGCAGATACTTCAGCAATTTCAACTGCTAGCACGGCAGCACAAAGCTCAAGTCTTGGTATAGAGTGTGCAGGCTTTGGAGTTAGTTTTGCCTTACCTAAGACAAATCCGCAATGTGTCTCATTTCTGACTCCTGTAATCCTAAGATAGGCCACTGCAGCTATGGCTTCCACTGATGCATCAGAGAAGATGTGGACTTCCCTTCTGATGGCCGCTGAAAGGGAGCTGGGGGCATAACAACGTGGAACTTGGAGTTGCTCTAATACCTCCAGAGACCTTTTCCATTTTTCCCACCTTTGTTGTTTCTCAATAGGTAGCTGAGAGTCCCAGTCCGCATTTTCAGTGGTAAGCTGTCTTAGTGGTATCTTGCCTTGGATGGTGATGGGCGCAATTGCAACGTCCGCACGGTGGACTGGAGGCTCTATTAGGACCAGATAGGGTGCCGGTGGTGTTGTCAGGGGCAATAGTGTCACGGTGCTTTACTCCTACCTTAGCGGTCCTGGCTCTCCTAAGGCCCCAGGCGGTCGTCACAGCAATGAGGTGGTTGGTTTTCAGTGTTTGGAGACAATGAATAGACGGTGATATAACTGAGGGACTTTACTATCTGGTTTACACAGTAATACAGCACATTGGAATGGTGTTCAGTCACTCTCCAGTCAGGCTGCATGAAGTGAGCATTGGGTTCCCTCTGCCTTAGTGGTTATAGCCTTTATCTGGCTGGTTAGAATCTCTCCTCTCTCTTCTTGCTTTGCCTGCTCTGCACTCAGCAGGTTACTTCACTTACTTGAAGGTTTTAGTCAGCACACGACTGCTTATATCTGACTATGATGGAGAGCACGTGTCTGCTCCTCCTCACCGACTACATCTACTCAACTCCTCTCAGGACCTCTAAGACCTCCTACTGTTGCCTAGGCAACACACTTGAGGTGGAAGGCCGCTGGGTCCCAATGCTCACTGTCAACATGTTGGCAATGCACTGCCACCTGCTGGACACCAATGATAAAGCATTACACAGTTACTTTCTACAAAGCACATGTCATATTGCAGATAAAACTTTGTAGTGCCTGGTGGGTCACTACATACCCCCTTAAAGAAGACCCAAGCCGCCCCCGGCTTGTGCTAATGAAACTACCTGTATGTCGGGGCACTGTACCATGTTCACCCAGGCGTTTGGTGGAGTGCACCTGTAAGGAATGCCTTGGTCCTAATGTAACGTATACTACAGTGTCTATGTTCCTATTGTCATGCGAGCTGGACCTAGATTTACTAGGCTATTCTGTATGCTGCATGTAGCTCCAATGTTACCTAAAGTTACCACAGACTCATACCCAGTTCCCTGACTATGCTATGGCTAATGTGTTTTACTCTTGTCTCTAATACTAGTGTGCTAAAGGCTAAGACTAGTCTTGAACCTTCCGATGTTTCTGGCCAGGAAACACAGAAAGTGTGGGGGTAATTATCCCAACCACCTAACAAGTTGGCTAATCTACCGTTAGAAGGGTGGCTTAATCCTGTTTTCCCTTCAAGAGCATCAAGGCCTTTAATTGCTCAGAACGCTTTATAGCCAAGATACCTACTAGTGTCAAACTACCAAACTAAGTGTAGGCCTTCACTGTGTCACAACATGCTGATCAATACATGTTTACAAAAATATAAATGAGACGTCTCTAACTAACTACACAGGAAGTAAAAACCAGTTACACTTAATAAACACAGTTATACTTGTTCTTTACTTGGAGCAGCTGGATCATCTTTCAGACACTAGGCAATGGATCGCCTGGACCAATGGGTGAGGACTGCTCGGGGTACCTACAAATCCTGACTAAACTAAGTAAAGGCAATGCAAAACATTAGTGAAGAGTCCATGTTACCATGAGAAGTCCAACGAAAAATTATAAAAATATGCAAAAATAATGTTTCAACGTATCACTTTTCAGTGCAAAAATGGACACAGAGAGCTCAAGTATAGGTCTGAGTCTCTTCTCTGGGCGGTAAACTTGAACGTTGCATCAACAAGAACATCCTGGGAATAGCATTGTTCTCAAAAATAAGTTATTCCATAGGAAAAACACAAATAGAAATAATTGTAATCCACAAGGCAATGACTGCGATCCATAGAGTAAGTTCCTTTCAGGGATAATGAACAGTTCATCTGAACATGAGAAGGGGAAAAGCAAGGGACTTTGGCGCAAACATGGCGCAACTGGGGTGATATCCTGAGCAGACGTGTAGTCTTTTACTTGTTATTAGCTTAAATCAAGAAAGTCTTTGTTGCACAGGATAACTTCCTTGGCGGTGGTAACAGTTCATAATCTCTCAGATGAGCGGGAAGCTTTCCTTGATTCTCCCTTCGGGATCTTCGCAAAGTGTTTTGGGTACTTCCTTCTGGTTCTGTACCTTCTTCTTCCAAGCCATGAAGCGAAGTAGAGAAGTTCTCTGGAGTGTCAATATTTTCAGTTGGTAAAGGAGGCACAGGCAGAGGACTATGTTGGGTCTCCACTGAAGTAGGGTTTGCAGGCCCTGGAACCAGTATGTTGATATGAGGTTGGAGGAACCACTTGAACGGATCTAATCCAGGGAGTACTTCAGTAGTGGTACTTTGCTGAGGTGTTGATGCTTGTGCAAAAGGTTCAGGCCCTTTACTTGAATGCGGTTGAGGATCAGGTTCCCTCAAACATTTCTTTAGCCTGTTGCGATGTACTCGCTGAGTACCGTGATTTTCACAATAAATTTCGTACACTTCTGGAGAAAGAATATTTTGCACAATGTACGGTTCACGCTCCCAATGGCTATCTAGCTTACTAGTAGGATGATTGTTTTTCAACCATACGGAATCTCCTGTTTGAAAGGGTTCAGCACAGGCATGTAGATCATAATCCTGCTTCTGTTTTTGTTGAGCTTTCTCAATTCTAGAGTCAACAATTTCTTTGGCATCTTCTAGACGTCTCTGATGTTCTTTAACCCAATCTGATTGAGGAAGAAGAGATTCTGAATCTGGCATGGAGATGTCTTGAGCAACGTCTACAGGTAGTTTTCCATGTCTTCCAAACATTAGATAGTAGGGAGTGTATCCTGTGGAACAATGGGAAATATTGTTGTAAAGGAACACTAGTTCTGGAAGAAACTTTGGCCAATCTGCCTTCTTCTCTGTGGAGAGGGTTTTGACTCTGTTAATCAGGATTTGGTTCACTTTCTCACATAATCCGTTTCCTTGAGGGTGGTATGCTGTTGTCCTCAGTTTTTTGCAACTGTACAGAGCACACAACTCTTGGAACAACTCAGATTCAAAAGCAGATCCTTTGTCAGTGAGAATCTTGTCAGGGCTGCCATAGGGTAGGATGAAGCTTTTCCACAAGGTGGCAGCTGTAGTTTTGGCAGTGAGATCTTTTACAGGAACAGCTACAACAAATTTGGTGTAATGATCAACCATGGTTAAGACATGGGTGTGTCCAGATCGGCTTGGTCCAATTTTCACATGGTCAATGGCTAGAATTTCAAGGGGACTTTTACTCACAATTGGATGGAGTGGTGCACGCTGATTCTGTCTTTCACTCTTGTTCACTACACAAGTGGGGCACTTACGACACCAATCCTCAATGTCAGCTCTCATATTGACCCAAAAGAATCTTTTTCGGATGGTAGTTTCTGTCTTTTGAACTCCAAAGTGGCCAGATTGGTCATGATACATGTCCAGGACGATTTTGGCATCTCTTCTGGGTATCACCACTTGGAAGACTCGTTCATAAGTGACTGGGTCTAGAATTCTGCGATAAAGCAAACCTCTCAACAGGAAGAGGGATTTTCTCAGTCGCCAAAGCCGTGTCTGTGTCTGTGTCGACTCTGTGTTTTCGGATTCTCTCTGGAACTCGCCCACTGGAGAAGTAATCCAATAGTTCACCGATTACTCTGCTTTCCGCCTGAAGCTTTAGCCAGCATTCTTTTTCAACTGGAGGAACAAGATCACTCTGCTGAGGGCTACTGAAAGCGTTATGCTTTATCTGCTGAGCCTCTTGCCGTGCAAATCGAGCGTAGAAAGCGGGCATTTCCACATCTTCCCACTGCTCATCAATGGATTTAAGTTCCTTCTCTGCGGGTAATCTGGACAAAGCATCGGCATTGTCATTGGCCTTACCAGACCGGTATTTGATGGTAAAGTTAAAACTAGCTAGTCGAGAAGCCCACCTTTGTTCTAGGGCTCCCAAGCGAGCTGAGTTCAAGTGCGCCAATGGGTTATTGTCCGTGTAGGCAGTGAATGTAGAAGCTGCTAGATAGTCTTTGAATTTTTCAGTCACTGCCCATACCAAAGCAAGAAGCTCTAACTTAAAGGAGCTATAGTTTTGATCATTTTGCTCAGGTTCTCTCAATGATCGACTTGCGTAAGCGATTACTCTTTCGGTTCCATTCTGTGTCTGTGAGAGCACTGCTCCAAGGCCTTTCTTACTGGCATCAGTGTATAGACAGAAGGGCAGGCTATAGTCCGGATATCCCAGTATCGGTGGTTCAGTAAGCTTGCCTTTTAATTGCTGGAATGCAGCTTCTCTCTCACTAGTCCATTCCACAGGGATTCGTGAATTCTGACGATCTTTAGGATTCCCTTTGAGGAGCTCTTGGAGAGGACTAGCTATCTGGGCAAATTTTGGAATGAATCTTCTGTAATAGCTAGCGAACCCAAGGAAACTCTTAACTTCCTTGACTGTTCTAGGTGCAGGCCAATTCTTCACAGGAGCTATCTTGTCTGGGTCAGGTTGCACGCCAGCGGCACTCACAACATGACCAAGGTATTTCACTTGTGGTTTCAACAAGTAACACTTTGAAGGCTTAACTTTCAACCCATGCTGCGCAAGATTTTCAAGCACTTCCGCCAGATGCTGTAGGTGTTCTTCATAGGTTTTGGAGTACACTATTACGTCATCCAAGTACAATAGGACTGTCTCAAAGTTCCAATGTCCTAGACATCTCTCCATCAATCTCTGAAAAGTTCCGGGAGCATTGCAGAGCCCAAATGGCATGTAGTTGAATTCAAAGAGGCCCATCGGGGTAGTAAAGGCGGTTTTCTCTTTGTCCTCTGGTGCCATGGGAACTTGCCAGTAGCCACTGGTCAGATCCAGAGTTGAGAAGAAGGCTGCAGAGCCTAAAGCTGCAAGTGACTCCTCTATCCGGGGCAATGGATAGGCGTCCTTATGCGTTATGTTGTTGACCTTACGATAGTCCACACAGAAGCGGATTGTTCCGTCCTTCTTCCTTACTAGGACTAGGGGAGCAGCCCAGGGACTGTGGCTATCCTGGACAATGTTGGTGGTTTTCATATCTTGGACCATTTTCTTCACTTGTTGGTACATGGCAGGAGGCACAGGCCGGTATCTCTCCCTGATAGGAGGATGCGTACCGGTTGGTATGGTATGCTGGATTAAACTGGTCTGTCCATAGTCCATAGGATGTTTGCTGAAGACTTGATGATGTTGTTTGGCTACCTCCAGCACACCTTGAATCTGTTCAGTGGAAGTGGTGTCATCACCGATACTTAGTTCAGACAGCCAGGATTGTGAATCTGGATCTTCAGTTGAATTGCCTGCTGAAGTTTGTTGGGCAGCAGTAACAGACGTTTCAAGCAGATCTTCCTGATGAATACTGTACAAGCTGGCTACTGCCTGATACTTTCTCAAGTCCACTGGCTGGTTGCTAAGGTTCAACAAACGAATGGGTACTTGGCCACGAGATACTGTCACAAGACTTCTAGCCGCCATGACAGGTATGTCATCTCCTATTAGGGTCGGTTCTATCAATGCCGGGTAATCTTGTCCTTGTAGTCCCATGGAAGCTCTACACCACACCATAGTCTCAGTGCCAGGTTGCAGCCGGATTGGTTGAGAGTCTTTGATGTGAGCACGGCATATTTCTCTTTTGATATTAGTGAACCTCTGCTGAGCTGCCAGCACTTTCATAGTTTTATGGATGGCCTTCTGAGAGCCTCTAGGCACATTTAATAAAGTCTTTCGTAGGGCTTCCAGCACTTCAGTATAGCAATGGCGGAGTACGTTGGTGCCCAAGATCACTGAGAAGTTTTCATCCTCAGGGACCTGAATCACGATCACTCCTTGTCGGGGAAGTTCTGTGTAGCCAATCTGCAAGGTTGGCCTCCAATACCCGTGTATGGGTACAGATTTTCCATTAGTAGCGATGATGTGGAGCAAGGCTTCTGGAGTTTTTGTTAACTGTGCCCCATTACTACACTTTTCAAATGCTGCGGCCCTTATAGTGGTCACTTGAGATCCAGTGTCAATCAAGGCAGGGAAGCTCACACCGTTAATGCTGACTTCGACTGTAGGCCTAGAACCCACATACTTTGGCATCCATGTAGCATCTCTGGGACCTATCGCCTCTCCACCTGAGGGGTGTCCCGCAGCCTCAGGGGATTGTCGTTTAACTGCCAGCAATCTTCCTCACGGTGCCCTTTGCGGTGACAATATTTACACTGTAATCCTCTGGTACTCAGATACCAGGTATCTGAGCGTCTAACCAGTGGTTGCCACTGTCTTTCTCTTGTAGGTGGTGGTGGTCGCTCTCGGTTCCGTATGGGAGGACTTTCTCTTCCTTGTCTAGAGGGGTTTTCTAGTCGATCCATCCGCTTCATCATTCTTTCCATTGCTTCAGTGAGGTGTGATATTTGGTTAGCCAGTGTTGCTTCATTCTCTACTTTTTCCATAGCTTTAGCGCAATGTGAGACTTGAGCAGTCGGGGACTGAGCACTCTGTTCAACCATCAGACTTACAGGTGCTGGTATGGGAGTCGTCACACTTCTGTTATCTTCTTGCCATTCTGGCAGAGATTTCTCCTCTAGTATTTCTATGGCTAGTTCTTTAAATTCTAGGAAAGAAGCATTTGGATGTTGTACAGACAACATTTTCAACTGGCTCCTGTGAGTCTTGTCTAACACACCTTCAATAAACTGTTCACGAAGGGTTTGATCTTGACCTACTGCTTTATGAGGATCGACCCAAATAACAGCTCGCCATGCTTCCTGCAAGGTCAGGGAATAGTCTCTAAGCGACTCCTTGGGGTGTTGTCTCATCCCAAAGAAACGCTTCTTAAGCTCAGAAGCAGTTCTAGACTCAAAGGTAACACTCAGTCGGTCTAGGATCTGTTTACTGTTTTGGCGCTCATGTCCAGGCCAGGACTTGACCTCACGGAGTGCAGGTCCTTGTAATTGGTTGATCAAAATTTTAACTTTCTGTTCTTCAGTAACAGAGCACAGTTTAAAATGACTTTGCATTTTTTCTCTAAATTCTTGAAGGGTACCAGGTGTTCCATCATAATGAGAATACCATGATGCGCCTGGATAGTATGGCATACTTATTTGCATAATGCAGCTGGGTGTAATGGGAGCTGAAGAACTGCTGTGGCCCATTTGGGTGTTGTCTTCGCTGTCCAACATTGTCCTCAACATTCTGCACCAGCCTAGCAGATTTAAATTGAGCTAACTTTTTTTTTTTTGAAGCGTTGCTATGGGCAACGGGCAGGAAATTGGGACGTGGCTCCTTTAAGAATAAATGCAGCAACTTGTTTATGGAGAATGTGCAACTCAGGGAGATAGCTAATACTTCAAACAGACTTTTCCCTGCTTTATTCCCCCAATAGTACTCACTCATGTGTCCACAGCATGAAATCCTGGACTCCAGGGACTTAGGAGCTTGCTGAGTGTACAGCCTAGCTGGGTTCCTTTCACACAATGCCGGCTGTATTTTTGTGCTCCCCCTTTAAGAAGGTTGGCTCCTCTGGTCAAGCAGCTTGCTGAACTCTTATTTCTGTAAGAGACACTTATAGAGGGGGCTTTAGCATAGATTTTATTCACAGGGAGACTTGTAAGCAATCCACACAGACACAGCATGTAATACCACAGTCCAGCACACAGCCTCTCTCCATATATGGGCAGCAGGAGGGCAGTCTAATCTCTTAAAATGGCCGATTAACCCCTTCCCGCTAAAGTCAGTAAATGTACTGACTTGTAGGATGAGAGTTCCAGCACCAGTCAGTACATTTACTGACCTGCTTCCAATGCTCGCTGTTTACACAAACAGTGCCCGGGAGCTATAACTAAACTGTCAGCTGATAGCTGACATCTTAGTGTAACTACCTCTGGACCCCCAAAGGGGGTCCAGCATCGGCAATCGTCGGCATTGGTGGATCAGTAACGGTAATTGATGTGGTAAAAAACACATAGGATTACATTGGAGTCTCTGGAAAGAAATTGAAAATGTTAACTTTTCACTCCTACTTTGCAGTTATTCCTGTGAAATGTCTTAAGGGTGAAAAACCGGTATAAATGTCAATTTGAATACTTGAAAGGGTGAAGATTTCAAAATGGGGTAAATTATGGGGACTTCTAGTATACAGGCCTCTAAAATATACTCCAAAACTGAACTGGTGCCTAAAGAATTTCTGAGTTTAAAATTTTTATGAAAATTTTTAAAATTGCTACTAAACATTTATGGCCTCTAATATCCTAAAAAAGTAACAGCATGTTCACCAAATGCTGTTAATATAAAGTAGACATGTTATAGATATGAATTAATAAATAATAAATGACATATTACTATGTACCTTATTTGCAGAGACTTTTAAATTTAGAGAAATTAGCTTTTTAAAAATTTTTAACAATATTTTGGAGTTACTCACCAAAAAATTCTAAAGATATAAACTCAAATTTACCACTAACATAAAGTGGAATATCTAACGAAAAAACAATCTTGGAATCACAAGGATATGTAAAAGCATTCCCAAGTTATTAATGAATAAAGTGACACATGTCATATTCATAAAATTTGCCTTGGTCCTTAAAGCCATTTCAGGCCTGGTCCTGAAAGGGTTAACCCCTCTTCTGCCAGTGTGAATTAGTGAATGCAGTATTCAGCTGTTTTAAGCAGGTAAAAGTCACTATAGGGGTTTGTAATCTCAGTCTCTGTCAGGGGGGCACACCTGGATATTAGTAGGGTACTGATGGATCAAGGCGCAGAAGTCTCGATCCAGTTCGTGACGCCATTTTGCAACATCCGCACGGTGGACTGGAGGCTCTATTAGGACCAGATAGGGTGCCGGTGGTGTTGTCAGGGGCAATAGTGTCACGGTGCTTTACTCCTACCTTAGCGGTCCTGGCTCTCCTAAGGCCCCAGGCGGTCGTCACAGCAATGAGGTGGTTGGTTTTCAGTGTTTGGAGACAATGAATAGACGGTGATATAACTGAGGGACTTTACTATCTGGTTTACACAGTAATACAGCACATTGGAATGGTGTTCAGTCACTCTCCAGTCAGGCTGCATGAAGTGAGCATTGGGTTCCCTCTGCCTTAGTGGTTATAGCCTTTATCTGGCTGGTTAGAATCTCTCCTCTCTCTTCTTGCTTTGCCTGCTCTGCACTCAGCAGGTTACTTCACTTACTTGAAGGTTTTAGTCAGCACACGACTGCTTATATCTGACTATGATGGAGAGCACGTGTCTGCTCCTCCTCACCGACTACATCTACTCAACTCCTCTCAGGACCTCTAAGACCTCCTACTGTTGCCTAGGCAACACACTTGAGGTGGAAGGCCGCTGGGTCCCAATGCTCACTGTCAACATGTTGGCAATGCACTGCCACCTGCTGGACACCAATGATAAAGCATTACACAGTTACTTTCTACAAAGCACATGTCATATTGCAGATAAAACTTTGTAGTGCCTGGTGGGTCACTACACAATGAACCCAAGAGGATCATAAATACTGTTCACAACAGATAAAACTCCTCGCTTGGTGAAAGGTTTGTCGCAAGGAGACACTTGGAAAGTAAAAGTATCTTGTTCAATGTTCTACAGCAACCCTAGGCTGCGCACAGGAGGAGCGTCAGAACTGAGATCAAGGTTTCTCAAGTTGATGGCATGATCATCTGAGGGAAAGGCTTTGATTACCTCATGGCTATTGGAGATGATCTTGTGAAGTCTGAGATTCCCTGCAGACAGCATCTCTTATGTTCTGGTAAGAAGATCAACTGCCTCTTCACTTGTTGGTAAAGATTTAAGTCCATCATCAACATAGAAATTCCTCTCAACAAACCGACGAGCATCAGAACCATACTCCTTCTCACCTTGTTGGGCTGTCCTTCTCAGTCCGTAGGTTGCTACAGCAGGAGATGGGCTGTTGCCGAAGACATGCACCTTCATTCGATAATCTATGACTTCCTTGTTGACGTTGTTGTCCTTGTGCCATAAAAACCGAAGATAGTTTCTGTTGTCTTCTTTAACAATGAAACAATGAAACATCTGTTGAATGTCGGCCATTACTGCAACAGGTTCTTGTCTGAAGCGCATTAGGACCCCTAAAAGACTGTTGTTGAGGTTAGGACCAGTGAGGAGCATATTGTTGAGAGAAACGCCTTCAAACTGTGCACTAGAATCAAACACCACTCTGATCTGGTCAGGTTTCCGAGGGTGATACACACCAAAGGATGGTAGGTACCAGCATTCTTCTCCTTCCTTTAGTGGCGGTGCAGGTTCTGCATGGTCTCTGTCAAACACCTTCTGCATGAAGTCTACAAAGTGTTTTTCCATCTCTGGCCTTCTCTTTAAGGTGCGCTTTAAAGAGGAAAATCTTGAAGCTGCTTGCTGCAGATTGTTTGGTAGCTTTGTTCTTGGAGTACGGAAGGGTAAAGGTGCTACCCAGCTGTTGGAATCATTTTGAGTGAATTCCTTATCCATTACTTTGAGAAATTCTTTATCTTCTCTAGCAGGTGCCAACTTGTTGTCATCACTTGTGATGTTGAACACTGTAGACCCAAGGTTATCATCCCATGGAAGGCAAATGTTCATGTCATCTTGCTGGTCATGCTGCCCCTTACAGTTACTCATCTTTTCTTTCACCAGGTAGTGATGTGGGCATGGCTGAAAATAAGTGCTGCGACCATTTGGCAATATATGAGTCTTAAATGAGGATATCTTGGTAGGCCATTTCATACGGTCAATGCAGACGTTGCCTATAATAACCCAGCCTAAGTCAAGGCGCTGGGCAAATGGTGCATCATGCGGTCCATTAATTTGCTGACGTATTTTGTGCACTCTGAGAATGTCCCTTCCCAGCAAAAGTAGGATCTCTGCATTATTATCCAGAGCTGGTATTTCACTGGCTATGGTCCTTAGATGAGGATGATGGAGAGCAGCTTCTGGTGTAGGGATCTCCTCTCTGTTAGATGGTATCTGGTTGCATTCAACAACTGTAGGCAAAGGTACCTCTAGATTTCCATTTAGAGAAGCTACTACAAGTCCACTGGCTCTTCTCCCTGAAACCTCTGTAATGCCACTACAAGTGCCCAGGGTATATGGGTAAGCATCTCCCTTTAGGTTAAACAGATCAAAAAGTTCTGACCTTGCAAGTGATCGGTTGCTCTGGTCGTCCAAGATGGCGTACACCTTTACAGTCTTTTCTGGCTGACCCTTGGGGTACACGTTGACTAGGCATATCCTTGCGCAGGACTTGTCACAAAGGTCTTCTCCGCAGACTTCTGTACATGAAGAAGATACTGTGGTAGGCTTTGCTGCTTGATCTGTGTTCTCCCCGCCATGCTTTGCTAGAGGAGGGAAATCTGTAGGTGGTGTAGGGCTGGACTGAGATGGGTGAAGAGCTTGTACGTGGTTCTCACTGTCACATTCTATGCACTTTATGGCAGTTTTACAGTCCTTAGCAACATGTTCAGTGGAAGCACAACATCTGAAGCATACTCCAAACTTCTTTAGCAGTTCCTTGCGTTCTTGGAGTGGTTTCCTTCTGAAGCCAATACACTTCTTGAGAGGATGCGGCTTCTTATGAATAGGACATTGGCGATTGGGGTTCTCAATCTTTTCACCTTGGTTGTTCTTATAGCTGGGCTCCTCAGAAGCTGATGAGGTAGTGGGAAGAACATCAGTCTTTTTTACAGACACTGGACCTCTGTGTTTTCTGTACTCGGAGCGTGGGCTGTCATATTTAGAAGGAGGTGAACCAGGGCCACTGGACTCACCATAGGAAAAGCTTGGGTCATTCTTGGATTCTGCAATGTTGCTGATAAACTCACAGAAGTAGTCAAATGGAGGAAAGGAGACTTGATTCTCTCTTTTGTATCTTGAACCAACTGTAGTCCATTTTTCTTGAAAGCCATATGGCAGTTTGGCAACTATTTGGTTTACCCCACGAGCAGTATCCAGGTAGCTGAGACCAGGTAGGTGAGTGTCTGTCTTGGCTAGTTGAAGCTCTGAAAGTAGGTCACTAAGCTCTTGGAATTTCTGGTTGTCCTTACCAGATATCTTTGGGAAACCTTGCAACCGTTTGAAGAGAGCACTCTCAATTGCTTCAGGACTACCATAGGTACGCTCTAGTCTCTCCCAGGCAGCTGTGAGTCCTGCTGCTGGATTACCAATGTGGACAGATCTGAGTCTCTTAATACGTTCTGTGGACTGTGGGCCAAGCCACCGGATGAGTAAATCTAGCTCTTCAGCAGCGGTGATGCCAAGGTCACCAATTGCGGTTCTGAAGGCACATTTCCAGCCTCTGTAGTTCTCAGGCTGGTCATCAAACCTTGTAAGTCCGGTCTTAGTAAGTTCACGGCGTAACATGTATCTTGCAAACTCTGACATGTCTGTACGCTCTGAGCTTGGACAAGGAAATGCTGGCTGAGTAGTGCTGGCCACATTGTTTCCAGAGTTCTGGCTAAGAAACACAGGCGTAAATGAGGCTGCATAGGCATTTAGCCCAGGAGGTGGCTTGCTATCCATAGGCTTAGCTGTGGCTTGGTAAGATGCTAGGCCATTGTTAGGGTTTGGCATCTTGGCTTGCACCTGTGTACTTCTGTGATGAGCTTGCAGAGGTGTAGGGCCATGGTTAATTATGCGGAGTGAAGTATCAGGATGATGAACAGGCAGAGTGTTGTACTGATCTTGATTTTGGGGTATTGCAGAAGGAATAATGTGTTGTTGCTGTGAAGAAATATCTGCACTGTCAGGAACAGTAGTAGCAATCTGGGGTTCACTGTTTTGGCTTAACACATAGTCTCTAGTACGTTTGAGAGGATCCTCTGCATCCATTCCGCTCAAGGCAACACTGTCTCTTTCACTCCCACTGGCTGCTCGTTCTAGGACCTTCAACCTTGCCATGGCTGTAGCGTGCTCACATTGTTTCTGCAGAGCTTCTATTTCTGCCTTTCTTCTTGCGGTATCTGTTTCTTTGGCTGCTTTCTTCTGCGCTGCATCTGCTTCCATTTGCGCCTTCTTCTGCGCTGCATCTGCTTCCATTTGCGCCTTCTTCTGCCCTGCATCTGCTTCCATTTCAGCTTTCTTCTGCGCTGCAGCTGCTTCTAATTCTGCTCTCTTTTGCGCAAAAGTGGCCTGAATCTTAGTTGCTTCAGCTTCTGCACGCGCCTTTATAAGCTGCTCACTTAGTGTGGAATATTTTGAAGATTGTGACCTAGACGTGCGTTTTGAGCGTCTTGTAGACTCAGAAATACAAGATGTTGTTTCATGAAGTTGCATAATTCTTGCTTTTATTTTAGACTTAGTTTCATATATTAAGCCGTCTCGTTCAACATTAAGATGTTGGAAGTTTTGCAATTCTTCTAGACTGTCCTGAGTATTGATTCTTTTCAGAATGCAATGGTATTCTTCACATTTCAGTTTGTATTGCTCATGCATAGTGGACAGCTGCTCTAGGGCTCCCTCTAGTGGTAATACATATTCAGGCAAGCACATGGTGGAGACATGTGGCTGTAAAGTTTTCCACAGATTCATAATGTCTGATGCAAGTTCATGCTGCAGGCTTTCAAGGTTCTCTCTAACCTTCCATGTAGGCTTAACAGAGCGTTTGTCCTTATCACTGGACTGCAGACTGGGTTCCATGCTTCCCTGAACTGAGTGTCCCTCAGCCATGATGCACACAGGATGGGTTACACTGAAGGAAGATGGCTGCTGCTAGCAGGTTCTATGATGAGAGTCTGCACTGTGGCTCCAGTTCACACACACTGATGATCCCTTGGACACTGCAGGTAGCTGCTATGGCTGTATCTGAAGCTGAGTCTCTGTCCCCACAGCTGTGACTGACAGTCTATGATCCTTTTCACTATTCTGACTCAACAACCTGGCTATGAGCAGGTGGGGTTATAGATAGTCTTATATCTGTGCTTCAACCAGTACTCACACCAAGTCACATATTGTCAGATAGCGTCAACTCCATTGTAGAGGCATGTAGGAAGATTCCAGCTTTATTTGGTGCAGAAACCCTGTAGAAATGCTGGTACAACGGGGTTGACGCTATCTGACAATATGTGACTTGGTGTGAGTACTGGTTGAAGCACAGATATAAGACTATCTATAACCCCACCTGCTCATAGCCAGGTTGTTGAGTCAGAATAGTGAAAAGGATATAATATGCCAGGGGTAGCAGGAACATACAGGTACATGCACTGTCTTAACATGAAAATGGCTGCTAACATGAGGGAGAGGGGAGGAGCTACAACACTGCAGCTAGAGGACAGGAAGACAGGAGGGTCAAAAAGCAAAGCAGAATAACACATATACATGTCAATGAATAGAAACCAGTCTTGGGACATGACAGGGTGTTTTATAGAGTGTGTATAGGTGCAGTCACTATCGGATTGTATCCCACAGCCCCCCAAAACTAGTGGGACCACAAGTATTTTTCCTGATTTCTGTATTTCATATGCAAGGCCTATCTCAGTTCACAACTGCTTGCACAGAGTACATGGGGTGTCACAGAGTGTGTATAGGTGCAGCCACTACCGGATTGTATACCACAGGCCCCAGGCACGAGTCCCTCCCGCCCTACAACCACCCCTTCACCTCCACTATGCTCAAAGTCAGACTCCAGACTGCTGGCTTGGACATGCAGTGCAGCTACCAAGATTTTAGCAGCACACTGTGGTAATTGGCTGCTGGCAGAAAGGGGACAGCAGGTGCTGCATACAGACCCCTAAGAAGTCCTCAGTACTATTATATTATTATTACTATTATATAGTATATACCACCCTCTTTCACAGGGCAATCAGCAGTGAGCTTTGATGTGACTGCAGTCATAAATGAAGAAATAAGAAAATATACAGGACAGGTCACACTAGTTTCTGGAGGTTGTCGTATACAATCTGTGGGTAACTGCAGCTATATAGTATATAGTATGTGCCACCATCTTTCACAGGGCAATTAGCAGTGAGCTTGGATGTGACTCACCACCTCTCCCCAAAGCGGATTGGATTTTGAGTTTGACTTGGAGGTGCTGGGCTGCCCTGCCTCTAGCGTGTTGTCAGAGCGGGTCTTCAGTGCAGCTGGTGGCATCATCAGTCACTAATAAGCGCACCCACCTGTCAACTGACAGCGCTGACAGGCTGACAGTTATTAATTTTATTATTTCTTTATTTCTTATTGAAGCCATATCCAAGCTCCCTACTAATTACCCTGTGTAATTAGAAGTGAGCTTGGTTGCGTGTGACAAGGGGCGGAACCTGGGGGCAGCTCTGCAACTCGGCAGCCTCACACAACCTACCCCAATTTGGCTTACTTGCTCACAAAGGTGCACCGCATCTGTGTGCATTTCCGCAAGTCAACCAGGGAAAGTTACCCCAACTGCTACAGTCAAATTCAAAGTTGAAACAGCGGTGGGGGGAGAAGTGGGGAGTCACATGATGCAGGGAATATTACCCCAACTGCTACAGTCAAATTCAATTTAGCATCGTTATCTTGTCCATTTCGAACCATATTATCTGTGGATGTCATGTAACGGTGTCCTCTGCCGTCCTTTTACCAGTACCTTCTACCTTTTTTTGATGTTGCAGCTGTTCTGAAGGCATGATTGACCAGGCCTTTCACCAGTAGCTTCTATCCTTCCTTGGATGTTGTAGTAGCCTTTTTGAAGGCAGAATTGACCAGGTCTTTTTAATAGACAGGCTACCGCACTTGTCCTCTTTTAGAGACTCTTTAAAGGATTGAAAGTGTATTCATTCATTCAAATCAAATTCTGGGGCCTCTTAAGAAGACTGTATTGTTATTCTTCGTCCCAACCTCCAAAGATATGCCTCTCACGCACAACTGCATGAGGGTGTGAGGCTAAATCTAGCCATAATCCGGCTATTTTTATTGGATGATTGTATTGTCCATCTTGGTCTGGGTCTCTGGTGTCAGGCTAAGTTTTTGGGTGGTCCATATGCTACCTGTGTTTGAATGGTTCCCTGTGTTCCCTTTTTGTAACCTCATAGCGGTTGCTGCTCCTTGGTACTCTACTGTGTCAGGCCTAATTTTTCTGAGGTCCCCCCCCCCCCCGAAACTACCCGGAGCGGAGGATTCTCCGCTGCGGGTAGTTTAACCCGTTAAGTGCCGGTGGGTCCCGGTCGGCGCCGCAGGTCCACTTGCGCGATTGCGTTGTCCCGCGACGCTGTCCGGTGTCCCGATGTCTCCATGGTGATCTGGGGTCCTAATGAAGGCCCCTGGGTTCACCATGGAGATGCCTCATGCTGACAGGGGTGGCTGTGGCTATTGTCTGTCAGCATGATGCCTAATACAATACCCTGCAGTACATTAGTACATTACTGCAGTGTATTGTATGAGTGATCAAAGTATTTACACTATTGTACAGTAATGTACACTAGTGTAAAAGTAAAAGAAAAGTAAAAAAATATGCACCAAACACAACACAGCCCCCCCCATAATAAAAATGCATTACATTCCCTTAACCCAATAAAACATTACATAAAACAGATCAAAAACACAAATCCTATACATATTTGGTATCGCCACGTCCGTAACGACCCAATACATAAAAACTATATCAATAATTATACCGCACGACACGCTGTAAAAAAGAAATAAAAAAACAGTACCAGAATAGCTGTATTTTCTCAAACTGCTTTAGAAAATATGTCATAAAAAAGATCAAAAAGTCATATACATATAAAACTTATAGAAACTACAGATCTTCCGGCAAAAAATAGGCCCAAAACCAGCTCTGTCGCGCAAAAGATAAGAACGCTATGGATCTTGCAATGTGGCGACAGTTTTTGTGGGTTTTTTTCTAGGAAGATAGTTTCTATTGTGCCAAAGCGGTAATAGTTAAAAAATCCTATACAAATGTGGTATCGCCATAACCGTAGTGACCCAGAGAATACATGTATTATGTTATGAGTGACCGCCGATACAGATTTTTACGGCGATCACTAATGGGCTCTATTCTGCTGCCATCAGCTCTTTATGGCGATGGTGCAGAATAGTGCAGCGGCGCCGGTTAGACCCGCAGCCCCCTCCTCTCAGCTATGAGAGGTCGCTGAGGGGTTGGGGCAGAATGTGGGCTCAGTCCCGGCCAGTCCCCTCACCGGTGGTCGCCGTTATTAACAGTATAACGGCGGTCACCGGTAACAGGCATTGCCAGCGCAGCTAAACGCTTTCATCTCTTCTCACCGTGAATCCAGTATACAGGCCTCCTAAATGAACTTAAAAAAAGAACTGGTCCCTAAAAAAAATCAGCTTTGGAAATTTCATGAAAATTTGATAATTTGCTGATACATTTCTAAGCCCCGTAACACACTAAGGCTATGTTCACACTGCGTATATGTCCGGCCGCATATTTTCGCGGCCGGACATATACGCGGTAAACTCCGGCCGGGGATTTACGCTACTTGCGGCCGGCTACATACGGAGCGCGAACTTACGCCCGAAGTCTACTTACGCTTCCCGAGCGCCCTACGTAGCGATCTGACAGCGGTCTTTTACTTGGAAATCTTCGCCTAGCCCCGGACACCCCACAGAACCTTTTGGATCGGCACAAAAAGCTTTAAAAATGAAGAAATCACCACTACGTACGGGACCGCATGTTACGCTACGGGCATAAGTTACGGCATTTTCGTCCTCAAACAATGGTCTGGTTCATTTTATACGGCACTGTGTACGATCCTCTCGTAAGTTCTTACGTAGTGTGAACTGTGCCGCCGTACATCGTATACTTTCCATTGTACGCAAACTACGCAAGTCTCCGGCCGCTTATTCACGGAACGCGCTACGTCCAGAGATGTACGTAGTGTGAACATAGCCTAAAAAAGGGAAATATGTTTACGAAATGAAGCCAGAATAAAGCAGAGATATTGATAATGTGACTTAGTAACTAATTTATGTGATGTGACTTTCTTTTTTTAGAAACAAAGAATTTCAAAGTCCATAAAGTGTAAATTTTTCTAATTTTTCATGATATTTTAATGTTTTGCACAAAAAACACACAAGACAGTGACCAAATTTTTCCACTAACATAAAGTACCATATGTGACGAAAAAACAATCTCAGAATCGCTAGCATACGTTAAAGCATCACTGAGCTATAAGCACATAAAGTGAGACAGGTCAGATTTTGAAAAATGAGCTTGGTCCCTAAGGGGTTAAACAGGTTGTTGCCCACAATTTGGCATAATGATGCGATTAGGCAGCCTCAGAGGCATCAATACATGCTGCACCTGCTGTTTCCTGTCTTTTTCCATTATGTTTCCATCATTTTCTGAGGTTGACAGGTTTTCACACGACCTTCCCTCTACCGAACTTTGGTCCCGTGCAAAAATGCTCGAGTTTCCCTTTGACTTCAATGGGGTTCGTTACTCAAAATGAGCACTTGAGTATCGGGAGATATTCGTATCGAGTAACGAACACCCAAGCATTTTAGTACTCGCTCAACACTAGTTAGCAGCTAACCCACACCGGTCATTATCTGTCCTTCCTCTTAAGGTTTACACTAGGCACGTGGCATTCTTTCCCCCCTTTTCCCCTCTCCATATTACATTTGGGTGGCCATTTAACATGAGACATGATGGATACACATATTTCATATTTAAATGGGCATTGTAATGAAAAAACTTTTGAGAAGTCATGCTTGATAAAGACCTCACAGGAAGAAATGTCGCTCCTTACTTGTACCTGGATATGTGAATAAAGCCTTGAAAATCTACTACTTCTGGATTCTGTTGGACTTCCCTTATCTGCTGTCAGAGAGACATGTCAAAAGTTTTGGTCGGGTCTTAGTGTTCATATCATGACCGATCAGGAGAGTCGGGAGAAGTCTGTGGTTAGAGCATTATGCCGTATAATGCAAGTCTATGTCTCCTCTCATAAACACAGAGCTCACTCTATTGATTTGTTAGTGTCATGTCAAAAGTTTTTTTTACCGACAGGTACACGTTATGTATCATAGGTAGACAGGTGTTTTGATATCTCATAATATTTATCAACACTTTTTTTAATGATGTCCCCAAAAACCTAAATTCATCACACTTTCATTGCATTCTGTCTCTTCAAATTTAATGATTTAGGCTATGTTTACACTGCGTAAAACTACGGCCGTAGTTCTCGCCGCAGAACTACGGCCGTAGTTTTGCGGGTGGAACATTGCCTTACTGTCAATGGGATCCCAGCCGGAGCATACACACATCGTATGCGCTCCGGCCGGGATCCATGTGGCGCCGGAAGAAAACTGACAGGTCAGTTTTCTGCGGCCGGAATTCAGTGAATTCCGGCCGCAGAAAGACCTGTCAGTTCACACAGTGAAGCAAGTGGCTTCACTATGTGCTATGGCAAGCTCTGATGCGGGCGCACGCTGATGCGCCCTCATCAGAGCTCCACGGACGAACATATCATCCGGGCAGAGACCGGCCGTTCCCGGTCTCTTACTGTGTCTGCACATAGCCTTAAACTGTATAATACAGGAAATGCAGCTCACATATGAATCTCATCACTCCACAGCCGGATTATCTGGTTAATGATAACAGCAGCGTGAAGTTTGTATTTCTAATCCTAACCACCATTTGCTGCCAGTTTAGCCATCATACCATGTAGATTAGAATAAAGTATTTGTATAATTTGTACATTAGTGATTTAGTTCTCCAGAGGCAAATACATGCCCATTATTTACCATAACTCCTCCCTCACTGTGTTTTCCCAGAATCAAACCTAAATAAATATTACCCACAAGCCCTATTATTAATTACATAAGAGGTTATAAGAGGATATAAATTGTGTAGGTAAGCGTACAGCAGTTCCAGTACTGATATAACAGCTTATGATGGTAAGTTTCTTTCTTAAAATATGGTAGGCTTATGTCTAGGGCCTTCAAGTCGCTGTAAAAATTGAATAATTGCATTTAGTAATATTGTAATTTTTATGATTTATTTGTATAAATTATTTTTTTCCAATAATGATGATGATGATGATGATTGATTATTATTATTATTATTATTTCTACAATATATTGTACTGTCATTTTTGTGAAGCTTCACAAATTTTCAAAATCTTATGAAATGCCATGGATACATGTGATGGCATTACATTAGCAAAGTATTTCTCAAAACATAGCGCCTATAAAGACTTTTGTTACTGGAAACCAAAATAACATTATTTTACAAAGTGCAATTGATTTTGGTGCAACAGAAATCATTGAGTACTGCCAAAAATGTTTCATACATTTACATATTGTAAGCTTGTTTTAGCAGAATTTTCCAATTAAAACAAAACAAAACATAAAAGCAATGTGTTCTTATAGGTTCAAAATACTATACTGATTTGTTGCTTGTAAAGTTCGTCTTCAAAGAAACACAGCTGTAGATAAATTTTTATCTCATAGAGAAATCAGGTTTTAGCTGCTGCCCATAAATTTTTATAAAGATATGAGGAGGGAGCTTTAGCAGCAGCAGCAGCAAAACAGAGATTCTACAGCTTCTAGTATCTGTTCTATTTCACTACAGCAAAGGATTTATAGCTACACTGCTTATTACAACTATAGTGGTGCCTTGGATTATGAGCATAATTACAAGCATGTAATCCAAATCCACTCTCAAACCAAAGCAAATTTTCCCATAAGAAATCATAGAAATGCAGACAATTGGTTCCACACCCCCAAAATAATTTATTATTCTGAATAACATGTAAGACAAATGATACAAATATTCAGAAACAGCAGAATATGTGATATTATAAGTTACTGTACAGTAATGGAGAGGATAGGAAACTGACAGAGACTTCTGGGAGCATGAAGGAATGAGCAGGGCAGATGTGGGCACATACATGCAGCACTCTCTGTCCGGGGAGAGAGGGGTTACAGCTATGGAGAGATTACCTCTACAGTCCTGTCCCTTGATGCAAGCCCCAGCCTGAAGTGGATCTGCTATGATTTGGAAGGTGAGGGAGACTTCCTGGGTCAGAGTACAGGGCTGTAGACACCGCTATGCAGACCATGACCCTCCTCCACTCTCCCTCCCACCCAGTACAGTGAGCTCTTAAACCAAAGCAATGCTCTTATACCAAGTCACAATTTTGAAAATCTGTGAGCCCTTTAACCAAAACGCTCTTAAACCAAGGTACCACTGTATATGATATCCTCCATGTTACTGCTGCTTCTAAGTGTAAAGTAAAGGGAGCAGATTTTTCTATTGGTGAGCTAGGTATGGAAAACATCAAAGTAGCTAGTTTCTGCAGAGTGTGGAAGAGTGCGGTTAAGTGTAGGATATGTCATCTAATAGCCAGTAGTCAACACTACTTTTGTGAACGTTAAAAAAACACATCCGTTTCAATACGTTTTATTTTTTTAAATAGTGGAAGTCAATGGAAAAACGGATCCAAACAGATGGCATACAATTGCATCTGTTTTTTGCATCCCTTATTTGCATCCGTTTTTTCCTAAAATGTATATGTTAACAGATAGGAAAAATGTAGTGTGGACCCAGTGGGGAACTCCGGATAGAGGTATAAAAAATGAAACTTCTGAAGAAGCATATAACAATACTTGCCTATCTATCCCAGCTTTGAAACTACCAAAAATCCATTTGTTTTGGGGGGTTTTGTTCTGTTTTGTGTTTCTGTATTTCCTGGTTGAGCAGATGTCCTCAGTACTACAGGTTCCAGAATGCAATGCTTTCCCTTTAGCTGTTCCTCACAGTCCTCCACCTTGCACATTCCCTGCCCAAAGCTGTTGCAGAACATCTAGGCTGTGTTCACACATTGCAGTTTCATTGTGTTACTGAATTATTTGCAGTAATTTATCATTTCATTGTGGTCCCACTCGCATAGCATGCTGTATTCTCTACCTGTAATGCTGATACTGGAATAAAGCAAAGAACTTTTTAAATTTAATTTTAAATTTTTTTTTCTTTTCATCTCCACGCACATATTATAATCATGCATCTTTTATCTTTGAAGTTGATTCCCGCAATAAGTAAATTATCCCATATTATCTTACATGGGATATACTGTTTGTGCCTTGTTTTTGTGCAGGTGGGATTGGCAGTGCCGACTCTTATCCTCTCTGCTGTTTAGCATTATCTATTCGTGTTACTGCATCATTTTTGTGCAGATACTGCAGTACTGCAATGACACTCCAACATGTGTGAACATAGCCCTAATTTCTTTGTAGACTTTTGCACAATCAGCGAAAGTTGAAACACCTGCTGAGACGAGCAGACTGAGACTAGCAGACACACACAATGTGAGACAGAGGCATGGAATATTTGTCTCCTAAGGCTAGGTTCACACTGCGTTTTCAGCATCCGTTTAACGGATCCGTTTTTTTTAACGTCCAGAAAAATAGGGTCAGCAACGTTTTTTGGTCCGTTTTGGTCAGCCAAAAAAAAACGGATCCGTTTTTTTTTATAATGGAAGTCAAGGGAAAAACGGATGCACACAAATGAATCCGTTTTTTGCAATCCGTTTTTCATGCGTTTTTTGAAAAAAAAACGGATGCGTTAAACGGATGCTGAAAACGCAGTGTGAACCTAGCCTAAGGGGGGAGAGCAGAAAGAGCAGGAGACAATGTGGATTGACACAGAGGCAATTTTTTTTTCCTTTCTGGATTTCTATCAGCTACCAGTGTGGTAAAACCGTACAGATACAGTAATACATTGTATAGACACATCTATATAATTTTTAATGTACTTTTAATAGAAAACAAGTTTTTCTTATCCGGAGTTCCCCTTTAATATAATGTATCTCCAGAAAATTATCTTTTATTTAAATCAAGTTTCTATGTTAAACTTTTTTAAGAATTTTGGTAATGTGTTAGTAAGTTTTTATTTTACTATCTATACTTTAAGATAACAAACCCCAATATAACAGAACATGCTCATGTGCCCACACTGTGACCTGTATACTATTACCATCACTAGATGTAAAGTGCCAATAAATATACATAGATTATAAATAACACATTTCCAGAAGAGCAAATAACATGTCTGGGGTGATGCCTGCCCCTACGATTATTTCAGCTGAGCACACTGTTATTAAGCTACTGCTTTATTTTCATTTAATATTATAAAATAATCTTGTGGTTATTATGTTTCTTGCCATTTTAATTACAAGTAAAGATGAGCGATGCATGCTTCATTTAGCTCCACATGAAGCAGAAGCATTGGCTTTTGAACCCCACTGTCTGCCCACTTCATGAAGAAGGTGGAGACAGCCTGAGGACCATGGAAAATATCAATATAGCCATTTATATTAAACATATATATATATATATATATATATATATATATATATATATATATATATATATAGAGAGAGAGAGAGAGAGAGAGAGAGAGAGAGAGAGCGCTGTATTCATATTTTGCAGGCTGTATCCCATTTTTTCCAGGGGGTCCTGGGGTTGTCCCATCTTCTCCACAAAGCGGACAGACAGCAGAATTCAAAAACCAATGCTTCTGCTTTATACAGCGGTAAATGAAGCATGCATCGCTCATCCCTTATTACAAGTATATAAAAATATTATTATTATTTTTATTATTATTAACTTTCAGAAGTATCTTGTGGCCCTCATACTTAGTGTGGGTATCTTTGCCACTCTGTGCAATGCAGCCTGTTCTATTTCAAGCCCTCCAGAACTAAATGAGGGTGAGAAACCCAAGGGTAAGTGACACACATTTTACTACCAGTTGGAGGAAATCAGGCTATATTGTGATTTACTGTATAATACAACTATCGTATTTTCTGGCGTATAAGGCAACTGGGCATATAAGACGACCCCTGACATTCAAGAAGATTGTCAGGGTTTCGCCTTATACACCAAAAATGTTAACCCCTGCCTGCCTGACCACAGCCCTGCTGCGATCAGGCAGGGGTTAGCTGCAGCTAAATTAAAAAACAGACAATTAACTCACCTGGGGCCCGTTTCCGGCCTCCGTGCGTCTCCTGGCCCATTCCCGGCGCAGGCAGTTTGATGTACACTGACTGCGCTGGGGATCCTCAAAGCTCTCCCGAGCAGCCGAGCGTCTCATCGGAAGAGCTCGGAGACGCTCGGCTGCCGGGAGAGCTTCGGGAGAATGACAGAGGCTTCTTTGGGGATCCCCGGTGCAGGGAGTGTACGTCACACTGCCTGCACCAGGAACGGACAAAAGACACGCAGAGGCCGGGAACGGGCCCGGGATGCGGTCATTTTTGAGCCCCCCCACCGTATTGGGCAACCATACCCAGCGTATAAGACAACCCCAGGCTAAGAAGAATTTTCGGGGTAAAAAGTCATCTTATATGCCAGAATATACAGTACACAGTCAAAACTGGTTTCTCTCTAACATGGCCATATATTTGTCTCATAATTCATAGAGTCATAGTTAGGGATGAGCGAACCGAACCGTAACGAACCAGATTTGTTACGAAATTTACAAAAAGTTTGGTTCGTCACCGAACCGAACTTTGAGAAAGTTCGTAACGAATCTGGTTAAAATAACAATAACAAATAAAATCAAAGACATCTTTAAAAAGTGATGCAAACACCTCTGGAATGCATCTGGGAAAGCAGGGAAACAGTATTAGAGGAATCGGCATTACGGGTTTAGCGATCCTCTGCAGTAATGCCGACTCCTCTAATGGTTAATATATTTAATTAATAGAACATATTTTCGTTGTAATAAAGTCACTTTCGTTGTTCAATAATTTAATTAAAACAATTCAATCATTGTGCAATTAAATATACTGTTAAAATATATATATATATATATATATATATATAAATAAATGTATATTTATATATATATATATATATATATATTTTATTTATTTTTTTACAGTATATTTAATTGCACAAGTATGGATTCGTTTAAATTAAATTATTGAACAACGAAATTAATTTTATTATAACGAAAATGTGTTTTATTAATTAAATATTAATTATTACAGGAAGCTCTATTAAGCCGTTAATTCATATTCCCGGTAAAAGCTCACTTTAATAATTAATACTTTAATTAAAACATCAAATGTTTCTTCTAATTATGTTATCACAATAGCATTATTAGAAGAAACATTTTGAATCATATGTGCGCTCAGCTGATCGGCTGATCGGCTCAGCGCACATATAATTGGCGGGTCCGCCGCACAGTGACTTCATTGTGCTGCGGACCAGCGAAGAGGACACATGGGGGTGAGTATACAGCTTTCCCCACCCCCTCCCCAGCACTGCACCCATTCCAGCAAGGAAGGGGGGTCACTTAACCCCTTCCTTGCTAGGATGGGTGCAGTCTGGATGCAATGCATCCTCCCTTAACCCCTTGGGGGCCAGACTGTAAGCAGCGATCTGTAAAGATGCTGCATACTGTAAGGTGCACAACACCGCTCACAATGATGGGTGTTGTGCTCCTGTTTGTGTGTTTTTTGTGTGTTTCTCCCTTTTTGTTTTTCAGATATCGGTATCCTGGGGATTACGTCGGATTCGGTGGACTACGATGATGACCAGCGGTTGTTTAGGCTGGGGAGGGCCTAAACCAATGGCTCTTCCCACCCTGGTGTTACCAGGCTGCTGTTGCTTGGTTTTTAACCCGGCTGGTTATGAAAATAGGGGGAACCCTACGCATTTTTTTTAAATTATTTATTTATTTAAAAAAAAAAAACACGAGTAGGGTTCCACCTATTTGCATAACCAGCCGGGTTAAAAACCAAGCGACAGCAGCCTGGTAACACCAGGGTGTAACACCAGGGTGGGAAGAGCCATTGGTTTAGGCCCTCCCCAGCCTAAATATTACCAGCCTGCTGCCGCCCCAGTCCAGGAGCGCCAATTTTGACGCTCTGGGACCACTGGCACCCGGCTCTTCCCAGTACTACCAGTGGCATTGGGTACTGGAGTAATAATGGGGGGGTTAGTGTTAGCCATTTTATACCGGCTAACACTAGGCCCCGACTTAGTAATGGATTCCGTCTATTAGACGGCTTCCACTACTAAGTCTATAATGTAAAGAAATAAAGACAAGACACAAGTGAAATTTTTTTTTTAATTCAAATAAAAACACCCCCACACCCCTCATTGACCATTTTATTTTAAAAAAAAATTCAAAACAACCGCTGGTCATCGTCGTAGTCCACCGAATCCAACGTAATCCACAGGATACCGATATCTGAAAAACAAAAAGGGAGAAACACACAAAAAACACACAAACAGGAGCACAACACCCATCATTGTGAGCGGTGTTGTGCACCTTACAGTATGCAGCATCTTTACAGATCGCTGCTTACAGTCTGGCCCCCAAGGGGTTAAGGGAGGATGCATTGCATCCAGACTGCACCCATCCTAGCAAGGAAGGGGTTAAGTGACCCCCCTTCCTTGCTGGGATGGGTGCAGTGCTGGGGAGGGGGTGGGGAGTGCTGTATACTCACCCCCATGTGTCCTCTTCGCTGGTCCGCAGCACAATGAAGTCACTGTGCTGCGGACCCGCTAATTATATGTGCTCTGAGCCGATCAGCTGATCAGCTAAGCGCACATATGATTCAAAATGTTTCTTCTAATAATGCTATTGTGATAGCATAATTAGAAGAAACATTTGATGTTTTAACCCCTTAACGACAAAGGGCGTATATTTACGCCCTGTTGCCGTTAAGGACGTTCAGAGCGGGGCCGCGCGGCGACCCCGCTCTTAACCGCGGCGGTCCCGGGTGCCGCTTGTAGCCCGGGACCGCAGGTATTAGCGGGCACGGTCCGATCGTCGTGCCCACTAATACAGTAATCGGATGCAGCTGTCAAACATGACAGCTGCATCCGATTACCGGACGCAGCGTCTTCCCTGGTGTCTAGTGGGGAGATCACTCCTCCGGGATGTTGTCCCGGAGGAGCGATCTCCGTTTCTGAAGCCGGCCGGGGACCGCTCCAAGATGGCGCCGTCCCCGGCTCGGCACTCGTTTACTTCCGGCTGCAGCAGCCGGAAGTAAACGAGTGCCTATCTCATGGATCTCTGCAGCATATCTATGCTGCAGAGATCTCTATGAGAGATCAGTGCACTTATACTAGAAGCCCCCCTGGGGGACTTCTAGTATAAGTGTAAAAGTAAAAAAAAAAGTATTGTTATAAGTAAAAATCCCCCTCCCCTAATAAAAGTCAGAATCACCCCCCTTTTCCCAGGTTATAAATAAGAGTAAATAAATAAATAAACATGTTTGCTATCGCCGCATGCGTAATCGCCCGAACTATTAATTAATCACATTCCTGATCTCGCACGGTAAACGGCGTCAGCGCAAAAAAATCCCAAAGTACAAAATTGCGCATTTTTTATCGCATCAAATCCAGAAAAATTGTAATAAAAAGCGATCAAAAAGTCGTATATGTGCAATCAAGGTACCGATAGAAAGAACACATCATGGCGCAAAAAATGACACCTCACACAGACCCATAGACCAAAGGATAAAAGCGCTATAAGCCTGGAAATGGAGCGATTTTAAGTGACATATATTTGTTGACAATGGTTTAAATTTTTTACAGGCCATCAGATACAATATAAGTTATACATGTTATATATCGTTTTAATCGTAACGACTTGAGGAACATATATAACAAGTCAGTTTTACCCTAGGGTGAATGGCGTAAAAACACATTTCCCCCAAATAGACAAAATGCGTTTTTTTTTTTCAATTTCACCACACTTTGAATTTTTTCTGGTTTCGCGGTGTACTTTATGCAAAAATTCAGCCTGTCATTGCAAAGTACAATTAGTGACCCAAAAAATAAGGGCTCATGTGGGTCTCTAGGTGGAAAAATGCAAGTGCTATGGCTTTTTAAGCACAAGGAGGAAAAAACGAAAACGCAAAAATCGAAATTGGCTCTGTCTTTAAGGGGTTAATTAAAGTAAAGTATTAATTATTACAGTGAGCTTTTTTACCGGGAATATGAATTAACGGCTTAATAGAGCTTCCTGTAATAATTAATATTTAATTAATAAAACACATTTTCGTTGTAATAAAATTAATTTTGTTGTTCAATAATTTAATTTAAACAAATCCATACTTGTGCAATTAAATATACTGTAAAAAAATAAATATATATATATAAGTATACATTTATTTATATATATATTTATTTTAACAGTATATTTAATTGCATAATGATGTAATCGTTTTAATTAAATTATTGAACAACAAAAGTGACTTTATTACAACGAAAATATGTTCTATTAATTAAATATATTAACCATTAGAGGAGTCGGCTCAGCATTATTGCCGATTTGCCGGCTATTTTTTTTTTTTCACTATTTTTGCACTTTGATTTTTTCCACTTTTTTCATTGTAATAGCAATTGCAACTACACGAAAATATACCCTATCACACTCCCACTATTGTAGCTGCAATTATTCAGCCGTTATTGCAAGGTTCGTTTTTGGTTCGGTTTGTCAGAACCCGAACTTCAGGAAAGTTCGGGGGATCGAACCGAACTTTTCAAAAGTTCGCTCATCCCTAGTCATAGTATATGCTGCAGCACAAACACAAAGCACCAATATCATAGCTTGTATGTTTAATGTCCAAAATCAATCATATTGACCATCAATATTAGATATGAATGTGTCAACTTATATTTACTAAATATTGTACTCAGAAATAGGAAGAGTTAAAAAATCCATAAAGATAGATTGATATTAGATTGATATTAGATAGATAGATAGATAGATAGTACCACTTATTTTCTATCATTTAGGTTTAATTAGATTTTTTCTTAGGGTGCGTTCACACGTAAGGGATCCGCAGCGGATTTCTCACTGCGAATTTGCAGTGAGATCTGCTGCGGATCCCTGCCCTGTACACTCTTGGGCAGACAAACTCGTAGTAGGATGCACATCCCGCTTTGAGTTTGTCAGCAGCCCGCCCCGTTAACCCCCCAGCCGCCGTAGCGTATACTTCACCTGCTCCGGCTTGCTTCGAGGCTCACGACATCTTAAACTCCCGCTCGTGTGAAGGCACCTTTATGCAGTTTTCACCCTTGCTGTGCCTCTTCTTTCAGGTTGTCTCCATAAGGGAAAGTTATATGAACTTGGTGCCGAATGGAGGGGTGAGGATTGTCTAGACTGTTCATGTTCCTTAGGTGGGATGAAGAGGTGTTGTGGAAAGTAAGTTGTTGATATATAATGTCAGGCATGACATACAAATTAGTTAAAACAGTTTTTATAGTATTTTAACTACATTCAATTACAGAAAGTCATTTAATTACAATCACATTTTAGGAAATGAGATTGATCAATTAACTTTTATTCTCAAGCTTTTATTGTCAAATATCAAATAATTAATAGTATTAAGCAAGAATGATCTGGTACCATACCCCAGAACTTCTCCATAAACTGAATAATTCTATTTCTCTGCTATGTTGGCGATGCCTGTCAGGGGGGATCCCTATTCCACATTTTCTGGAGCTGTCCTCTTATTAAGGGTTTTGGTCTGAGGTCTGTGGCTTGGCCACCAGAATCTTTGGGAGGGATATTCCCTTGGATCTAGTCCTATGTCTTCTCAGTCTGCCCCCTAAAACGCTGGGGAAAAAGGCCTCTAAACTGCTTTGAATTATGTTAACAGCAGCCAAGTCGCTAATTGTCAGGTCTTGGAAGCAAACTGCTCCCCCATCTCTCAACTGCCTGACTACTAGAATCAAGGAACTACGCCTCATTAAACAATACCTTAGACACCTTTGACCAAATTTGGTCCCCATGGGACAACCATGCTCCCCCTGCGTCTCACTGAATTGGTAGAGTTTGTCGCTTCTTGCACCCCCCCACCTGCCTCTCTTGTCCCCCCCCCCCTCCAACTGTATCTCCCTAGTCATATTTGTCTGTGCCCTCTTTGTTTTTGATGTTAGTTGCTCTGCCTTATTCGGTTGCAGTGCCTACATTGTTTGGTACTCATGATTACAAGTTTCATGTCTTACTTATGTACTATTACTGATGACTGTTTGCCTTTGGTACATCTAACCAAATCTTTTTTTGGTGTTTTGTCAATGTTAACCTTGTTACAGTGGCGTAGCTACCAGGGTTGCAGCAGTCGCCGCTGCGACCCGGCCCGCTACGAGGGGGGGCCCGCGAGTGCCACTGCACTGCTCCCCCCTTAAATTACTCTTGTGACCGCAAGCATTAATTTGCTTGCGGTCACAAGAGAGTGCTCGTCCGGGCCCCCGGCTGATGCGCGGCTGCCGGGGGTGTCCCATCCTATCCCCGGCAGCGCAGCGCATCAGTGAGCTCCCTGTGCTGCCTGGGGCCCTGACTTCCGGCACAGGAAGCGCACGTCAGAGACGCTTCCTGTGTCAGAAGTCCCAGCCCCGGCGTACAGGGGCTCACTGATGCGCCGCGCTGCCGGGGATAGGATGGGACACCCCCGGCAGCCGCGCATCAGCCGGGGACAGCGCTTGAAGAAGAAGAGGATTGCCGGGGGAGCGGGTTGTCAGGTGAGTTTGTGTGTTTGTTTTTTTAAAATACTGCTTAGCATAGAGGAAAGGGGGGGCATCTATAATGGGGGAAGAGAACAGGGGGGCATCTATAATGGGGGGAGAGGGGGGGCATCTATAATGGGGGAGAGGGGGCATCTATAATGGGGGGAGAGGGGGGGCATCTATAATGGGGGGAGAGGGGGGCATCTATAAGGGGGGAAAGAGAACAGGGGGGCATCTATAATGGGGGGAGAGGGGGGGCATCTATAATGGGGGGAAGAGAAGGGGGGCATCTATAATGGGGGGAAGAGAAGGGGGGCATCTATAATGGGGGGAAGAGAAGGGGGGGCATCTATAATGGGGGAGAGGGGGGCATCTATAAGGGGGAAGAGAAGAGGGGGCATCTATAATGGAGGGAGAGGGGGGCATCTGTAATGGGGGGAGAAGAGGGGGCCATCTTCAACTAGAGGGGGTATAGGGGGTCATCTATAATGGGGGGGGGAGAGGGGGCATCTATAATGGGGGTAGAGGGGGTCATCTATAAGGAGAGGGGGCCATCTATAAGGGAAGGGGGGTGCAACATGCAGTGGGGGCCATCTATATATACTATAAGGGGGGTCACATAGAGTCAGCCTACCCACTAAATGAGGGTGTAAAGGGACCAATACAGATGTGCAGTTTGTTGAGAGATGTCAATGGTGTCAGTGTGAGGAACTTAATATGTCTGTCTGACAGATTCTGTTGATTCGTGGCTAGGAGAAGTTCTCATAACGGCCCAGGACAGATGGAGAAGGAGAAAATGAAAAGGGAAGAACTCCGATCAGAGAAGACGTCCCCTGTGAGTCACCTGATATATCTGCGCTGTAATTTATATGGTGTATAGAGCCTGTGTAGAGCCTGTGTAGAGCTGCATCCATCTCTATATGACTGGATGCGGTGATAGTGATCTGTGTACAGTGGATCTTATTCAGTAGCAGCGGTGGTGTTAGTCAGTATGTGCTGGTATTAGTCGGTATGTGGCGGTGTTAGTCAGTATGTGGTGGTAATATTTGTTACTTGTTATCTGGTACTGTGTTTTATTGGTCTCAGTATACTGGATTTGGTCAGTAACAATGTGGTGGTGATGGTAGTGGTTGTGGTGTGGCGTTAATATTTGCCCCTTGTATACTTGTATTATTGGCAATATTGGTCGCAGTATACAGTAAAAGTATGGCGGTAATATATATGGTGATAATATTTTCACTTCCTATATGCTGGTGTTATTGGTAATATCTGTCTTGGAGTGTGTATATATATATATATATATATATATATATATACACACACATACACCTACCAGTAGCATCACTTGGTCGTGAAAGGGGGGGGGGGCCCAAGTTGACTTCTCGCACCAGGGCCCAGGAGACATTAGCTACGCCCCTGCCTTGTTATAAAACTGAAAACTTTCAATAAAAATACACTTATTAAAAAAAAAAAAAAAAAAAAGAATGATCAAGCATCAGGGTTTCTGACCTAGGTCAATGATCAACAGAAGTATTTGCACTACTGTACTAACACAGTGTGTCAGTACAGTAGCACAGCTATTTAAAAAGTTTCAGATCTTTCATTCATTATGATGCCAGGAGCTCTGAAACTGTTAAGGGTGCAGTAAAAAAACAATAAAGCAGCAATACTTACCTGTTCATGCTCAGTGACAGCCTGCTCAGCCTATCACTGACTGCCGTGCGACGGCACAGTGATTGGCTGAGCGGGCTGTCACAGACCAGGGGACTGGAGACACTGCTTGAGGGTAATAGGAGGAGGGATGTCAGGTGCTCTAAAACTGTTTAAATATTTGCACTACTGTACTGACACACTGTAGAAACTACAATACATAAAGTTGGGCTCTAATTTGATATGGCGACTGGGGTATTTTGGCAAATAAAAAATCTATATATCTTTATTTCTATATTTCTTTAAATAAGTTATATAATTTTCTTGCTCCATCTACAACTTCATCAGGTATAAGGCTAGTGGCCATTAGCCTTATACCTGATGAAGCTCCAGATGGAGCGAAACTAGTTGTTAGGCGATGCTCTCATGTTTGAAAAATCCTCTACCATACAGTAGATGTGTCATAATGACAGGATAGTCTGCAGCTATTTGTCAGATGGTTTATTAATAGCTATTATTCTATACACGGTAGAGCAATCTCTGTCCAGCCAGCTTTATTGCCAATGGGTGGGGCTGCCTAGACAGAGATGATGGCAGTGGGGTAGTGCAGCACTGTCACAGGTGCCTCCCCACTTATTCTAGTGATTGATGAGGGTCTGAGCAGTGACACACCTGCACTTGTTATATTGTTCAGGGAGAAGGAAATGCAGTCTGAGGGGAAGGCGATCATTATTAGTGACCGTCTGTATAACAAGATGGCCGTCTTTTCCTGCTGTGTTCTCAAAGTGGGAATATAGCCTAAATGTTTCCGATTATCAAAGAAGCACATAAAAATCATCCTGATAAGAATAATTCCTGGCTGTATTACTAAAAATCTATGATTGTGATTGTTTTGTGTTTATTTAAAATGTAATTAAATCATGATAAGCTGGTGATTTTGCTATTTATTATTTTATTTTACAATAGTTTTATGAAGCCTGTTAACTATGACCCGGAAAGATGTGTCTTCAAATTTAATAAAGAAACCTGTGAATACGAGCTTATTCCTAATGAAGATCCTGAAAAGGAATGCTTGTCTTATGGGACAGTCGGCTGAATACCAGGCTTACCAGATTGTCAAGACACAGGGATCGACATTTCTTATCAAATCTAGAAAAAAACAATAAAATAACATCTCTGACAAAAGAATAAAAGCTTAAGGTCCTTTTACATTTACTGATTTTTACTGAGATCAGCGTTTGCTTGCAGTGCCTCTACAAGACAAGATTAATAGTGCAGCCGTTTACATCTCATTGTTATTGACCATGTATCTCCTGTTAACACAGAGAAATGTGCGGCCGATGACAATAGATTTTACAGCTGCATAAAAGATGCAAGCAGGCATTTTTCCGCTCACCGACTAATCACTGGCACTTTTACACATTGTGATTAAAGATGAGCGAGTCACTCAGAAATCCATTTAGCAAAGTTTGCGAATATTCGCACCAATCCGCAAATATTTGCAAATTGCATACAAACGAATTTCATCAAAAAGTTTGTTTTTTCGAACACGCCGCTAATTATTCGTGTTCGCCGATACAAACCATTGGTTCAATGATCAGAATGGTTATAAGAACCATTTTCTAACATGTGAACGTTTATCTTGTGATGTACACAACTGCGTATTATTAGCAACCGCGTAAGTGTAAGCTAACATGTACATTTGCTATTGTGGCCGCCATGTTTAGTGAATTTGATTCACTATGAGGTGAATTAAACTCCCGATTCCCTGCAAATCAGAATTCGTCAGATTCGCTTCGCTCATCTCTAATTGCGATTATCGGCCAAATGAGTTCTTCTAGAAACACTTGTTGCTGATAATTACACTATAATTTGTTTGATAGAGCAGCTTTTTTTTAATTCTGTACTTGTTAGATATGACATGAAGTTGTATAACCATCAGACACTTAAAAAGCTACAGAGAGGTATCCTGGGTAAGATGGTCATCCAGCAAAAACAAGGATACAAAAATAGCTCCTGCATGTCCAACAGCCCATAGGAAGCCGGATGGATTGTGGAGGCCGAGTGGGAATGTAATGAGGATTGACATTTCTTTAACAGCAGTTGTCCAACTGCTGTAAACTGGCACTGAAGAGTTGCACTAAGAAGATAAATATACTGTAGTAAGTCTTATAGTACTAGTTTTCCGGTGCAGTGCATTTTTTGAACCCAACTAAAGATGTAAACCACTACCACCACGCAGCCAGTAAATGTAATAAAGTGGACATGCACTTACAGTAGGGGCATAGAGAGATGTATATTTTTCCCATAAATTTACAAATGAAAACAGCTTATTTCTGGCACCATATTACCATATTTGTCTCTAACCTACACAAAAAGCAGTGTGCACCAAAATAGTTACCAAAAAAAAAAAATCAGCAGACAATTGTTATTATGGGCCTAAGCATGCACTCACACCCTCAAACGGGATTTTCTAATGGTTAAAAAATATATATATATATTGCCACTATATTGTCAAATAAAACCAATAAAAAATAAAATAAAAACCATGTTCACATGGCGTGAGACACCGGCCAGTGTAAGAAGAGATCATCCCGGCCGGTTCACTGCCGCTGAATTCGGATGCAGGTGCATCAGTGCGTGCCTGCATCTGAATTCCACGCTGTACACAATGGAGTGTGCGGCCGGAGCTGCACGCTCCATTGTGTGCACTGATAGGTTCTCTTCGGCCGCAATTCAATGAATAGCTGAAAAGCTGAAAACTGACATGGGATCCCTGACAGGGTGTATACTATTTGTATACACTTCGGCCAGGATTTTCTTAGGCTGCAGCACTATGTAAGTTCCGTAGGAATCGATTGTCCATTACTTCGGAACTTACGTAGTGTGAACATAGTCTGATACTGTAACACTGCTATACAAGGGAGATTATGCCACACCATGACCACTAACATAGTGCACATAGTGACTGGATAGTGCCAATATGCTAATATTGAATAAAAATCACTATACATGGATCAATATATCCATCATACTATTACTGAATAAAAATACTATACTCACACTAATTCCCCTCCTTACAGCATGTATATAGTGGTGATCCCAGCACAACCTAGGCTCTGATTATGGTGCAGTTACATCCAGTCACAGGTGGTGTCTTCTTGAAGTCATTCGCTTTCTTTGTCTGAATCTGGCTGTATATTAGTAGTGCAAAACAAGAGTCTGTGGAGCCTCAGTTACGAGTCTCAAAACACGGGATAGCCAGATATCTCTAGCCTGTTGCCAATGGGGTGCCTCCATGATGGGGAGAGCACCACACCACCCTGATAAATAACCCCTTAAGTCCCACTCGGTTGCGAGTATTGGAACATAGACAGGGAAACAACAGGGTGGCCCCTTTTGTCAATGTCTAACTCAAGGTGCGAGTATTGCGATCATGACAAGGGCTTGCAAAGGCAGGCTTCCACCCACAGACAGCCGTTTCGGGGTTTTTGCCCCTCGTCAGTGTGGGGTAGGATTCTGGCTAGTTGGGGCAATGAAAAATCAACCAACAATTTTGATTTGATTTTTCATTGCCCCAACTAGCCAGAATCCTACCCCACACTGACGAGGGGCAAATACCCCGAAACGGCTGTCTGTGGATGGAGGCCTGCCTTTGCAAGCCCTTGTCATGATCTCAATACTCGCACCTTGAGTTAGACATTGACAAAAGGGGCCACCCTGTTGTTTCCCTGTCTATGTTCCAATACTCGCAACCGAGTGGGACTTAAGGGGTTATTTATCAGGGTGGTGTGGTGCTCTCCCCATCATGGAGGCACCCCGTTGGCAACAGGCTAGAGATATCTGGCTATCCCGTGTTTTGAGACTCGTAACTGAGGCTCCACGGACTCTTGTTTTGCATATTTAAATATTTGGGGGCATCAGTGGAGACTCTTGATTGAGTACTTCATTGGAATTTTTTTCGCTGTTCTCCTTGAGTTCAGTGATTACTGTGTTTTGTTGGTTGTATATTAGTAGGCAGTAGAAGTAGGTAATCTGCCCCTTTATTAGGTAGAAGACCCTCAGTTGGTACATTACATTACTCAATTAGGTAGAAGTACCTAGTAGATATGTAACCCCATTCTCCATTCTCCATTAAAGCGTAACTGCCATTTCAGGGTCATATTCAGAAAGCAATAAATATCAATAGTTCACGCGATTTTAAGAAACTCTGTAATAGGTTTTATTAAGAAAAAGAGTTTACTTCTCTACTCAAAAAGCTGTTTCCCACCTCTGCCCTCACTTCAGATGAAGCAGGATCTCTCTGTCCATTCTATCCTATAGAGAGAGAGGAGGGGTCGAGAGGATCAAGTTGCGCACGAAGGACTGAAAACACAGGTTACATTCTGCTATCTTATCTCCCCAAGCTGCTAGATAAGAACTGACCTTTCTCACCTGTGAATCCAGCATTTATGTGCCCAGACAGTGAGTAAACAGCCGGTATGTGTGTCTGTTCTTCCTGCTCCCTCCTCTGACTCATCCCCTGCCCCTTCCATAGGTTATAATGGACACAACAGAACCCATCTTCACTCTGAAATCGATTTGCCTGATAAAACTTAGATGGGTTGGGGGAGCCTTTTGAGCACAGTAAGAGGCTTTTTGCCTAATAAAACCTATTACAACGTTTCTTAAAATCGTTTGTACTATTGATTTCTGCAAAAAAACAAAAACAAAACATGACAGTTACATGCCCTCTGTAGGTATAGATGGGTGCCCCCCCCCCAGATGACACATCTTCCCCTTATGCCATGTGCCATGTGTCATCCTATTATCTGTTGCAGAACTACAACTCCTATTAGGTGATGTAGTTCTTCACATTACCACATACCATGATGGGAGATGTAGTTCTACTGTGCCCCTGCCTCCCCCTCCTATACTGTGTCCTCTAATCTGTTGCAGAACTACAACTTACATTATGAACTGCCAATAGTACATGATGGGAGTAGTAGTTCTGCAACCTGGGTGGCTGCAGGTGGGAAAACTACAACTCCCACTATGAACTGTCAGCAGGGCATGATGGGAGTAGTAGTTCAAGGGGGTAATCTCACCTATCCTGGATCCCGTTCTTGCCGCCCTTGTCCTCTTTTCCCTTGCCAAGGTGAGTAGAAAAGGGGCGTTGGGGGGAAGGGGTGAATGGGGGGGGTCGGTCACGCGTTGAAGTCCTGGACAGGGTGGGGGGAGCTTTGGGGCTGTCGGAAGGCCAGCTGGTAGCGCTGCCAGGGTCTAGGGGGGGCTCGGGGCTGTCAGGCGACGGGCAGGCAGTGCTGCCAGGGTTCGGGGGGGCTCGGGGGTGTTGAGTGGTGGACGGACATTGCTGCCAGGGTCTGGAGGGGCCAGAGAGCATCGGGCGGCCAGCTGAGAGTGCTTCTAGGGTCTGGTGGTGGGCCTTGGGGGTGTCCAGTGGCAAGTGAGCAGCACTGCCAGGGTTAGGGGGGGCTCGGGGTGTTGGGGAGGCAGCGATGTCAGGGTCCAAGGGAGGATCGAGTGGCTGGTGGTAGGTGTCGGACTGTGGCCACCGGGTAGTGCTACAAGGGTCCGGGGGGGGGGGCTTGGTGGTGTCAGGCGCAGGCGGGCAGCAATGCTGAGATCCCAGGAGGGGGCAGGATCCAGTGCTGCAAGGGTCTGGGGGGGGGATTGGGGGTTTGTGCGGCAGGCCTGGCAGTGCGGCTGAGGTCGGTGGAGGGCGGGCTTGGAAGAGTCGGGTGGCCGGTCAGGCACCGCTGACATCTGATGTGCGTGCCAATCCAGAACTCCGGACACTTTTGTGATGTGCATCAGGAAAGCGTCTGGTTTTCTGGCGCTCCCATAGAGTTCTATGGGGACATCCATGCCTGAATTCTGGACAAAAATAGGACAGGATCTAAAATATCCTGACCTATTTTCTGGAACGGACATCCTTCAAGAAAAATCCTGAAGGGTGTTTGTAACTAATGTACTCTTATGGGTACCTCAACTGTCAGCACTTAAGTTATCTGTAAAGATTTGTACTGTTGCATCAGGTGTACTATTTGCACTTAGTTACTCTCCAGTAAAGTATTCTCATTTTTTACCTAAACGCACTAGACTTTGGTCTACACAACTGCAGCTACACATCTCTGTACACTTGTGCTATTCTCTATTTCTGCGCTGTAGCAGTGCCAACTGTCGGGTGGGTCTCATACCACTCTAGGCAACCATGACTATTGCCCAAGTGACCCAAAACAACCCCCGGCTACTGGTACGATGGCTACCACATACATCCAACAACTTTCTTTACAAAACACTTTTATAGGTGTGTTAGGTACAGTCTGGAAACACCATCACTTAAGTTGCTGCACTGTATCATGATGTCAAAATACCCTTCAGCCAGTGTCAGTGGTCAGGGTGCCACTATAGGTCCAAGTGAGATTACTGTCACTGCAGTGCCAGTCCCATCTGCACGCCAGGTGCTCCTCAGTTTCGCACATTGGCTGGTCCCAGAAACATTCAACGTTGACAACCTCATGAAGAAAGGAGATGTTAAGGCGTCACATGACTTTAGTCCCTTACCGCCTTATGCCTCCTAGTTGGGGGCTACCCATCCTACATGGGTAGTACGAGCTCCAATCCTTTGTTACCTGGGCAAAGCAGACTCCCGAGGTTTCCCAGTCATCCTGCGCTGCGCAATAGGATATGTAGATGTATCGTAGCTTTGTCCCACTGGGTTAATTTCCTATTGCTTCAGGTAACTGCGCTGCACGTTTTAGAGAGGTTCCTAGTTGCTGTCTTTAGTTGCTGTCCTGAGTCCCTGACAGAGAACCTGGACAAGGCCAGACCCTGGCTTACCTTTAGCAGAGACAAGTTAGTTTGCTTCCTCTCACATTGAGAACGTGACCAAGACTACACACTTCCTCCCGGTAATAATTAACTCCTCCTACAAGGGGTAACTAAACCCTCCTGTGAGTGGTGGGAGCTGTGAGTGTGTGGAGAGAGAGAGAATAGGATAGCATAGGACAGCATAAGAGAAAAAGCACCTGCACGTGTGAGTTGCCAGAAAACAACACATGATACAAAACAGTTCCCTCAGCTGTGCTTAAAGCTAGATAACACCAGAGGTGACACCTAGTGGGGAAAACACAATAGTACACCATCTCCCACTTGTGTGAACCTGAGGGAGTAACTTGCTTAGATGCAATAGACAGCACCCTGTGCTGGGACACCGCACTAAGGTCTACTGTCACATGGTTATGTTATAGGCTCTTACCAAATGAATTTTTTAATATGCTCCCATCCACAATGTTTGAACCTGTTTATGTGCCCTGGGAGTTAACCCAGCAAGAGCCACCTTTGCTGCTTTCATTGATCAAAGACCAACACTGAGGCCTTTTATTTGCAATTTCCCAATCGCCAGTGTAGCAAACAAATTCCAGGATCACAGAGATTACACAACTAGTAACCAATAATTTAGTTAAAATATAATTTGTGAGCTTGTATTGCATTGGGAACTATGGAGTTATTGGTCAATAAGGTCCCTGAAAATCTTCCACAGAGAATAAACCTAAGGTTCAGAGCTTACAATTGTCAGTACAGCACATATTCCATGATGGTAAGTGGATCCTATTTAATACAGACTTGTAACAGTGAAATTATTTAACTAGTAATCAAATTACCTATAGAAATGAACAACAACAAAAAATATCATACTAAACTTAAAATCATCCCTCTTAGGCTATGTTCACAAAAACTATTTTGCTCAGCATGTTGCTCTGTATTTTTTTCAAAACCAGGAGTCGGTTGAAGACACAGAAAATAATCTTTTCATTATAATTTTTTTCTGCCGGTTCCACTACTGATTTTGGCTGCAAATACTGACAGAACTATTCATCAAAATACTGCGTGTGAACATAGCCTTAATAGGAATGTTTATATATTTGCTTGTTTGTCTGTTTTAGGGGACTTGGCTTTAAAGGGAACTAATCAGCACAATTGTGCTGATATGGTTCCCAGCTACACAGTATAGATCTACTGTGCTTTGCCCTAATGTTACCAACTGCATCTGCAGCTGTAGATTTATCTCGGTGGGGAAAAGTAGTTTTATTGCAGTGCACAAGTCTGGGAGAGGGGCAGCAACTAGTAATCTATCTGGGCAGGAGCTGCCCATGACTAGTCACAGCTCTCCGCCTGCCATTGCGTAGTGTGGGATGATTGACAAGCAGGGAGGCCACTAACGGGTCTCTTTGCCTGTCAATCATCCCCGAACTCACTCAATATGAGATATGCTGGCTAACTAGTTGGATATTTTATTGCTAGTTATTAGGCTGTCATAGATATTTAGACCACCCAGTGTCTGGGTGTACCGGGTCCGGAAAACATGAGGAGATGGTAACTATTCACTTACATAAAGATCTCCTCTCTAAGTTAATAAATCATGGGTGAACTTGGTCCTGATTAAAAACCTAACCCTCTACTGCCCCGAAGATTTTTCCCTTTTTCAAGGGGAGAGACTAAGCTCTGCTTGCAGACGTCAGTTTTTTAAAGACTCGAATGTGTACATTTCTATGGGGATTTCCTCCTATCTCCAATCAGACAAAATGTATCATAAGAGAAAGGGTTTTATGGCCAATAGGGTTTGTGAGGGTGGTATTGCTACCTTGGCAGCCAATAGAGACTAAACTGCTTACTGAGAGAGACAATTGATTTCATCCTATCACAGGATCACAAAGGTATCACACACAACAGTGTACTTAGGATTTTAGCGTAAAATTTCAGATTTAGGCTATGTTCAAACAACGTATGTTTTGTATAAATCACGGCCGTTGTTGCAATTTGCAACAACAGCCATGATTTAAACAAAACATATGTTGTATTGAAATGAATAGAGTCCCGAATGGAGTACACATAGCTAACGCTCCGTTCGGGATTCCATCCGGCCGCACAAAAAACTCACATGTCAGTTCACACAATGGAGGGTGCGTCTCCATTGTGTACAGTACATCAGAATTTACCAGAAATAAAGATCATCCAGTCGGGTCACAGAATGTTCGGCGTTATACCTAGTGTGAACCAGGCATTAATGTGCATGTCAATGGTGGTAGGTTCTACTCAGTGAGAAAATTACTTCTTGGACAATTGTTGTCAGATAGCATATACATATGCATATCAGGCAGTTTCATATATGATGTATAGATGTATAATAAGTAGGCATATATGGTAAGTGAGTATATAGCTAGATATAGATTTTTGACTATATGCTGATTAATGTACATACATGAGTCTTACATGGCAATATACATAAAATATATATACATAAGTTTTAAAAAGAAAAATATATATATATATATTAGAGATGAGCGAACTTTTGAAAACTTCAGTTCCAACGTTTTGTCGAATTTCAACGCAAAGTTCAGGTTCATTTCGAACCGTACCAAAACTGTTATAATAGGAGAAGGATTGAGGCTATATTAGTGGTAGTATTACAGAGTATAGGTTCGAGAAACTGCAGGAGCTATTGCAGTGAAAAAAAGGTAACATTTCATAAAGCCAAAAATGTTATTACTCAGACAGGGCATATAACTTTCACCACATATGTCATGGCCATCTCTCAGGCCCTGCAGGGCGACTCACGGTACCAAGCTCCTGCTCCTCTCTAGGGATGATCGAACAGCGGAAAATGCTAGCTTCTATCAAACTCGAACCTAGCCGAACCTTCCGCATTTGATTCCTGATGCATTCCCAGTCTGTGGGGAAGAAGGAGACAGCCTGGAAACCGCCTGGAAATCCGGGATTCAACATAGGTAATAGGCTGTATCCCGGGATTCCAGGCAGTCCCCTGGCTGTCTCCTCCTTCCCCACGGACTGTGAAGGCATCAGGAATCAAATGTGAAAAGTTTGGCTAGGTTCGAGTTTGATAGAACCTAGCATTTTCCGCTGTTTGATCAGCCCTACTCCTCTCCCCTACTGTCCGTCTGAGCTCGCTTGCTCACTTAGATTTAAAAGGCCAGTGCGACCTTGATTGGCTGCAGCCTGTAGCCTTTCATTATTTAAACCATGGCTTACCCTGGCACTCCTGTTGGAGACTCTGCTATTGCAACCTTACATAGTGGTTCCCGCTTTTCTGCCCATGGTTTCTGCCCTCTGTGACTGTTGCTCAAGTTCCAGCTGTGAGTTCTGCTGCAATCAAAGCTTGCCTGCCTATGTGTCTCCTGTTGCACCTTGCCCGCCGCTGCCAACAAGCCAAGCCAGGGGGGGGCACCCTGCTGCAAGTCAAGTCCCTGCTGCAAGTCAAGCCCACCTTGTGGCTTACACCATCGCTATAAGGTAGTACAGCAGATCCACGACTACTGCCATTACAATAGCTGACATGTTACAGCATTTAAGCTGTCAGTAGTAGATGATAATGACTGTTTCGGGGGATGAGCATTGTAAAATGATGCAAAATGAAGTTTTCTCCCTGGACAGCAGTGGACATTGGTGGATCAGCTGTGTACACTTACGTTTTCTCCCTGGAGAGCAGTAGACATTGGTGGATCAACGGTGTACACTTATGTTTTCTCCCAGTGGCAGCACTATTAGGGGCAATCTATTTTACCGAGAGGGGCTTAGAACAGACACCTGGAAGTGGCTGCATCAGCATTGGCATCTTTTTTAGACCCAATGGGGCCTAACACAGAGGCCTGGAGGTGGAAGCTGCAGCAGACTAGATTATGAGGGGAAGAAGTGATGTTACAGAGAGGTCTTTTCATGGGCCATCCTCTGAATTATCTCTCTATCCTTTTACTTCTGCGAGGGAGCTGCATCTCGGTGGTTAATTGTAGTAATTGTAGTTACCCTGGGGCTCTCTCTATTACTGCTGTCTAAGGTGTTGGTGGAGACGCCCTTGATGTTGGTGAGGTGCAGAGAAAAACAGACCACAGACAACATTTTTCATGAAAAAATGATAAAATTAGCATTCATCTTATTTCAAGTTCTCTGCAGTTAGCGTGCAGGTTTAATCATGTGCTACTTTTATTGCCAGCATCGTTATGGACATGGCAATAATAAATATGTGTACTATTTTTATATTTTTTTACATTTTGGGGCTATGTTCACACTACGTATCTTTCCGCTCATAGTGCGAACCGCGAATATACGCACGTAGTTTTGAGGTTGATGCGTTTGCTTGAAAGTATACAATATAGGGCCGCACAATGCACACTACGTATGAACTTACGACCGGAACGTATACGCCGCCCTGAAAAATTAACAAGACCATTGTTTGAGGACGAAAATGTTCCAACTCACGGCCGTGGATTTACATGCGGTCCCGTACGAAGTACTTATTTCAGTCAAATTGAACTTGATTTTTCAATCCAAAAGGTTCTGTGTGTTTTACTGGGCTGGGCGAAGATTTCCAAGTAAATGACCAACTGTACTACGGGCATATGTTCGTGGTGCGTACGCATCTGGCCGCATGTCGATTTTTCCCACGCCCGTAGTTTCAGCCGCACATGTACGGCGGCGTAAGAACTGCGGACGGAATCGTACGCAGTGTGAACATAGCCTTATTGTATTGGGGACTATGGGGGATTATGTGTATATTTTACTTTGTTTAGTTATATTTTTTGGTGTGTGATTACAGGCATAGGCAAAGCTAACCAGGCTCAGCCTTATAGAGCGTTTACACGGACAGATTTCAAAGGGGTTGTCCAGCTAAAAACTTTTTCTTTCAAATCAACTAGCGTCAGTAAGTTATACAGATTTGTAATTTACTTCTATTAAATCTCAAGTCTTCCCATACTTATTAGCTGCTGTATGTCCTGCAGGAAGTGTTGTTTTATTTTCAGTCGGACACAACACTCTCTGCTGATCTCTGGCCAAGACAGGAACTTTGTCTTCGTTTTCTATGAATCCCCATAGAAAAAACCTATCCTGCTCTGGACAGTTCCTGTCTCAGCCAGAGCACTGTGTCAGACTGAAAATAAAACAACATTTCCTGCATGACATACAGGAGCTAATAAGTATGGGAGGATTTGAGATTTTTTTTAATAGTAGTAAATTACAAATCTATATAACTTTCTCATACCAGTTAATGTGAAAGAAAAAGTTTTTCTCTGGACAACCCCTTTAACTGACAGAAAAGAGGAGAAATCTCAGTCTTTCCTTTATAAACTGTTAATAGTCTGTTTCTGGCTTTGGCTTAAAAAATCTGTCAAATAAATCTGTCTGTGTAAATGCTCCATTAGGCTTAGCCTGATCAGCTTCCGTAGTAGTGACACAGGAGGCCTTGGGGAAGCCTCCTGATGTCACAGCAACCATGGGGGTAACTGCCAATATCTGGGCTAGGCCCGGGTCTCGGCAGTTGCCGTAGGTGTCCGGCTATCATCCCAGGCACATACCGGCTCATCCATCTGCCAGATTGGCTTGTAGATTAGGACGTATCGGTACGTGAATTTGCGGCAAAGAGTTAATAAAATATCTGTCAATAAAGTGCATTTCCTCTAAACACACACACAACAATAGGTGCTTACAAATCACTCAAATGAAATATATAGCATGAAGGCAATAAAATACCATCAAGTATTAGATATTTTAATACAATAAAAACACAATTGTATGGCACTTGTGAATCAGTTTGTTAGGTTTGGGACAGACAGACACAAGACAGGTGAGGCTATTGCACTGGCACCCGCTCCGCTGTTCCTGCCTGCTTACTGTAATCTATCCTAAGCAGCGGCGGGTAACTGGGTTACGGTCCCTAATGAACCTCTCCTCTCTCAAACCTCTCCTGCTCTGGACAGTTCCTGTCTTGGCCAGAGATGTCAATAGAGAGCACTGACACCAGTTGATTTGAAAGAAAAAGATTTTCGTTGGACAACCCCTTTAACCCCTTTCCAACCTGGCCAATTTTAGTTTTTTCTTCCCCGTGTTTAAAAGGCCATAGTGCTTGCATTTTTTCACCTACAGACTGACATGAGCCCTTATTTTTTGTGACACTAATTGTACTTTGCAAGCCGGGATCAGCGTCATTCCGATGCTGAGTCCCAGCCCGGCCAGTACAACGGATCCCTCCCCTGCGATCGAGGGGGGGGGGGATCCAGCCACTTGACACCAGGGAGAGGGGCTATGGAGGACTTTTAAATGCAGCTGTCATGTTTGACGGCTGCATTTAAGTGTCCTAATTGGCGGTTGCAGAGATCGAGCACACCCGCTAATGGATGCCATCCCGGGCTGCAGAAATCAGCCAAGATTGCGGCAGTTCAAAGCAGGGTCTTGGCGCGACCCAACTCTAAACCACCCCACTCGCAGCAGGACGCACCGATACATCCTTCTGCGGGAAGGGGTTAAGAAAGAGGCTACGCCTTAGAAAAATTATCCCTTGTCATTACATTGACTTACAGGGCCACTTAATATGGTGGTTTTGGTGGTTTCCTAACAGGAGCTGCCCCTTGGCCGGGTCCTTCCCGGAGGGATATCTGGCTAGTCCTGTGTTTTGAGACTCTTCAGTGAGGCTCCACGGGCTCCTCTTTTGCATATTCATGTTTTCCAGGGGGCAATGCACCTAGGACTTCACTGCATTGAGCGCTTTCACTAGCAGCCGTCAGTGTTGTAGTTTGGCTGGTCTCCCTGAGTTCAGCAATCTATTTCTCTTATGGCTCTACTAGGCATTGCTCCCACCTAGCCAGAATCCTGCTCCACACTGATGAGGGCAACACCCCGAAACAGCTGTATGTGGATGGTTACCTAGCCTTGGTTTATCCCTTGTCATTACATTGACTTATAGGGCCACTTAATATGGTGGTTTTGGTGGTTTCCTAACAGGAGCTGCCCCTTGGCTGGGTCCTTGCCGGAGGGATATCTGGCTAGTCCTGTGTTTTGAGACTCTTCAGTGAGGCTCCACGGGCTCCACTTTTGCATATTCATATTTCCCAGGGGGCAATGCACCTAGGACTTCACTGCTGCAGCGTGTTGTCGTTTGGCTGGTCTCCCTGAGTTTAGCAATCTGTTTCTCTTATAACTTACTTAATAGCAACAACCAAAAAGAATCATTCCAGGCAAAACCGACCCAAGGTTGTAGTGCTGTGCAGGTTGCAGCCAGTAGTCACAGACCTAGTATTAACGTTGACTTGCTTTAGGACCCTATTACACCAACAGATCTGACGACAGATTATCTGCCAAAGATTTGAAGCCAAACCCAGGAAAGGATTTGAAAAGAGGAGAAATCCAGTCCTTCCTTTATGACCTGTTCTCTGTTTATAGTCTGTTCCTGGGTTTGGCTTCAAATCTTTGGCAGATAATCTGTTATCAGATCTGTTGGTGTTAGGGTACCATTACTCTTTGTAAATGTGCAGCAGGTAATACAATGAATCTTCAGGTACACTTGATACAGTTCCAATAAATACACATATGTAGAACCACCAGATCTATAGGATAAGTGCTGAGTAGAATGTAGTAGAGTTGATAAGGTTGTACTGAGGTAGTAGAGAGAAGGGTGCCGTCAGAGTCTCAACTCAATTAGTAATGTGCTCTGCCGGGAGGTTAGAGTATTTAGAAGAATACTTATAGAATAAGAAGAAGAAACAACCTGTGCCTGCGGCTTGACCTTTCCTATAGTCTTCACACCACCTTCTGCCCATTAGCTTTGACTGAACCGTATTGATGGGTGACACAGGCCCCAGACCCTGTTACTTGGGTTGAGCGGAATGGTTAGGATTTCCTAAGTACGTTGCGAGATGGAGTTCATCGACTTTCTAGTAACTTTGCTCCACCCCGATATGGTCATAGCTGTTTGGCTTTTCTGCGGAGACTGTCCTGCACTGTACTGACTCTTATTCCTCTGCATTGGTTGAGGTTATCTGTAGGCTGTAGCTTGTTTGGTGCTTCAGGAAAAAGGGTTGCGTGAGCTGTCTGTTCTGCATCCTTCCCATGCGGGGTACTGACTCAGACTGACTTGTGACCTGGAAACTCCTCCCCTTCCTGTGCGGTGTGTGTTGTGTGGTTGGGTGGAAAGAGTGCAATAGGAGAATGGGATAGAGAAGAGAGAATAGGGCAAAAGAAAGAAGGAATTCTACTGGACAACAGAATCTGGTACATACAGAAACAATAACCCTTTCATTTACTTCAGCCGTGCAGTTTCTAGACCGTAGTTACACACTATAGCGACATCTAGTGGTCATCTTCAGTAGCACAACAGCTACAGCAAAATCACAGATAAGTACAGACTTTTACGAGGGGTGTAAAGAATAGCAACACCCACAGTGGGACACGACACCTGCATTGTCCCCATATAGTAATAATGCCCCCCTGCATTGCCCCACATATATTAATAATGTCCCTCTGCATTGTCCTCATATACTAATAATGTCCCCCTGCAATGCCCCCATATAGTAATAATGTCCCCCTGCATTGTCCCCATATACTAATAATGTCCCCCTGCATTGTCCCCTTATACTAATAATGTCCCCCTGCATTGTCCCCATATACTAATAATGTCCCCCTGCATTGCCCCATATACAAATAATGCCCCCCTTTATTGCCTCCATATAGTAATAATGTCCCCCTGCATTGTCCCCATATAGTAATAATCAGGCCCGGATTGGTAATTTGCCAGACCGGGCAAATGCCCGCTGGGCTGCCTTGATTTGCAGTCCAGGGGGCCGCCTGGTCTGCATACTTTACTGCATTAATATAAATAGTGCAGAGGCCGCCTGCTGCGCACTGCTGTGCTGAAGAGGGCCGCTGAGAGACACTGAGGAAAGCAGCCGCTGACAGTGTCAGAGCAGTGAGGTGCACATGATGCCAGACGCTGTCGGCCCAGAAGAGGAGGAGGAGGAGCAGATCATCTCATGTACAGTAGTGGGGCCCGGTGGCTGTCTGTTGTCTGTGAGTGTCTAGTATAGTGTGTGCTGTTGTGTGTGATGTCTTCTTAAGCTGCTGAGGCCGGGCTGCTCCACTTTCCTGCGATTCATCACTTCAGGAGGAACAGAGGTGCTGTTGAGGTGTTGTTTCTGCTGCATACATCTATGTGTGGTGCCATTTGTCACCATGTCTGTGTGTCTGTCAGTCACTGTGTGTGTGCTGCTGTCTCTGCTGTGTGTCACTGTGTCTATGTGTGCTGCTGTCTGTGTGTGGTGGGCAGCCGATTACCTGAGTGATGATCCCTCCCATCATCTTCCTCCTCCTGGATCTCCTCCACTGGGCCTGCTGCTGGTGAGTTAACCCCTGCAGCACCCTTGTTATGTTTTCTGTAACTTAAACTGCAGGGGTTAATGAAGTCACTGTGCCATGTGCACCCCTCCCCCACTTAAATACATTGGTGTGTGTGTGTGTGTGGGGGGGGGGGGGGGGGGGGGGATGGGGGGGGGGGGGTTGCAGTGCAGGGGTCACTTAGTTCCTTATACTTTGCACTGCAGCACTCTTATGTATTCCAGGGGGCTGCACATTTCACAGTTACTGTATTAATCCCTGCTATACTATGTATGTACTGTATATATAACATCCCTCCCCTATATAGTGTATACATTGTCTGCTCTATCATATGTGTGCTTTATATATAACATCCCTCCCCTATATAGTGTGTACATCATCCCCTATACCCCTGCAATTTATTAAAGGCACTGTGCCATGTGCACCCCCTCCCCCTCTTGAATAAATTAGGGTGCTGCAATGCAGGGGTTACTATATTGGGGAGGGGGGCACATGGTACAGTTACTGTATTAACCCCCGCACTGTATCACCCTTATGTGTTTTTTAATAATTTCTGTGAAGGGCATTATAAGATCAAAAATACTTCAAAGTTTTGCCAGTATTTAAGGTGTGTGAACATAGCCTAAAGGGAGGTCATCAGACCCACAGGAAGATCAGAGTACATAGAGTAAAGGCCATGTTCACATGGCGTAAGACACCGGCCATTCTGTGACCCAGCCAGGTGACAGAACGGCCGGTGTCAGAGAAGATCATCCCGGCCGAATGTCTCATATTGAAAATAAAATACAAGTTTTTAATCCACATCAGTGCTGAAAAAAAGTTTTGGGGATACATAGAGTAAATTAGACATAAAAATTCGCAAGTAAATTGCTTGTGTGAAACCGACCATATTTTTAGACATTACTGCGTGAAACTGCAAATTTTGTGGGCTGGTGGGATTTGTGTGCCAGGGCTGCATTTTGGTCCCAGTCCGGCCCTGGTAATAATATCCCTCTTCATTGCCCCATATACTAATAATGTCCCCCTGCAAAGCCCCACATACTAATAATGTCCTCTTGCATTGTCCCCATATACTAATTATGTCCCTCTGCATTGTCCCCATATACCCGGATGATAAGATGAGTGCGCGGGGGCCTCCGCTGTGGGCGCCCCGAGCAGTCACCCGGCCCGCCCGGTACTAGAAACGGCCCTGTGCACCAGATACAATGCATTTCTGGTCTGGAAGTGACCCTTCTGCACATTTAGTTTGTTGCAGGTCAGAGACATATATCTATTATCTAATAAAGAAGCATTTTGTGATAAATTTATTGGTCTATTTAATGATGCAAATGCAGGTCCATTGCTGTGCCAGAAAGGGCCATAGGTTCCATACAGGCATATTATATTTTAAGCTTTTAATGCAAAGCCTGAGGATAGGCTATTAATACATATTCATTGGAACACTCCTTTAAGTTTATATTCACATCTTATGTACTGTATGTATCAGCAGCATTTCTTAACTGTTTTTTGTTTTTTTTCTTGTAAAAAAAATAAAAATAATAATAATTATTATTTTACACTTTTAGAAATTCCTTGTGGCATTTACATTTGGTGCTGGAATCCTTTTGGTCGCATGCAGTGCAGAGTGTTTCATGGGTGAAACCAACCCTGAAAAGGGGGAAGGTTGGTGTGAATGAATTTCCCCAGAATTAGCAGTATACTGTTAATATTAGTTTTTAGGTTTTAATAATGATTATACAAAGTACGGCTAGTAGTTGCTTTAAAGTTTTACTATCATTAGTTTACTGGCAACAATGAATTTAACAAGCAGTAGAGCACTAGATGTGATGCTTAACATGTTGCAGACACCTAGGGGGAGATTTATGAAAGGATGTAAATATACACCTGGTGTAAACTGCCCATAGCAACCAATCACAGCTCAGCTTTCAGCTCCACTAAAATGAAAGCTGAGCTGTGATTGGTTGCTGTGGGCAGTTTACACCAGGTGTATATTTACACCCTTTCATAAATCTCCCCCCTAGTCTATTTTATTTTTTGGTTATGTTCTCACTATGGGAGGCATTTATTAAGTCCGGCGTTTTTTACGCCGGACTTAAAAATGCCCCCGCAGCTCCGGCGGTACGGGGATTTATGTAGAGGCGGACTGGAGTAGGTTTTCGGCGTACATTTGGGCGGAACGGATGATAAATCGCGCGGACTCTGAGTCCGCGCCCTCCGTTCCGCCCACTTCCCGCCTACTTTCCGCCCCCTTTCCGCCCCCTGGCGTACTCGGCGGAAAGTGCCGATTTGCGAATATTTTATTCGCAAATCGGCCATTTGCGTATAAAATAATACGCAAATCGGCACTTTCCGCCAAAAATCATCCGTTCGCCGGATGATACATGTGGCCCTATGTCTTTTTCTTTACCACTTCACAGCCTTCATTTTGAACCCAAGCAAGGGCTGTTAATATATACCAATTGTAAAATTATTATTATATTATTGACGCAGATTACCATCTCAAACACCTGGGGCATATTCATATGATTGGTCATATGTATGTGACAGACATAGGTCAATCTTCTGTGACTTACACCTGTATCTAGACGCAGGGTCCCAGCCAGTCCTATCTGGCCACCTTGTAACAGCCAAAGGTGGCCAGGAAGACCAAAACCTCTTCGTTTATATACTGTAGGTTTCTATATAGTTACATAGTTAATATGGTTGAAAAAGATACATGTCCATTAAGTTTAACCAAGGAGGGGGTGGGGGAAGGGAAGGAGGAGGGTGACGGCTAGATTCTGTACATACAGTATGCATTTATGTTATTTTAATCTACAAACTTATCCTGTTTTGAAACCCTCTACTGTTTTTGCTGTGACCAGATCCTGTGGTAGACTGTTCCACAGATTCACAGTTCTCATGGTAAAGAAGGCTTGTCGCCTCCAGAGATTGAACCTTTTTTTCTCCAGGCGGAGGCAGTGCCCTCTTGTCCTTTGAGGGGGTTTTACCTGGAACATCTTTTCCCCATATTTCTTGTAGGGGCCATTTATATATTTAAATAAATTAATCATATCTCCCCTTAAACGTCTCTTCTCCAGACTAAATAAGTTTAATTCTTTTCATCTCTCCTCATAACTAAGATGCTCCATTCCCCTTATTAGTTTAGTTGCTGCCTTTGTACCTTTTCCAGCTCTAGAACATTCTTTACATGAATCTGAGTCCAGAACCCAGTGTAACTCCCCCATAAGACATATGATGCATGGGTTATTAGTACCCAGATGCATAACTTTACATTGATCCACATTGAACCTCATTTGCCAAGTGGACGCCCAAACACTCAATGTGTCTAAGTGTTGTATTACACCGGCACATCTTCCATTGACTGTACTGCTTTTTAAAAGCAGTCAGATAAAATAAAAGGAATATAAATTACATATTGTTGTAATCGTATTGACTTGAGGAACATACATAACATGTCAATTTTACATTTTACAATTTTACAACAAAATAAAAAATAAAAGTGCTAAAATGAAAATTAGCCTGGTCCTACCAGCTGATTCTCTACCAACTCGGCATTGTTAGAAATAACAAGATCCAACAATGCATCACTTCTTGTTGGCTCCTCCACAAACTGGCCTAGAAAATTATCCTGCAATATATTAAGAAAATCTCTCCCCTTTGTGGTTTTAGCTGAACTGTGACCCCAATCTATATATGGATGGTTGAAATCACCAATAACCACCACTGTCCCCTCCCGGGCAGCCCGCTCTGTTTGTGTATGCAGCTGACTATTTATCACCTTGGCATTTTTCAGTGTTTACCTCCCTCTGTAGTTCTACCCACAATGCTTTCACATCCTCACAGTCATCAGCCGCTATTGCATCTTTTACACTCACTTTAAAAGGGTTATCCAGCGCTACAAGAATATGGCCACTTTTCCCCCACTCTTGTCTCCAGGTCAGGAGTGGTTTTAAAGTGACACTGTCACCCCCTATTTGCATTCTGACTGCTCTCCACAGGTGTAAAGGGTAAATGTTACAGCTTTCATTACTTATTTTATATTATACCTCATGGTGCTTGTTCTGGTAAAAAGTCGTTTTTATCACCTGTGGATTGGAATGTCTGGGCGGGGCCTTGCGGCCTATGTGCCACATCTCTGTGCCCCAAGGGCCACTTAGCCCCGCCCTATCCGCGATGTCATCACCGCCTAGAGCTTTAGGCTGGCCCTTCCAATGGCTACTGAAGGGGTGGGGCCTATGCGACAATGACGTCACAAATGGGGGTGGGGCTAAGTGAAACTAGGGGCGGAGCAATATGGCACATAGGGCACTAAACCCCAGCCCACATATCCCCATCCATATGTGATATAAACGAATTTTTACCAGAACAAGCACCATGAGGTGTGATTTAAAATAAGTAATGAAAGCTTTAACATTTACCCTTTACACCTGTGGAGAGCAGTCAAAATGCAAATAGGGGGTTACAGTGTCACTTTAAATTAAGCTCCATTTACTTCAAAGGAGCTGAGTTTCAAACCACACCCAATATGGAGACAAGAGTAGGGGGAAAAGTGGCCATGTTTTTGAAGAGCTGGATAACCCCTTTAATATCATTTCTGACATACAGACATACTCCTCCTCCCCTTCTGCCCACCCTGTCCCTTCTAAAATGTAAATCCTTGAATATTGACAGTTTAGTCATGTGAGGAGTCCAGCCAAGTCTTAGTCACACAAACCACATCAATGGAATCCTCCAGAACCAAGGCCTCTAGCTCCCCCATCTTGCTGGCTAGACTTCTGGCATAGATTTTTTCAATACCAGAAATGGGATTTTTTTTTAAAAATACTGTGGCTACAATCATTTTCGCTGCTCATTGTGGATCTCCTTACTCATTACTCTTATCTTCCCCCCCACATGTCCCTTCTCCTCAATGTTCTATCCCCTCTCTAAACTCTAATCAGCCACTTTATTACTTACTACATTGTTTGATTTTTCCTCCCATCACATCCCTAGTTTAAAAATCTTTTACCACCTCTAGGATCAGTGGCGGATTACATCTTGCCACCTCATCTGGTCCTTTGCTCTGCCCCCCCCAACCCCACCAATAAACATCTTGCCACCTTGTTTTCTGTTGTTGCCCTTAACATATGGCCATCTGGCCCCCCTATGCAGCCTGCCCCAATAATCATTGTCCGGTCCCACTGCCAGGCAGCCTCCCCCCAGCCCCCAATGGTCCATGTTCCGGTCCTAGCACCCCCAGTGCCAACACACACTGCTTACATGTAAGCAGGGCCGGACTGGGACTGAAAATCATCCCTGGCATTCCAGAGCACACAGGCCCGCTCACCGCGCGGTGATGAGTTATGAGAGGAAGTTGTGAGCGCAGCACGGCTACATGTTGTATCATCACAGCCATGACTGGAATTACAGATAATAACACAGTAAATGGGGTCAGAAGCTTCCGTATCTGTACTGTGTAGCTGAGCTGCAGTTCCAGGTCATCACCACTACACAATGTACAGAGACAGAAGCTTCTGGCCCAGATCACCGTGCTGAGTTTAACACCACCACCACATACTGACTAATACCACCGCATACTGACTAATTCCACCCCCTACTGACTAATACCACCGCATACTTACCAATACCACCGCATACTGACTAATACCACCACATACTGACTAATGTCACTACATACTGACTAATATCACCACATACTGACTAATGTCACTGCATACTGACTAATACACCCACATACTGACTAATACCACCACATACTGACTAATGTCACTACATTCTAAATAATACCACCACATACTAATACCACCACATACTGACTAATACCACCACATACTGACTAATTCCACCACCTACTGACTAATACCACTGCATACTGACTAATACCACCGAATACTAAAACCCCCGCATACTAACTAACACCACCGCATACTGACTAACACCACTGAATACTGAATAATACCACCACATACTGACTAATGCCACCGCATACTGACTAATAACACCACATACTGACTAATGTTACTGCATACTGACTAATGTCATCGCATACTGACTAATACCACTGCATACTGACTAATGTCACCACATACTGACTAATACCACGACATACTGACTAATACCACCACATACTGACTAATACCACCGCATACTGACTAATGTCACCACTAATAGTCACTAATACTGCCGCTGCTACTGAATAACATCCATTGTACACAGATCACTATCACCTCATACAGTCATATAGAGGTACCCAGCTCTACACAGGTTCTGTACACCATATACATTACAGTGCTGTTATATCAGGTGACTCACAGGGGACGTCTTCTCTGATCGGAGTTCTTCCCTTTTCATCTTCGTCTTCATCTGCTCTGGGCCATCATGAGAACTTCTCCGAGCCACGAATCCACAGAATCTGCCAGACAGACATATTAGGCTTCTCACTCTGACACCATCCTCATCTTTTTACAAACTGCACATCTTTATTGGCCCCTTTACACCCTCCTTTACTAGGTAGGCTGACTCTATGTGATCCCCCTTATAGTATATGCTTTCCTCTATGTAGCCCCCTTATAGATGGCCCCCTCTCTCCCTATGTTGTTCCCCTGCCCCTTATAGATGGCCCCTTCTCTCCCTCCCTTATAGATAGCCCCTTCTCTCCCCCCTCCCTTATATATGGCCCCTTCTCCTCCCCTTATAGATGGCCCCCTCTCTCCCCCCCTTATAGATGGTCCTCTCTCTCCCACCCTCCCTTATAGATGGCCCCTTTCTTATCCCCCCCTTCCAGATGGCGCCCTCTCTCCTCTCCCTCCCTATAAATGGCCCCTTCTCTCTTCTCCCCCCCTTATAGATGGCCCCTTCTCTTCTCCCACCCCCTATAGATGGCCCCCCTCTTCTCCCCCCCCCCTTATAGATGGCCCCTTCTCTCTTATCTCCCCTCTCTTATAGATGGCCCCTTCTCTCTTATCCCCCTCCCTTATAGATGGCCCCCTCTCTCTTATCCCCCTCCCTTATAGATGCCCCCCTCTCTCTTATTCCCCTCCCTTATAGATGCCCCCTCTCTCTTATCCCCCTCCCTTATTGATGGCCCCCTCTCCCCCCCTTTATAGATGCCCCCCTCTCTCTTATCCCCCTCCCTTATAGATGGCCCCCTCTCTCTTATCCCCCTCCCTTATAGATGCCCCCTCTCTCTTATCCCCCTCCCTTATAGATGCCCCCTCTCTCTTATTCCCCTCCCTTATAGATGCCCCCTCTCTTATCCCCCTCCCTTATAGATGGCCCCCTCTCCCCCCCTTTATAGATGGTCCCCTCTCTCTTATCCCCCCTCCCTTATAGATAGTCCCCTCTCTCCCCCCCCCCTTTATAGATGGCCCCCTCTCTCTTATCCTCCCTCCCCCCCCCCCCGTGCAAGTCAGATAAAAAAAAAAAAAAAAAAACTTACCTAACAACCCACTCCCCCGATCGCCTCTTCTTCTCCAGCCTCTGTCTGCCCCCGTCTGATGTGCGGCTGCTGGGGGTGTCGCGTCCTGACCCCGGCAGCGCGCGCATCATAGAGCTCCCTGTATGCTGGGGATGGGACTTCCAGCACAGGGACGCTCTCTGTACCGGAAGTCACGGCCACAGGGAGCTCTATGATGCGCGCGCTGCCGGGGATAGGACGTGACACCCCCGGCAGCCGCATATCAGATGGGGGTGACGAGCGCTGTGGGCCGGGACTCCAGGGACAGAGCGCCACTGCAGAACATCACTCAGGGGCCCACTGGGCCCCGAAAGTGATGTGCTGCTGCTCTGTAATGTGGGCGGCGCGGCATGGGCCCCCCCGGAGCCTCGGGCCCCGGGCGGCCGCCCAATCCGCCCACATTATAATCCGCCATTGCCTAGGATTCTCTCTCCCAGCACAGCGGACCCCCTTCCATTCAAGTGCAATTTATCTATGGAATCAGATTATACCTCAAAGAAAAATCAGCCCAGTGCTCTAAAAACCCAAAACCTACTCCTTTTTCACCCTAATCTCTCTAAGTTCCTGCTGTCTCTCCTGCGATGCACATGGCACACACAGTATTCCAGAGAATACAACCTTGGAGGTCCTTCCCTTCAATTTAACACCTAGTTCTATAAAATCGTTGTTAATGGACCTCCACCTACTTGTATTTTGTCATTGGTTCCCACATGGACCATGATAGCTGGGTAATCCCCAGGGCCTCCAAGTATTTTTGTTCACCCTTTCCACTCCATGCCGAACCCTGGCACCAGAGAGACAGCAAACCATTTGATTGAGGCGATCTTGGTGACAAATTATTCTTTCCGTCTTCCTGATTATGGAATCCCCTACAACCACTAGCTTTCTAGGTCTATCCACAATACCACCATTCCCACCACTAGTTGGACTGTTCTCCCGGCTGTTAAGGACAACAGGATCCACTAGAGTTGCCATTTCTGACACTGATGCCCTTGCATGATCACCCAACTTGGCAATTTTGCTTGGGAATACAGCAGGAGAAGTGTCCTTCCTTTTCTTGGATCCCCTTCTAGTCCCTCTAACTACATTAACCCAGCTACTTACTTGGGCCTCCTGATTTATATCACCACCCTCCATCACGGTTATAGTTATTCAGGATTTGTATGTTGACTTTTTTGTTCAATTTTAATTTTTAGGATGTTACTACAGAAAAAGAATGCATCCACCAGGCAGTCAGTGGCGGAGCAAAAATTGTATGGACTGTACATGCGGTTCTGACGGACACTTTACATGCTGCTCAGCGTAAGAAAAATCCTTCACTAGATCAGCATAGAGAACACTACAGCAATCACCTATAAGATTAAATCTCTGACAGAAATAGCTAATATTGATTATCTTGTTACAATGGTGCCTCTTACTAAGCAGATAGTGCTCCTGACTGTGATAGTGTACAGTGCTAGGCCAAATATAATTGCACACACTTGGTGCCCCCCTGAATAATTGTCTCATGCATATTGCCTCAATAGTGCCAAGAAGAAGAGTACACCCAAAAAGTAATAGTTACAGATCTGGTTTTTACACAATTAAATTTATGACTTGTAATATATTTTTATAACAAAATATAATGTGCTTTTCTTCTTCTTTAAATAGTTATGGCAGACCAGTGAACTATGATGAGACATGCAAATTTGTGTTTGACAAGAAGGAGTGTGTTTACAAACTGATTCCAAATGAAGATCCAACCAAACAATGTCAATCATTTGGAATGGTGGGATAACCAGTTGTCTGCAATGTCCTCCTCAATACTGGTCTTTTTTTAAGAAAAACTGTCACATTTATTTACCATGTAATTTACTGGGTAACATAAAATAAAAACCTATTATTGATAAAAACTTATTTTTCTTGCATGACATCTTGATTTAGTTACACTGTTTCCCACTTGAAATAAAAATATATATATATGATAAATTATGCTAAAAATCTTACGAACCAAAATTTCTTTATGAACCGCACTGTCCTGTCTCACTTAGTGATTGGCTGAGCAGGCTGGAGGAGGCAGTGGGGGACACCGGAGACTGGAGCAGGAGGATGCTGGGGGAGTGTGGACAGGTAAGTATGATGAGCGAACTTGCTGAACCGCATTAAAACACCTACACACCTGCAATCCTTTAGCTGTTTTAGTGCGGTTTAATGTATAAACAAACACAAACTTTGCCTCAAAGTTTGGCAAACTGAACTTCCCTAATTTCTACTAAAAAACAAAGGTTTTCATAGCACCCACTGACTGACCCACTGTAAGACAATAAATCATCCTATTATCATATCTCAGGAAAGTATGCACTTATATACCAATTGTTTTGTTTTATATTGAACAAAAGATACAAGGTCGACTACATTAATCAGTACAGAGGTGTCCAATAAATAACATGTAGCTATATTTCCTTTGCACTGGAATTTTTTAAACAATGTATAACACTTCATGCCCATACAGTGGCATAATTCAGTGTCTTCAATTGGTGGTACATGTTGACAATTATTTCTAATATACACATACACGGTAATAAGCCGGGTTCATACTACATATAACACTAGCCGTTCTGTGACCCGGCAGGGTCACAGAACGGCTGGTGTTACTGAAGATCATCCAGGCCGATACTGCAGTACCGGCTTGATGATCTTCATTTCTGGTGAATTCGGATGCGGGCACACCCATGTGCACCCGCATTCCAATTCACCACTGCACACAATGGAGGGTGCGGCTGGAGCCACACGCTTTACTGTGTAAAGTGACATGTCTTGTGTGACTGCTATTCTATGAATAGCGGACACAGAAAACTGACATGTCAGTTTTTTGTGTGGCCGGATGAAATCCTGGCCGGAGCGTATACACATAGTATTCTATTCATTCCAGTACAACGTATGTTTTGTATAAATGACGGCCGCTGTTGCAATTTGCAATACGTTGTGTGAACATAGCCATAAAATGTAAACCACAAAAAGTGAAGGGAATAACATTTACTATTCTGTTAGATATGCAACTTGCCATTTGCCATTGTAACAATGTCAAGTGGAATATATTGGGCAGCAATTGAATGGAAAGTATTCTACTTAAAGGGGTTGTCCGGAATAAATGTCTAATTAGCCATGCTGCCGGGGCTGTGGGGTCATGACAGTAAAGTATATTTACCTGTCCAACACTGGCACAGCTGCCGGTTCCTGGGCCACCCACTCTACGCCGCTGTCAGCTCTTTGACAACAGACGGTGATGTGCCATTCCCACAGGATAGAGCCTATACTGACCAGCCATTTGCTATGGATGCTGTCAAAACGCTGATCCAGAGACACCACAGGAGGACACCAGGGGAGTGTGGAGAGGTAAGGATAAGATGTTTGTTACTTATATACCAGTAGCGAAAATAGGCGGGGGCAAAGGGGGTGGTCGCCCCCGGGCCCACTCAGGCAGGGGCCCACTGAGGTCTTAGACAGTTAACGCTGTCTGCAAAAGCTATTGCTTTTGCAGACAGCCTTAACATGTCTGTAGTGGCCCCCAAGAGGGCAACTGCACCTGGGAATAGCGGGCCCCTGCTCCTGAGGGGCCCGCTCAGCTGTCGGATGCCGAGCCCGGCCAGGGCTGGATCTTCTTCCTGCTTCTTCCTCCTACACGCTGCTGCTGCTGGCCCCTCCCCCTCCTCTCCCTCACTGGCTGCAAAACGTATGAGGAGGGAGGACAGCAGCTGGAGGGATCCTCACCGTCTATGGCTGCCAGGGGGGACTGTGAAGACGTCCAGCAGCAGCTCTGGAAGTTGTCAGGTACAGAATGAGGACTGTGTGAGGGGAGTGAGGACTGTGAGAGGAGTGATGACTGTGTGAGGACTGAGAGGACTGTGAGAGGGGAGTGATGACTGTGTGAGGGGAGTGAGGTCTGTGAGAGGGGAGTGATGACTGTGTGAGGGGAGTGAGGTCTGTGAGAGGGGAGTGAGGACTGTGAGAGGGGAGTGAGGACTGTGAGAGGGGAGTGAGGACTGTGAGAGGGGAGTGAGGACTGTGAGAGGAGTAAGGACTGTGAGAGGGGAGTGAGGACTGTGAGAGGGGAGTGAGGACTGTGAGAGGAGTGAGGACTGTGAGAGGAGTGAGGACTGTAAGAGGAGTGAGGACTGTAAGAGGACTGAGAGGAGTGAGGACTGTGTGAGGACTGAGAGGAGTGAGGACTGTAAGAGGGGAGTGGGGACTGTGAGAGGGGAGTGAGGACTGTGAGAGGGGAGTGAGGACTGTGAGAGGGGAGTGAGGACTGTGAGAGGGGAGTGAGGACTGTGAGAGGGGAGTGAGGACTGTGAGAGGAGTGAGGACTGTGAGAGGAGTGAGGACTGTGAGAGGAGTGAGGACTGTGAGGGGAGTGAGGACTGTAAGAGGAGTGAGGACTGTGAGAGGAGTGAGGACTGTGAGAGGAGTGAGGACTGTGAGGGGAGTGAGGACTGTGAGAGGGGAGTGAGGACTGTGAGAGGAGTGAGGACTGTGAGAGGAGTGAGGACTGTAAGAGGAGTGAGGACTGTATGAGGACTGAGAGGAGTGAGGACTGTGTGAGGACTGAGAGGAGTGAGGACTGTAAGAGGGGAGTGGGGACTGTGAGAGGGGAGTGAGGACTGTGAGGGGAGTGAGGACTGTGAGAGGGGTGAGGACTGTGAGAGGAGTGAGGACTGTGTGAGAGAGGAGTGAGGACTGTTAGAGGAGTGAGGGGAGTGAGGAGTGAGAGGGGTGAGGACTGTGAGAGGAGTGACAACACACACACACACACACACACACACAACCACCCACACCACTGACCAGACACAGCAGCCAGATATATATCCATATATATATAGAGGAATGGTCTGTATAGAGTGGTGGTCATCATCTATGAAGAGGTGGTCTATATAGATATAAAAAATAGATAGATAATAGATAGATAGATAGATAGGAGATAGATAGATAGATAGATAGATAATAGATAGATAGATAGATAGATAGATAGATAGATAGATAGATAGATAGGAGATAGATAGGAGATAGATAGATAGAAAGATAGGAGATAGATAGATAGATAGATAGATAGATAGATAGATAGATAGATAGATAGATAGATAGGAGATAGATAGATAGGAGATAGATAGATAGTTAGGTAGATAGGAGATAGATAGAAGATAGATAGATAGATAGATAGATAGATAGATAGATAGATAGATGGGAGATAGATAGATAGGTAGATAGATAGATAGATAGATAGATAGGAGATAGATAGATAGATAGATAGATAGGAGATAGATAGATAGGAATTAGATAGATAGAAGATAGATAGATAGATAGATAGATAGATAGATAGATAGATAGATAGATAGATAGATAGGAGATAGATAGATAGGAGATAGATAGATAGATAGATAGATCACATATCTTGGATTGTACATACCAGCTCACCCCTTTTAATGTCTAAAAGCCTATTACCTATACCACTATTATTTTTAGGCAAAGATAATCTGGTTAAAAGGGTTCTCCAGAATTAAAAAAAAAACATAATTGTTTTGTTCCAAAAACAGCGCCACCCCTGCTCTTAGGTTGTGTGTGGTATCACAACTTGGCTCTATTCACTTTAGTCGAATACCACACACAAACTGAGGACAAGAGTGGTGCTGTCTGTGGAAGAAGGCAGCTATATTTTTCTAATCTTAAGCCCTTTTACTTTTTTTGTGGTTCTATATTCCAGATGTAGAAACCTCTTACACGGTTCTGTATCCTTATTCACTATAAGAAATGTAAAAGAATATTCACTATATTATTATTATTATTATTATATTATTATTATTCAGAAATCCTTGTCACCTGCTGAGGTTCCCTATGGGTAACAATGGTTGGGGGCCCACTCAGACTCACTCGCCCCCCCTAGGCTGAACCCCTAGCTACGCCCCTGTTATATACCTATAGAAAGTTTTTATGTGCAGGATAATCCCTTTCTCGTCAGTCTTCTTCATCTCATACACTGTTTGCCACATCTCAATTTTCCAGGTCAGGCGCCGACCCATGCAGCTCAGCAATTCACACAGTTTTTTAACTGAAATGGAATAATAAAACACTAAGCAATGGAAACTCATTTTGGTGTGCTGACTAATTTCTCTGCCTGTATACATGTAGGTAGATTGAGGTGAAACACAAGAGTCCTTCACCAGGGACGATTTATATCCCAGAGAACAAGTGATGCATTGCACTGATCTTTTGACAGGATCCCTAAATGGAGTCTAAATGGGCTCCATAATGTAAATTAAAATTCAGCTGTTAATTTCACATAGCAACCTGAATCATTCTAAACTTCTTTATTGAATAAGTGGTATTAGAAAAACACTTTTGCACACTGTTTTTTCCATGGGCACATAGAGGCCCCAATGCAGCCAAAACATAGATCCATTATATAGAGGTGCATAGCTTTAAAGCGACTCTGTACCCACAATCTGACCCCCCTCCCCCCAAACCGCTTGTACCTTCAGATAGCTGCTTTTAATCCAAGATCTGTCCTGGGGTCCGTTCGGCAGGTGATGCAGTTATTGTCCTAAAAAACAACTTTTAAACTGGCAGCCCCGTGCCCAGGGGTGATTCTAGCCTCTCTGCTGCCCGAGGCGAACTATAGAATGACGCCCCCCCCCCCCCCCGTCAATCCGCCCACATTATAATCCACTACTGCCCCCCCCCCCCCCCCCACTGCTGTCCCCAATAAACATAATGTTTGGTCCCTTGCTGCACAGAGGATGTCAGGAGAGGAGGGGGCTGACTTTATAGGAGAGGTCCCAGCAGCACAGAGGATGTCAGGAGAGGAGGGGGCTAATCCTATAGGAGAGGTCCCAGCAGCACAGAGGATGACAGGAGAGGAGGGGGCTAATCCTATAGGAGAGGTCCCAGCAGCACAGAGGATGTCAGGAGAGGAGGGTGCTAATCCTATAGGAGAGGTCCCAGCAGCACAGAGGATGTCAGGAGATGAGGGTGCTAATCCTATAGGAGAGGTCCCAGCAGCACAGAGGATGTCAGGAGAGGAGGGTGCTAATCCTATAGGAGAGGTCCCAGCAGCACAGAGGATGTCAGGAGAGGAGGGTGCTAATCCTATAGGAGAAGTCCCAGCAGCACAGAGGATGTCAGGAGAGGAGGGTGCTGATCTTTTAGGAGAGGTCACAGCAGCACAGAGGATGTCAGGAGAGGAGGGTGCTGATCTTTTAGGAGATGGTCCCCCTCTTCCCCCCTTATAGATGGTCCCCCTCTTCCCCCCCTTATAGATGGTCCCCTCTCCCTTATAGATGGTCCCCCTCTCCCCCCTCCCTTATAGATGGTCCCTCCCTTATAGATGGTCCCCCTCTTTCCCCTCCCTTATAGATGGTCCCCCTCTTCCCTCTCTCTCCCCCCCTTATAGATGGTCCCCCTCTTCCCCCCCCCCTTATAGATGGTCCCCCTCTTCCCCCCCCTTATAGATGGTCCCCTCTCCCTTATAGATGGTCCCCCTCTTCCCCCCCCCTTATAGATGGTCCCCTCTCCCTTATAGATGGTCCCCCTCTCCCTTATAGATGGTCCCCCTCTCCCCCTCCCTTATAGATGGTCCCCTTTCCCTTATAGATGGTCCCCCTCCCCCCCTTATACATGGTCCCCCTCTCCCCCCTCCCTTATAGATGGTCCCCCTCTTCCCCCCCTTATAGATGGTCCCCCTCTTCCCCCCCTTATAGACGGTCCCCCTCCCGCCCCTCCCTTATAGATGGTCCCCCCCTTATAGATGGTCCCCCTCTTTCCCCCCTCCCTTATAGATGGTCCCCTTCCCCCCCCTATAGATGGTCCCCCTCCCTTATAGATGGTCCCCTTCCCCCCCCTATAGATGGTCCCCCTCCCTTATAGATGGTCCCCCCCCTTATAGATGGTCCCCCTCTTTCCCCCCTCCCTTATAGATCGTCCCCCTCTTTCCCCCCTCCCTTATAGATGGTCCCCTTCCCCCCCCCCTCCCTTATAGATGGTCCCCTTCCCCCCCCTACCTTATAGATGGTCCCCCTCTCCCCCCCTCCCTTATAGATGGTCCCCCTCTCCCCCCCTCCCTTATAGATGGTCCCCCTCTCCCCCCCCCCCTTATAGATGGTCCCCTTCCCCCCCCTACCTTATACATGGTCCCCCTCTCCCCCCTCCCTTATAGATGGTCCCCCTCTCCCCCCCCCTTATAGATGGTCCCCCCCCCCCTTATAGATGGTCCCCCTCTTTCCCCCCCCCCCTTATAGATCGTCCCCCTCTTTCCCCCCTCCCTTATAGATGGTCCCCTTCCCCCCCCCCCTCATAGATGGTCCCCCTCTCCCCCCCCCCTTATAGATGGTCCCCTTCCCCCCCCCCTACCTTATAGATGGTCCCCCTCTTTCCCCCCTCCCTTATAGATGGTCCCCTTCCCCCCCCCCCCTCATAGATGGTCCCCCCCCCCCCCCCCCCCTTATAGATGGTCCCCTTCCCCCCCCCCCTACCTTATAGATGGTCCCCCTCTTTCCCCCCTCCCTTATAGATGGTCCCCCTCTTTCCCCCCTCCCTTATAGATGGTCCCCCTCTCCCCCCCCCCTCCCTTATAGATGGTCCCCTTCCCCCCCCCCTTATAGATGGTCCCCCCCCCCCCTTATAGATGGTCCCCCTCTCCCCCTCCCTTATAGATGGTCCCCCTCTCCCCCCCCCCCCCCCTGCACAGCAGATAAAACAAAAAACAGCACACAACTCACCTGCCCTCCGTTCCCCCGTCGAGCCTCTCTGGTCTGGTCCCGGCTGATGTGCGGCTGCCCGGGGTGTCCCGTCCTGTCCCCGGCAGCGCGAGCATCAGAGAGCTCCCCGTGTGCCTGTGGCTGTGACTTCCGGCGCACGGGGAGCTCTCTGATGCGCGCGCTGCCGGGGACAGGATGGGACACCTCCGGCAGCCGCGCATCACCCCAGGGACTAAGGCTGCATTCCACGTTCCGTGATCCTGTCGGATCACGGACGTGGAATGCATGTACTGGAGCCCCCCCGCCCCCGGGCAGTATCTGTAATGAGATGCTGTGAGCGGGGGGGACTGTATTCATAACCGCCGCGCTGTAGTATCAGCACCGTGCGGCTGATTCATTACAGGGCGGCGCTTATGAATACAGTCTCTGCCGCTCACAGCATCTCATTACAGATACTGCCGGGGGGCGGGGGGGCTCCAGTACATGGTACAGTCAGTGGCGGATTATAATGTGGGCGGCCGCCCGAACCGCCCATATTATAATCTGCCACTGAATGCCGCCCCCACGAAGACAGCTGGTGGCGCCGCCTGAGGCAGACGATTCAAGTCGCCTCATGATTGCGGCGCCCCTGCCCGTGCCCTACGGGAGTGGCCTAGATTGTGTATGCATTAGGCTGGCACAACCTCTCTGTCCCTCCTCCCCGCCCTCCTCATCATTAGGAATGCTCCAGACAGATTGCCTACTATTCGTCAGCTGTGGGAGCCCGTCACATGGGCTGGATCGTTAAGACACCTGTGCAAATGTTCAGCATGGAGAAAATGTTCCAGTGGCATTCCTAATGATGATGAGGGTGGGGAGGAGGGACAGAGGGGTGGTGCAAAGTTAGGGCACAGATACTCCCATACAGGGCCGCTTCTGCCATGAGGCAGAGTGAGTATTCCGCCTCAGACAGCAGCTCCTGCGGTCCTGCAGGGGGCGGCAGAATCTTCTCTGCCACTGTCATTTTAGTGATGTTTAACTTCACTAAACTAAAATGACAGCAGCCCCAGCCTACAGTGCTCAGTCCCTGGCTGACCCCCTACCGCCCTCCCCAGGAACTGCCGGGCTACGTCCCTGTGATGTGTGACGCCACCCGGCAGTCTTCCTGAGGATTGGGTATAAGCCTGCATGGCCAGCCACAGCGGCTCCTCATATGGATCCCTCCTCCGCCCCACTCCTAGTAAGTATGATAACAGGGCTAAGGGGGGAGGCTGGTGGCTGAGGGTCGTGATTGTTTGTAAGGAGGAGGGGGGGGGGCGTCTGGAGGGGGGGTCCCGACAATTGGGGGTGGGGGAGCAGTTATCAGAGCCCAGGAGGGAGCCATGTGTAAGCCAGAGCCAGGTCTGTAGCTCTGAGATTACAACTGTGTTGTGCTCCGTGTGGAAGTTTGAGCTACAGGCAGTGCAGTGTGCTTATAGGAGAGTGTGCACACTGAAGAAAGCACATAATCCGTTTTTGTGACAATAGACTGATAACAGCAGCAAACACAACATTCCGCTCCTCCAGCAAGTTGTATCCTGTCAGTGTGAGCTCTTCCTCCTCCTGCCTGTGCTGGGCGCCAGCCCCTTCATCCACTACTATGCCCCAGTGTACAGACTGGGGCATAGTGCTGGAGCTGGTGATATATAGCAGCACATGTGGAGATATATAGCAGATATATGTACACTGGGGCATAATGCTGGAGGTGGTGATATATATGTACACTAGGGCCCCTAGTGTACATGTATATCCACATGTGCTGCTATATAGCACCACCTCCACTAATTTACTACAGTGTATATATGCATTCATGTGCTGCCATATGTACCCCACTATACTGGCATATACCACACTGTACTGCTAGTATGATGCTCTGCAGCAGCTGAGGTGTAGGATGAGGTTCTGCAGCAGCTGAGGTGTAGGATGAGGTTGTGCAGCAGCTGAGGTGTAGGATGAGGTTCTGCAGCAGCTGAGGTGTAGGATGAGGTTCTGCAGCAGTTGAGGTGTATGATGAGGTTCTGCAGCACATCATAATACACAATGAGGACAATAACTGCATCACCTGCCAAACGGACTGCAGGACAGATCTTGGATTGAAAGCAGCTATTTGAAGGTACAAGTGGTTTGGGGGGGGGGGGGTCAGACTGTGGGTACAGAGTCACTTTAAGATTGAGGATATGTTTACACATAGTATTTCCGTCAGTCTTTTTTCAATTTTTTTCAACCAAAAACAGGAGTGGATTGAAAACACAGAAGCTGTGCATATCTTTCCATTATAATTTTGACCTGTCAGTTCCACTCTTGGTCTTGGTTGAAAAAAGACTGACGGAAATACTATGTGTGAACATAGCCTTGGTGTGATGTTTTTTAATTGAAACTAGGGATAGATCGAATTATAAAAACCCCTTTATTAAAGTGAACTTCAACTATTAAAATTCTGTTCTGTTTAATTTTTCAAAATACATTTCTACAGAATGCAGTAATATGTTTGTCTGATACCAAGATGCAAACCTGCTACATAGACATAGATTTAAAATACAAACTGTTGGCTACCTGCAGCGTCAGCTAGGGGGCGCTGAGATATTTGCTGCACATTATGCTATCATTGTGTTCAATATGTAGTTAGCCGCTAATCTCTGTCTATTGGTAAGATGCTGGGCTCCAATCAGATTTTAAACTGCAAAATCAAAAGTGCACTGTATGAATAAGGACTTTCTTTGTCCTGTTTGGTTCTATGTTTGTACAAAGATACAGTCCATGTTATTAATATTTGAGGATTACTGTATGATTTACAAACTCTTGTTTGTTAATGTCACATTTAAGTCTTCTTCTAGAAAGTAATCCTATAAAATCTAATAAACACCAACAATGTAAATGAAACCTGAGAAATATTTAGAAAGTAAATAATTCCTGATATGTAGGTGACAGTGAGTAGATAACTTTTGGCACAGAAGTCACACCAGGAAACACATAAGTGCAATACAAAGAACATGGCAAAACTACTTTTTCTGCTTTATTCTTTTAAAAACAAACAGCTGGTTTTACATGCCGTTTTCTTGGTCCACAGTTTTCAGAAAAAACTGCCCAAATGTCACTAAAAAATCTTTAAGATCTTATTAGATATTAGACCCTTCAGCATTCCAATGTGTATTACTCACTCAGATAAAAGTGCTCACTTAGATAAAAACAAGCTTGTTGTATGTAATCTTGTTTGATCATAATGATACAAAACGTATTCATAATGTGTTTTGTTTTATTTATTTTTTTCTGTGATTCTGAATGCTGTCCCTCAGTATTCTGATTGTCAGCACTGCGGAGTGACATCATTGGTATTACATTGCATATTTCAGATTGTAACACCCGGAGTAGTGGATCCACTGGACCGGCACCAGCGATGGCACAAACCTCACCAGGGAGCGGAGTCTAAGGGGCCGCTGGTTTTCACCAGAGCCCGCCGCAAGGCGGGATGGACTTGCTGCGGCAGGCGACCCCCAGGTCGCTACCCCTGGCTTGGTTGCTGGTGTCGGCAGGCGAGGCGTGGCAGGAGATGGCACAGGCAATAGTCTGCAGATGAGAGAGCACGTGACAGGCTGGACACGGGAACAGGTGGAGTGACAGGGGAACAGGAACCAGGAACAGGGACTTGGGACCAGGTAACGGACAGGACTCAGGAACAGGGACTTGGGACCAGGTAACGGACAGGACACAGGAACAACAGGGAGCTGGGCCAAACGCTATGGGAAGCATGTAGAGGCTCCAACACAGGGAACAGGGCAAGCTGGGATTTATAGGGGAGTGATTAGGTGCAACTACCAATTAGGAGCGCACTGCCCCTTTAAATCTGAGACAGCCGGCGCGCGCGCGCCCTAGGAGGCGGGGACGCGCGCGCCGGCCGGCACAGCGGGAGACAGGAGCGTGGAGAGGTGAGGCGCCCCCCGGGGCCGAGGTGATAGCAGCGCCGGGTCCCCGACTATGGACACCGGCTGCTGCATGGGGCAGGAAGCGGTCGCGGCGGCGGCCCGGAACGCGGGACGCCGCCGCGGCTGTGACAGTACCCCCCCCCTTTGGCCTCCCCCTCTTTCTTGCCTGCAGATGGCACAGGAAGCCACAAAGTCTTTGACATCTTGAAACAAACTGGACCACCAGTAGTGGCGAGAGATCCGTTGGCCGGTCTTACGGATTCCAGGGTGCCCGGCCTCCAACGAGGAATGACCCCACTTCAAAATACCTCTTCGAAGCGCAGGGTGAACATGAGTCTTTCCGGGGGGTACTCTCCGAAGCGAGGAGGTGACGACTGGTGCTAGGCGATCAGGCGGTAAAACATGGCAAGGGACTGTGGGTCTGTGGACGAGGACCTTCTGTAAGTTCTCCCGGTGGTGAGAGGACACGACCTTAGTCTTGGGTACGGAGAGAGGGTACACCTCGGCAGAGAAGGCATCCGCCGAGTCTTGGTCTTCTGCCGGTAGGTCGGATAGAGGCTTGGCTGGGACAGGAAACGACATAGTACACTTGGTCTGAGGTGACCTGAGACACTGGTTGGAACAGTCCTGACCCCAACTGAGAATCTCCCCGGTTCTCCAGTCCAGTTGAGGGGCATGTTCTTGCAGCCACGGGAGTCCCAGGAGGACCGCGGGGGAAGAATGGGGCAGGACGTAGAAGGATATCTCTTCTTGATGTAAAGGACCCACCTGGAGGACTAAAGGTGCGGTCTGGTAGTACACACGGTCGGTAAGAATTTCGCCTGTGACCGAGGAGATAGTCAGGGGCCTGGCTAGTCGGGTCACGGGTAGCCGCCATCTTTGGACCAATGTTGCCGCAATAAAACTGCCTGCTGACCCAGAATCGAGGAAGGCAGTAGTCTGATGATTTCGTCCTGAGAGAGTCCGGATGGAAACTGGCATAGACAGACTTGGAATGGTGGCATTCACACCTAGGGACACCTGTCCCACCGGACCTAGGTGCGAGCATTTTCCGGATGTTTGGGGACGTAGGGGACATCCCAGCCGGAAGTGATCGGAACCACCGCAATAGAGACAGAGATTCTGCTCCAGGCGCCGGATTCTTTCATCAGGCGTCAGGTGAGCCCGTTCCACCTGCATAGGAATCTCAGGAGAGGGTTGGGACATCGAAAGGTCAGGATTCTGGAAAAACCGGCGCCAGCTGGGGATGGCGACGGGAACGGGTTAGTAAATGTTCATGCCGAACCTCCTCCTCCCTCTCCGAAAAACGAGTATCAACTCGGGTGGCCAGTAGAATGAGTTCGTTCAGGGAGGTAGGCAGGTCTCGGGCAGCGAGCACGTCTCTCACACGACTAGACAGGCCCTTCTTGAAGGTGGCCAATAGGGCGGCCTCGTTCCAGTCCAATTCGGCTGCCAGGGTGCGGAACTGGATGGCGTAGTCACCAACAGAGGAGCTGCCTTGAGAGAGGTTGAGGAGAGCAGTCTCGGCTGAAGAAGCACGGGCAGGTTCCTCAAAGACGGAGCGAAACTCGAATAGGAAGGCCCGGAGATTGGCAGCAACTGGATCATCACGGTCCCACAGTGGCGTGGCCCAGGCCAGGGCTCTACCTTCTAATAGGCTGATGATGAAAGCCACTTTAGAGCGCTCGGTGGAAAACTGACTACTCAAAAGTTCAATGTGCATGGTGCACTGAGTCAAGAATCCTCTGCACAACTTAGAGTCCCCAGAGTACTTGCTTGGGAGGGCCAGTCGGAGTGAAGAAGAAGCGTCAGGAGGTGGTGTGCGCTGGGCAGTAGTCTGCTGCTGTAAGGCGGCAGTGAGTTGCTGGATCTGCTGTGACTGTTTCTGGATTTGTTGCGCCTGCTGAGTGACCACTCTGGCGACGTCACGGAGATCGGGCACCTCGCCGGGATCCATGGTTGGAGCCTACTGTAACGCCTGGAGTAGTGGATCCACTGGACCGGCACCAGCGATGGCACAAACCTCACCAGGGAGCGGAGTCTAAGGGGCCGCTGGTTTTCACCAGAGCCCGCCGCAAGGCGGGATGGACTTGCTGCGGCAGGCGACCCCCAGGTCGCTACCCCTGGCTTGGTTGCTGGTGTCGGCAGGCGAGGCGTGGCAGGAGATGGCACAGGCAATAGTCTGCAGATGAGAGAGCACGTGACAGGCTGGACACGGGAACAGGTGGAGTCACAGGGGAACAGGAACCAGGAACAGGGACTTGGGACCAGGTAACGGACAGGACTCAGGAACAGGGACTTGGGACCAGGTAACGGACAGGACACAGGAACAACAGGGAGCTGGGCCAAACGCTATGGGAAGCATGTAGAGGCTCCAACACAGGGAACAGGGCAAGCTGGGATTTATAGGGGAGTGATTAGGTGCAACTACCAATTAGGAGCGCACTGCCCCTTTAAATCTGAGACAGCCGGCGCGCGCGCGCCCTAGGAGGCGGGGACGCGCGCGCCGGCCGGCACAGCGGGAGACAGGAGCGTGGAGAGGTGAGGCGCCCCCCGGGGCCGAGGTGATAGCAGCGCCGGGTCCCCGACTATGGACACCGGCTGCTGCATGGGGCAGGAAGCGGTCGCGGCGGCGGCCCGGAACGCGGGACGCCGCCGCGGCTGTGACACAGATACAATTGAGATGATTATACACAAGATTACATTATTATATACACAGGCTCGGACTGGGCCACCGGGGAGCCGGGGGATTCCCCGGTGGGCCCCGCCTCCTCCCCCCTCCTTTCTCCTTGCTGGGCCCTGTCCCTGAGCCAGAGAGGGGCCTACCATTTGATAGGGAGCGCAAGGGGGCCCCTGCTTGTTCCCACACTGCTGAACAGGCGGCATCAGGGCCCGTTCTTAATGTAAACTAATCATGGGCCCTCCCTCCCTCCCCCTGCACTCAGTGTGTCCCCGCTCCCAGCCTCGGCCCTGCTCTCTTCCTACCTGTCATGAGGAAGATCCGGAGAGCAGCAGCAGCAGCAGCAGGGCCCTCCATCCCCCCTCCCCTCTGCAGTCATGTGACTCTCCTGTTGCTATGTGTGCAGTCGGTGCACAGGAGAAGAGGGAGAGGCTGCCGGCTGCCGGGCCTGGCTGGGAGAAGAGGAGGGAAAGATGGAGACTCCATGGAGCTTCCTGCCCTGCTGAACATGTGAGTTTGTTAACTGTATATTTGTCTGTCTTTGTAATCTGTGTGTGTTTGTACATCTGTGTCATGTGTTTATGCATGCGTGTGTGTGTGTGTGTGTGTGTGTGCATCTATCATGTATATTATGTAATGTAGTACTATAGATATTTTACTGTATATATATAATCTGCATGCTTTTGTATCTGTGTATATATGTTTGTATGTCTGTCATGTGTCTGTGTGTGTGTGTGTTAGTATGCTTAGATGTAGGTATATATGTAAGGTGTGTGTGTGTGTGTGTGTTAGTATGATTAGATGTAGGTATATATGTAAGGTGTGTGTGTGTGTGTGTGTTAGTATGATTAGATGTAGGTATATATGTAAGGTGTGTTGTGCATATTTGTGTATGTCTGCAGTATGTCCTTTTGTGTGTATATATTTGTATGTGATGATAAAAAGTTTGCACCCTGGAGGTCCAGTTGTGCAGGAGATCCCTGAGGCTTAGGGGCTGATCGGCTGATTCAGTATTATAGGAGTGATGGTAGGATGATAGGAGTAGTAGTAGACATAACAGTAAGACTTTCATCAATGGATGAGGCGTTTTGAGGGGAACCCTCTTTGTCAGATCTATTGAGGGTTTTCTACAAAAAATGTTATCCATTGATTAAAGTCTTACTGTTACTTCTACTACAACTCCTATCATCTTTGATGTGAGAATCCTGAATCAGCTGATCAGCGCCCAAGCCTCACGGATCTCCTGCACAACTGGGACCTCCAGAGTGCAAACTTCTTCTCAATTATTGTACCAACTCAAAAAATAAAGATATAAGCAGCAGCATCAGACACAGGTAGTATAATGTCCCCTCATCTGACTGCCCCCCTCCAGACACAGGTAGTATAATGCCCCCTCATCTGACTGCACCCCCTCCAGACACAGGTAGTATAATGCCCCCTCATCTGACTGCACCCCCTCCAGACACGGGTAGTATAATGCCCCCTCATCTGACTGCACCCCCTCCAGACACAGGTAGTATAATGCCCCCTCATCTGACTGCACCCCCTCCAGACACAGGTAGTATAATGCCCCCCCTCATCTGACTGCCCCCCCTCCAGACACAGGTAGTATAATGCCCCCCTCATCTGACTGCCCCCCCTCCAGACACAGGTAGTATAATGCCCCCCTCATCTGACTGCACCCCCTCCAGACACAGGTAGTATAATGCCCCCCTCATCTGACTGCACCCCCTCCAGACACAGGTAGTATAATGCCCCCTCATCTGACTGCACCCCCTCCAGACACAGGTAGTATAATGCCCCCTCATCTGACTGCCCCCCCTCCAGACACAGGTAGTATAATGCCCCCCTCATCTGACTGCACCCCCTCCAGACACAGGTATTATAATGCCCCCCCTCCAGACACAGGTAGTATAATGCCCCCCTCATCTGACTGCACCCCCTCCAGACACAGGTAGTATAATGCCCCCCTCATCTGACTGCACCCCCTCCAGACACAGGTATTATAATGCCCCCTCATCTGACTGCACCCCCTCCAGACACAGGTAGTATAATGCCCTCTCATCTGACTGCACCCCCTTCCAGACACAGGTAGTATAATGCCCCCTCATCTGACTGCACCCCCTCCAGACACAGGTAGTGTAATGCCCCCCTCATCTGACTGCCCCCCCTCCAGACACAGGTACTATAATGCCCCCTCATCTGACTGCCCCCCCTCCAGACACAGGTAGTATAATGCCCCCTCATCTGACTGCACCCCCTCCAGACACAGGTAGTATAATGCCCCCTCATCTGACTGCCCCCCCTCCAGACACAGGTAGTGTAATGCCCCCCTCATCTGACTGCCCCCCCTCCAGACACAGGTACTATAATGCCCCCTCATCTGACTGCCCCCCCTCCAGACACAGGTAGTATAATGCCCCCTCATCTGACTGCACCCCCTCCAGACACAGGTAGTATAATGCCCCCTCATCTGACTGCCCCCCCTCCAGACACAGGTAGTATAATGCCCCCTCATCTGACTGCCCCCCCTCCAGACACAGGTAGTGTAATGCCCCCCTCATCTGACTGCCCCCCCCTCCAGACACAGGTACTATAATGCCCCCTCATCTGACTGCCCCCCCTCCAGACACAGGTAGTATAATGCCCCCTCATCTGACTGCACCCCCTCCAGACACAGGTAGTATAATGCCCCCCTCATCTGACTGCACCCCCTCCAGACACAGGTAGTATAATGCCCCCTCATCTGACTGCCCCCCCTCCAGACACAGGTAGTATAATGCCCCCTCATCTGACTGCCCCCCCTCCAGACACAGGTAGTATAATGCCCCCTCATAATATAATGCTCCGGCTGCACGCTCCATTGTGTGCATGGCTGTGCCTGAATCACAATTCAACAGAGATGAAGACCATCCGTCTGGGATATTCTGGTAAAAGAGGTATTCTGGTGAAATTTTTTTTTTCAAATTAACTGGTGTGAGGAAGTTATAGGAATTTGTAAATTACTTCTAATTAAAAATCTCCAGTCTTCCAATACTTTTCAGCTGCTGTATGTATTGCAGGAAGTGGTGTATTCTCTCCAGTCTGACACAGTGCTCTCTGCTGCCACCTCTGTCCATGTCAGGAACTGCCCAGAGCAGGAGAGGTTTTCTATGGGGATTTGCTACTGCTCTGGACAATTCCTGACATGGACAGAGGTGGCAGCAGAGAGCACTGTGTCAGACTGGAGAGAATACACCACTTCCTGCAGGACATACAGCAGCTGATAAGTACTGGGAGACAAAGTAATTTACTGATCTGTAACTTCTGACAGATTTGAAATTTTTTTTTATTTACCTGAGTACCCCTTTAACGCTTTAATGACCACTGATATGCCTTTCATGAAGGTCCTTAAAAGTCTTATTCTAGCCCAACACCTTGTGGTGAGGCTAGAATAAACCATTATTGGTCTCCTCTGCTGGAGATTGTAATATAAGAATAGACTAGATGGACATTTTCTCCTTCATCGTTTATGTTTCTAAGTCTGTGTTCACACATGACATTTTTCATGTGTTTTTGCAGCAATATTAAAGAGAACCTGTCACCTCCCGTGCCGGGTCAGAGCCCGGCCGACCCCCGCTAGAGCCCCTTAAAGTCACCTCAATCCCGAAGTCCCGCTTCTTCAGCCGGTGCGGGGACGGAGATATCACCGTGGGAAGCCCGGAGCGCGCGCTGCTGAGATGAGAATGACTGCTCCATTCATTCTCTATGAGCGTCGGACTCATCTCAGCATTCCCACGGTGATATCTCCGTCCCCGCACCGGCTGAAGAAGCGGGACTTCGGGATTGAGGTGACTTTAAGGGGCTCTAGCGGGGGTCGGCCGGGCTCTGACCCGGCACGGGAGGTGACAGGTTCTCTTTAAGTTTCTACCTAAATGGTGCAGTTTTACCACAACTGCATAAATCAGTAACAACTGTATAAGTGACTGGCAGTGCACTAGTATTGCTGCTCACATACACAGCTCTATGCAAAATCGCTGTACTAACGTGAAAGGTTTGGTGCTGATTATGTCTTTATATGTTGGGTGGGCCCCAAGAATCAATTTCCCTGGTGGGCCCAAGGTACCCCAGTCCGACACTGTATATACATATACATTTTCATATACTGTCACAGCTTATTTATTTATTTACTTACATATGGATATATTAACCCCTTAAGGACAGAGCCAATTTCGATTTTTGCGTTTTCGTTTTTTCCTCCTTGTCCTTAAAAGGCCATAGCACTTCCATTTTTCCACCTAGAAACCCACATGAGCCCTTATTTTTTGCGTCACTAATTGTACTTTGCAATGACAGGCTGAATTTTTGCATAAAGTACACTGCGAAACCAGAAAAAAATTCAAAGTGTGGTGAAATTGAAAAAAAAAAAAAGCATTTTGTTTATTTGGGGGAAATGTGTTTTTACGCCATTCGCCCTGGGGTAAAACTTGTTATATATGTTCCTCAAGTCATTACGATTACAATGATATGTAACATGTATAACTTATATTGTATCTGGTGGCGTGTAAAAAATTCAAACCATTGTCAACAAATATATGTCACTTAAAATTGCTCCATTCCCAGGCTTATAGCGCTTTTATCCTTTGGTCTATGGGGCTGTGTGAGGTGTCATTTTTTGCGCCATGATGTGTTCTTTCTATCGGTACCTTGATTGCGCATATACGACTTTTTGATCGCTTTTTATTACAATTTTTCTGGATTTGATGCGACCAAAAATGCGCAATTTTGCACTTTGGGATTTTTTGGCGCTGACGCCGTTTACCGTGCGAGATCAGGAATGTGATTAATTATTAGTTCGGGCGATTACGCACTCGGCGATACCTAACATGTTTATTTATTTATTTATTTACTTTTATTTATAACCTTGGAAAATTGGGGTGATTCAGACTTTAATTAGGGGAGGGATTTTTATTAATAATGACACTTTTTTTTTTTACTTTTACACTTATACTAGAAGCCCCCCTAGGGGACTTCTAGTATAAGTGCATTGATCTCTCATAGAGATCTCTGCAGCATAGATATGCTGCAGAGATCCATGAGATAGGCACTCGTTTACTTCCGGCTGCTGCAGCCGGAAGTAAACGAGTGCCGAGCCGGGGACGGCGCCATCTTGGAGCGGTCCCCGGCCGGCTTCAGAAACGGAGATCGCTCCTCCGGGATAACATCCCGGAGGAGCGATCTCCTCCACTAGACCCCAGGGAACGGCTGAATCCGGTAATCGGATGCAGCTGTCATGTTTGACAGCTGCATCTGATTACTGTATTAGCAGGCACGGCGATCGGACCGTGCCCGCTAATACCTGCGGTCCCGGGCTACAAGCGGCACCCGGGACCGCCGCGGTTCAGAGTGGGGTCGCCGCACGGCCCCGCTCTGAACGTCCTTAACGGCAACAGGGCGTAAATATACGCCCTTTGTCGTTAAGGGGTTAATCAATTGTCCTAAATATGTCACCTTAACATGCATAACCATTGTATGCATCTCAACAGTAAAGTACACTGACATCATAAGAAAACTGCAAGTGTGTCCAGCATATTTAGGCTATGTTCCCACTTGTTTTAGTATAGCATTATTTCTGGGATACAATGTCTGCATAGCTTTTACCAAGTCAAGTTACAGCATCTACATTATATCAAGGTCAGGACTATCAGGATAGGGGACAAGTAAGTGATTGTGGGGGTCTGAGCTTTGTGTCCCTCAGGGATCTCCAGATCGGCACCTGACTCCTTTGTTTTAAATACCCACGGCTCTATTCATTCTCCATGGGGCCGCCAGAAAGAGCCGATTGCTGTTCTCGGCTCTTGACTAATTTATGACTAATTTAAATCTGGCATACTTTACGATCCAAGAGTATACATCACTATGTGAGATCAGAAAGGAGAAGAGCAGTTGGACATCATCCAGACAGGTCACCATGCAGTGTGGTAACTGTTACCGTACGCACATATTTATACTTACTAATCCCCCATGTGCCCACTTTGTTTTACCCTGTTGCCCTTGGTTATGACAGCCTTAGGACATCAACCGATATGTTAAAGCTGCATATTGTTCATTAGTCTCTATTGTGCATGCTACCAAGCACAGGTGAAAGCTCCCTTCCGACTCTTTCATTAAACAGTGTTCCCGAAGCTCAGTTTAAACAGAGGACTTTTCCGGTAAAACAATAAAACTTATTAAACCCTTCCCACAAAGCAGGAGGTCTCTCAACTGGGGAACCATAAATATAATGCATACAGTAAGTGTGAGGGAAAAGTATCAACATGGTGACTGAGGGGAATTCAGGCAACACAGGGGGATTAGAGTGAGTGTCAACAAGTAGACCAAATTATTCCTGGTCTATGTTTATCATGTAAAACATTGGCTTTGGAGGTTGATAAATAATAGCTCCAAACATAGTAGCCTCATTGGACAGTAAAGTATCTATTGCATTGTCACAAATAGAATAAGAGGTTTTCATACATACCTCACAGATAACAAGAATTGGAAGGGAGATGAAATTGTGTTGAAAATAAGTTGCATATGACAAAAATTGTGACAGAAAATGGAGCGATCAAATAGGTTGCGCCATAATAACTTACGCATTTTGGGTCTTCTTGATAAAATTACCTCAGAAAAGCTTATTCAAATTTGTTCAACAGACTAAAGCCCGTATTCCACGGGTCGTTGGAGGAGCAAACGAGCGCTGTCAGCGCTCGTTTGCTCCTCGTTCGCCGCTCGCTGCCGCCGCTATTCAACACGCGGCTGCAGCGAGCGGGTAAGTGTGGGAGGGGGCGGCGGGGAGCTGCGGGGGGGCTGCCCGGGGGATCGCTAGCTCGTCCGGGCAGCCCATAGGATATAGCAGCATCTGCTGCCGACGCTCCTATTCAACGGAGCGACGGCAGCAGATCGCTGCTATATCAGTCGCTTGTTTTTCAACATGTTGAAAAACAAGCGACTGCAACGATCAGCCGACATGAACGATGTCGGCTGATCGTTGCACTCTATTCCACGGAACGATTATCGTCCGTAGCGGTCGATATCGTCCGAAAACGAACGATAATCGTTCCGTGGAATAGGGCCTTTACTACAAGCTTTAGGCTTACAAGGGACCTGCATTGTGGAATGTGCTCATAGGCGGAGACCCTTCACAAAATTCATTCTCCACATCATCTATTCAGGATAAAAGATTAATCCCAAGACCCCGCCAAGTCATAGCAAAATTGAAAAGGTGAAGTTTTACTAAAGGGCCACAAAATATTAATATTAATTGATTATTCTGCTGAGGTGGCAAAGAAAAGGAGGACATTTTCGGAGATTTGCTCTCTTCTAGCGAAAAACAAAATTCTATTTCTATTCATTTTAGAGCAATTCTACGTATATTTAAACAAGATGGCTCTGTGGAAGTTTGCCCCACAAGGAGATACATACAAATGACACAGGACAACCAGCCCACAAGAAGTACAAGATGAAATGGACACTCAAACAGTAGCTCAGTAATTCATTATGTAAAAGTTACTTAGTAGAAAATTATATATTATAAACTTTGATATACTGAGATTCATTTTGTTAATTTCTATATAGCAAAAAGTTATCACTTCTATTACTTCACAACCCCTCCCCTAAATTGTTTTAAACATTTTATTATATTTTTATCCCCCTTTACCCCCTCCCCACCCAAAAAAAATATTTATTTATTTTTTCTTTCTATAGTCTCTCTCCTCTCTTACAAGCTATGGTAAATTCTAACATAATATAGGAAGTGTGATAGATAATATCAGAACCCTTATCCCTATTAAGATTTATAGGTTCAGGTTTAACGAGAACCAGAGGGTGCGAGCCTTTGAATGTATATTTGTGAAAAAAGAGAAGACTTTTATTTTTTCACTCTTGCGATACCCTATATGGATTTTACTCATGGTTACTCATTTAGTTACATAGTTATATAGGTTAGTTATGGTAAGTTAGGTCTTCCTACTTCGATTATTTATCCTATGCATGTAGTCAGTTCAATCTTTTTTTATCATATGATGTGAACCTGTTTATGTTTAAAATGTCATATCTAAATAAGATAAGCAAGTATGGATAGATATATATCTTACATGTACAATCTCATTAAAAATGTAAAAGGGTTGCATTCCCCAAATAAAATAATGCATGTACTAAAGCATTTACGTAATTAAAAACGGATGTAGTTTTGCAAGAAACTCATCTTCCAGCTTCAGATTTCGATCGAATTAAAAAATTATGGGTTAAAGAAGTGTATGGTTCATCGTCAGATGGCAGGAGGGCAGGAGTACTGATTCTTTTTGGTAAATATGTTTCTTATACTGTCCAAGATACGTTTTATGATACAGAGGAGAAAATTATTTGACTCCTTATGGATATTCCAGCGGGAAGGCATAGTTTGTGTAATATATATGGCCTGAATGAGGGCAGTCAAGCATTCTTCAACAAATTCTAACATTGGTATAGATTTTGAAGGTGCATTGGAAAGGATAGAAAATCTCTTGACCAATAAAAGAAATGCCACATTTGGAAATTTGGAAACAAGTCGGGTAAATTGTTAGCTAATCTAGCTTGATGAACACATGAAATCTCTGTTCAATAAAAAAAAGTAACCTCAAGACCAACCCGAGGGATATACATAAGATACTTTATAGGTTTTATCAAGATCTATACACCAAAGATGAAACATATCTAAAAGAAAAGGAAAGATTTTTAGAAAAAATGTCATTACCGAAACTAAATTTAGATGAACTAAAAATATTAAATTCACAAATGAAAATCTTTAAGATTGTGGTCCTAGCTCTCTTCAGGTCATTAACCAGGTCATCCTGTGTAGTTCTTGGCTAATTCTTGATCTTTTTCTTACTTAGGTGAGATCTTGCATGGAGAACCAGACTGAGGAAGATTAACAGTTATATTGTGTTTCTTCAATTTTTTAATAATTGCGCCAACAGTTGTTGCCTTCTCACCAAGCTGCTTGCCTATTGTCCTAATGCTCATCCAGCCTTGTGAAGGTGCTTAGACACCTTGTGTGCTTAGACAGCTATTTGGTCATGGCCATGATGGAGAGGTTGGAGGGTCATCGATTAAGTGTGTGGACAGTAAGGCCGATTCTAGGTTTTCTGGTGCCTGAGGCGAAACCTGAAATTGGTATAAAGAAAAACACAGTATGCCATACTGTGTGTCTAAGAATTCTTCGAAGAGCTATTTGTTCTGTAGATTTTTCTAGCCAACTTTCAAATGTCATGAAGGATGCAGGTGAACTGTATAATACAGTACATTGTAGAAGAGACAAGAATTGAATAGTAGCACATACTGTAGTATGAGTAATCTATATCATGCCCTGGACACAGGTTACATTGGAAATAATGCAGGATACTGCAGAGCCATAATTATTGCACCTAATGATAGCAAAGTGATGCAGAATTCCAAGTAAATTTATTATCACTGTTTAGATATATTTTTATTTAAATTGGAATTTCTACTACAAACATCAAGATAAATATTAACACTAAAGAAAACATGAACAGCACAGTAATGGCAAAGTAAAGCTAACCATTAACTTTTACTAAAGTTTGGACATGTAAACAAACCAGCTAGATGTCAGAGGCATAACAGGATGTTTGTAGACACTAGTACAAAATCTGTAGGAGGGTTGTCCTGACATTAACCCCTTAGTGACCGCCGAACGTGTTTTCATGGCGGTCACTAATGGGCTTTATTCTGAGGCATACGCCTTTTAACGGCGGATGCATCAGAATAAACCGCTGCCCCCCTGCGGCAGCAGAGCAGGGGATCAGCTGTCAGTGTGACAGCTGATCTCCCCCTGTAACTACCCGGAGCGGAGGATCCTCCGCTCCGGGTAGTTTAACCTGTTAAATGCCACTGTCAAATCATGACAGCGACATCTAACGGGTTCCTGTGGGTCCGGTCCGGACCCCGATGTCTCTAAGGTGATCCCGGGGGCCTAATGAAGGCCCCTGGGCTTACCATGGAGATGCCATCATGCTGACAGGCATGACTGTGCAGAATGCCTGTCAGCATGATGCATTATACAATATATTGCACTACCGTAGTAGTGCAGTGTATTGTATCAGTGATCAAAGTATTTACACTAGTCTACAGTAATGTACACTAGTGTAAAAGTTAAAAAAAAAGTAAAGAAAATGTGCACCAAACACAAAACATCCCCCCAGCCCCCCCTATAATAAAAATACACTACATTCCCTATACACAATAAAACATTACATAAAACAAATCAAAAACACAGATCTTATACATATTTGGTATCGCCATGTCTGCAAGGACCCAATGTATAAAGCTATATCAATAATTATATCACACAACACACGCTGTAAAAAAAAAAAAAAAAACAGTACCAGAATAGCTGTATTATATCAATGCGCTTTAGAAAATACATCATAAAAGAGATCAAAAGACATATATATGTAAAACTTGGTCTCAATAGAAACTACAGATCTTCCCGCAAAAAATAAGCCCAAAACCAGCTCTATCGCACAAAAGATAAGAACGCTATGGATTTTGCAATGTGGCGACAGTTTTTGTGGGTTTTTGCTAGGAAGATAGTCTCCATTGCGCCAAAGTGGTAATAGTGAAAAAAAACCTACACAAATTTGGTATCGCCATAACCGTAGTGACCCAGAGAATACATTTATTTTGTTTTACTGCCATCAGCTCCTTATGGCGATAGCAGAGAATAGTGCAGCGGCGCCGGTAAGGCCAGCAGCCCCCTCCTTTCAGCTACCATCAGCATCCACATCCACAGTGATGGATTCCTAAAAATGATCAAAGCTCCATTCTCTCCATCTCCGGAGGTGGCAGAGAGCATGGGGCAATGATCGGGGACCACCCGGTGTGATCCTGATACAAGAAATCAGCGGTTTATACTATGTACCGCTGATCACTTGTTTCAAATGCTGCCAGCACTTTTTATCCCCTGTTACCAAAGTCAAGTGCCCCAGGGGCACTGCAAATGCCCCTGGCGCTCAGTAACTTCTTCAGCAAAATCAGAAAAATCTGCACTGAAAATGCTAATTGGCGCTCCTTCCCTTCTAAGCCCGGCTTTGTGCCCATACAGTGGTTTATGACTGAATATGGGGTACGATTGTACTCAGGAGAACCTGCGTTACATATTTTGGGGTGAGTTTTCTCCCCTGTTCCTAGTGAAATTGAGAAATTTCAAACTAAACAAACATATTATTGGAAAAATTCATTTTTTTTATTTTTACGGTCTAGTTTTAAATACTTTCCTTTAGTAACTTTGGGGTCAAAATGCTCACCACACCCCAAGATGTATTCTTTGAGGGGTGTACTTTCCAAAATGGGTTGACATTTGAGGGGATTCTATTCTGCTGACACTACAGGGACTCTGCAAACGCACCTGGCGCTCAGAAACTTCTTCAGAAAAATCTGCCCTGAAAATGCTAATTGGCGCTCCCTTCCTTCTGAGCCCGTCTGTGTGCCCATACAGTGGTTTATGCCCACATATGGGGTACCGTTCTACTCAGGAGAACCTGCGTTACAGATTTTTGGGTGTGTTTTCTCTCCTGTTTCTCGTGAAATTGAGAAATTTCAAACTAAACACACATATTATTGGAAAATTTAATTTTTTAATTTTTACGGTCTAAGTTTGAATACTTTCCTCTCATACCTGTAGGGACAAAATGCTCACTCCACACCAAGATGAATTTTTTGAGGGGTATACTTTCCAAAATAGGATGACTTTTTGGGGGGTTCTATTCTGCTGACACTACAAGGGCACTGCAAATGCACCTGGCGTTTAGAAACTTCTTCAGCAAAATCTAATTTGGCGCTCCTTCCCTTCTGAGCCCTGCTGTGTGCACATACAGGGGTTTATGCCCACATATGGGGTACTGTAGTACTCGGTAGAACCGGCATTACAAATTTTGGGGTGTGTTTTTTTCTCATGTTTCTTTTGAAAGTTAGATACTTTAATCTAAACAAATATATTATTAGAAAATTTCTATTTTCCATTTTTTTCCGGCCTAATGGTGAATACTTTCCTCCAGCCTCTGTTGGGTCAAAATGCTCATTATACCCCAAGGTTAATTCTTTAAGATGTGTAGCTTCCAAAATGGGGTCGTTTATGGGGGGTTTCCAGTATACAAGCCTCCTAAATCAACTTAAAAAAAGAACTGGTCCCTAAAAAAAAATCAGTTTTTGAAATTTCATGAAAACTTGATAATTTGCTGATAAATTTCTAAGCCCCGTAACACCCTAAGGCTATGTTCACACTACGGATGAGACCGGCCGTTCCGTGACTCCGGATGGGTCACGGAATGGCCGGTCTCAGCCCGGATGATCTTTCCTCCGTGGAGCTCTGATGCAGGCGCATCAGAACGCGCCCGCATCAGAGCTTCCCATAGCCCACAGTGAAGCAAGCGGCCGGAGCCGCTCGCTTCACTGTGTGAACTGCCAGGTCCTTCTGCGGCCGGAATTCATTGAACCGGCCAGAGCGTATACGATGTGTGTACACTCCGGCCGGGATCCCATAGCAAACAACGCTATGTTCCACCCCGTAAATCTTCGGCTGTAGTTCTGCAGCAAGAACTACGGCCGTAGATTTACGTAGTGTGAACATAGCCTAAAAAAGTAAAATATGTTTACGAAATGAAATCAGAATAAAGAGGACATATTGATAATGTCACTTCGTAACTAATTTATGTCATGTGACTTTCTTTTTTTAGAAGCAGAAAATTTCAAAGTTCATAAAGTGAAATTTTTCACATTTTTCATGATATTTTGATATTTACGAAAAACACACAAGACAGTGACCAATTTTTCCCACTAGCATAAAGTACCATATGCTGTGAAAAAAAACTGTCTCAGAATTGCTAGCATACGTTAAAGCATCAATGAGCTATAACCGCATAAAAAATTAGCTTGGTCATTAAGGCCCAAACTAGCTGCAGCACTAAGCGCTAAACTGACCAGCTGGAATCCACTTCAGAAACGATAGACAAAGAACACAAAGGCGAGAGTGGACACATTATCATGCTTCATATTTGAGGATTACTTAACTCCAAACAAATTCTGTTTATTAAACTGTGAAGAACTGTGTAAAAAGTGAAAAGATCCAATGCAGTGAAGTCAACCATGTTAAAATGACCAAAATTTTTAACCCTTTCACCAATTCCTACCAACAGTTAAAGTGACTCTGTAGCCACAGTCTGCCCCCCTTTGCAAAGATCTGTCCTGAGGTCTGCTCCTAAAAAACAACTTTTAAACTTGCAGCCCCGTGTCAAATTGGCGTGGCCTACAGTGTCTGTAGATTAGACTTGCACTGCCCCTCCATCCCTCCTCCCCGCCTTCTTCACCGTGAGCTGGATTGTTAAGGCATGTGTGCAGTATTCAGACAGGTGATGAATAGGAAAAATCCTGCCTGGGGCATTCCTAATGGTGAAGAGGGCAGGGAGGAGGGACAAAGGGGCAGTCCAAGTCAAATCCACAGACACTCTAGGCCACACCAATTTGACACAGGGCTGCAAGTTTAAAAGTTGTTTTTTAGGACAATAACTGCATCACCTGCTGAACTGACTTTAGGACAGATCTGGGATTAAAAGCAACTTGGTACCAAAGGTTAACAGAGCCTTTATATAAGGACAACTCATCTATCATATCTACATAGGTAGCATTTCTGAACTGCAGTTTTTATTTTGGTTTTATTTTACACTTTTCAGAAATTCCTTGTAGTAGTTGCATTTAGTGCAGGAGTCCTTGTGGTTCTATGCAGTGCAGCGTGTTTCCATTCTGAAAATAAAATGAAACTAGGTAAAAATCCTAAAGGATGGTGAAGTTATCATAAATTAGCAGTTTACTGGTATTATTAGTTAGTTTTTAGCCTTTACCATACAGTAAGTACATCAATGGTTTACTGGTTTTAAAATGTTGCTAGTAGTTGCTTTACAGTTTCACTATCAATGATTACTAGCAATGATTCGTCTACCTAGCAGCAATACTAGCTTTCATGTTTTACATTATGTGGTCTGCAACAAAATGTCCATGTAAAGCATGTGGTTTCTCCAGTGTATTTGCAAATGATCTGATTAAAATCTTTTATTAACGTAAGCTGGATCAATGGAATGGAGTGTTTTTAGTCTGGGCACAAAAAGGTGTAAATGCAGCCCTGGCCATGTGTGCAAACATACATTTTTTGTTGCCTTCAGAGATCTGTAATAAAAAAGTATCTTAGTGTGTGATGGATGGAAATAGTTAAGAGGATGTAGGATGGTGTTTGTAGAAGTTGTTGATACACCTTGGAAGGGGAAAAAATGGTTATTTGAATTTGAATGTGTGTATTATATTGTTTGTAAACACCCATTGTTCAGACACCTTGAAGAGAACAATTGAGCCCAGGAGCTCCAATAATGCTATTGTTGTAGCATCCTAGAGTCTGGATAAGTTACAAATGCAAATAACATGTTGTTTAATTCATCTTAGCCACTCACATGCTGCGAAATAGAATACGTAATTGACACTGGTTCCAATCAAAAAAAGAATTAATATGTGTGTAACATCTAACCAATAGGAACTTGAAAACCACCCACGTCCTTCTTAGTTGGATTCCGTCCTTCCGTTACTTCATGTATAAATATGTGGTTTGTCCAATAAACTATGAGTTTGATTCACAAAATCTTGTGTCTGTGTCATGTCTCCCAAGCTTGTAAAAAGTACTGATAATTTGGAGTCTCGGTAGGACTGGCTGTGGTTAATTTCCCCCACAAGTGTATGTATTAAAGGGGTTTAAAAATGGTTTTAAAAAAGGGTCCAAGGTTCAGTCGGTAGAAAATATTTTAAACTAACAAAAAAAAACCTTTGGGGGCTACGTATGACTTAGCTGCCCAGAGGATGCCAAAATAAATATACGCCTAATTGTATATTGGGATTATTTAGGGACCTTATGTAACAATTTCTTTTAGATTTTTCTAGGGTGCTTAAAAAAAAAAAAAGATACATCCACTCAACAGTCAGTGGCGGACCAAAAGTTTTGAGGACTATACAAGTGACTCTTCTGGAAACCATGAATGCTGCACAACATAAGGGTCCTTTTACACACACAGATTTCTTGGCTGTGGGGGGGCCGGAAAAAGTGCCTATCATTTGCACAAGAAATTGCGCAGATGGGCTGCATGAATCCATGTATCGCTTATGCAGCCCTGGAAACTGAAACCTTCGGATAGCTGCTTTAAAATAAAGATCTGTCCTGGGGTCCGTTCCGCAGGTGATGCAGTTATTGTCCTAAAAAAATTACTTTTAAACTTGCAGCCCTATGTCAAAGAGTCTGTGCCCTAGGCCTGCACCACCCCTCCGCCCCTCCTCCCCATCATTAGGAACACCCCCAGACAGGATTTTTCCTATTCATCGCTTCTCTGAAAACTGAACATGGGCCTTAATTATGAAACACATGTGCAGTGTTATAAATAGGAGAAATTGTTCCAGTGGCATTCCTAATGATGAAGAGGTTGGGGAGGAAGGACAGAGGGGTGTTGCAATCCTAGGGCATGGGTACTCAAGGCCACGCCAATTTCACACAGGGCTGCAAGTTTAAAAGTTGTTTTTAGGACAATAACCGCATCACCTGCCGAATGGACCCCAGGACAAGCGGTTTGGGGGGATCAGATTGTGGGTACAGAGTTGCTTTAAATGAGCAGTGTAATGAAAACCTTTCGACAAGTCATACTCGATAAAGACCACACAAGTTAAACTTTCACTTCTTACTTGTACCTGGATATGTGAATAAAGCCTTTAAAATCTACTACTTCTGGATCTACTACTTTCCTTATCTGCTGTCAGAGAGACATATCAAAAGTTTTGGTCGGTTCGGAGTGTTCAGATCATGACTGATTAGGGGGCAAAGTCTGTGCCTCCTCACAAAAACACAGAGCTCGCTCTACTGATTGGTCAGGGTCTGAACACCCAAACCCTGACAGATAAAAACTTTTGATATTCCGCTCTGACATGTTAAAAGTTATCTTTTCTTTTTTTTTTAACTGACAGGTACGCTTTATGTATCATAGGTAGACAGGTGTTTTAATATCACATAATATTTATCAACACTTTTTTCAATGACATCCCCAAAATCGTAGATTCATTACTCTTTCATTGCATTCTGTCTCTTTAAATTCTGTGATTTAGATCAAACTGTATAATACAGGAAATACAGTTCAGATATGAATCTCATCACTCCACGGCCAGATTATCTGGTTAATGATAACAGCAGCATGAAGTTTGTATTTCTAATCCTAACCACCATTTGCTGCCAGTTTAGCCATCATACCATGTAGATTAGAATAAAGTATTTGTATAATTTGTACATTAATGATTTAGTTCTCCAGAGGCAAATACATGCCCATTATTTACCATAGTTCCTCCCTCACTGTGTTTTCCCAGAATCAAATCTAAATAAATATTACCCACAAGCCCTATTATTAATTACATAAGAGGTTATAAGAGGATATAAATTGTATAGGTAAGCGTACAGCAGTTCCAGTACTGATATAACAGCTTATGATGGTAAGTTTCTTCCTCAATATATAGTAGTTAATTGATATCAGAATACAATGTTTAGTTATGGATATTTCATAGTAACTTCATAGTATATGGTAGGCTTATGTCTAGGGCCTTTAAGCCAATGTAAAAATTGATTACTTGCATTAAGTAATATTCTTAAAAGTTATTTTTTTTATATTTTATTTAAAAAAAAACAATAATAATAATAATATTATTATTTACAATATATTGTCATTTCTGTGAAGCTCCACAAATTGTCAAAATGATCTTATGAAATGCCATGGATACATGTGATGACATTACATTAGCAAAGTATTTCTCAAAACATAGCGCCTATAAAGAATTCTGTTACTGGAAACCAAAAACAACATTATCATGCAAAGTGCAATTGATTTGAATAGACCTTGGTGCAACCGAGTGAGTGCTGCCAAAGATGTTTAATACATTACATATTGTAAGATTGTTTTCGCAGAATTTTCCCATAAAAATAAAAAAACATAAAAGCTGTGTGTTCTTATAGGTTCAAAATCCAATAAATCCTTGTTTCTCAGGTGTCGCCATAGATTCCCTTTCCCCATAAAATGAACAGTACGAACTTTTGCAGTATGTCTCATCACATAGAAATGTGTCTTTCTTTAATTATTTGGTTCTTTAACTTTGACTTCAATAACCTGTCAGACAAATCTCTCTATGTAAAGGCACCCTAAGTGTAAAGTTAAGGAGCAGATTCTTCTATCTGTGAGCAAGGTATGGAAAACATCAAAGTAGCTAGTTTCCTCAAAGTGTGGAAGAGTGCGGTTATATGTAGGATATGTCCTCTAATAGCCAGATTTCCACCTAATTTCTTATATACACATGAAAGTTTATTCTAAAAAGTAATCTTAAAATAATTCATCTTCAGAAAATAATCTATGTTTAAATCAAGTTTCTATGTCCAACTTATTTTTTTGGAATTTTATACATGTATGGCTATGTTCGCACAGCGAATCTTTTCGTAAAAGTACGGTCGTTGTTGCAATCGGCAACAACATCCGTACTTTGTACGAAAGGACGCGCTGCCTTATCTTTTATGGGATCCCGGCTGGAGCCTATACACATAGTATACGCTCCGGCCAGGAACTCTCGCAGCGCCGGAAACCACTGACAGTTGACAATGTCAGTTTTTGTGGGCACTATTCAATGAATGGCGGCCGCAGAAAACCATGTCATTGCACACTGAGGAGCGAGCGGATCAGGCCGTACGCTCCATAGTGGGCTGTGGGGAGTTTTGAAGCGGGCGCGCACGGATGCGCCCGCATCTGAACTCTGCGGCCCGAAAGATCATCTGGCCAGTACTGCAGTACCGGCCAGGATAATCGTTTCAGAGACCGGCCGTTCCGTGACCCGGCCGGGTCACAGAATGGCTGGTCTCATACATTGTGTGAACATAGCCTATACTTTAAAATAACAAACCCCAATATAACAGAACATGCTCATGTGCCGGCACTGTGACCTGTATACTATTACCATCACTAGATGTTAAGTGCCAGAGTGCAAAGAAAGGACTACATAATAAATATACATAGATTATAAATAACACATTTTCAGAAGAGCAAATAACAAGTTCCCAATGTCTGGGGTGATGCCTACAACTACGGTTATTTCAGCTGAGCAGACTGTTTTTTAAGCTGCTGTTTTATTTTCATTTAATATTATAAAATAATCTTGCGGTTATTATGTTTCTTGCCATTTTTATTACAAGTAAAGATGAGCGATGCATGCTTCATTTAGCTCCGCATGAAGCAGAAGCATTGGCTTTTGAATCCCACTGTCTGCACCTTCTCCATGAAGCGGGACATGAAGCTTGAGGACATCGCTTATCTCTAATTACAAGTATATGAAAATATTATAATTATTATTATCTTGTGGCCCTCATACTTAGTGTGGGTATCTTTGCCACTCTGTGCAATGCAGCCTGTTCTATTACACGCCCTCCAGATGAGGGACCCAAGGGTAAGTGACACACATTTTACTAACAGTTTGAGGAAATTCTGGCTATATTGTGATTTATAATACAATTATACAATCAAAACTGGTTTCTCTGCAATATGGCCTTATAGTTGTCTCATAATTCACATCATAGTATAAGCTGAAGCTCAAACACCAAGCAACAACATCATAGCTTGTATGTTTATTGTCCAAAATCAATCATATTGACCATCAATATAAGATATGAAAGAGTTCACTTATCATATTTACAAAATAATGTACTCAGAAATAGGAAGAGTTAAAAAATCTACAAAAAATAGATCGATATTAGATAGATAGATAGATAGATAGATAGATAGATAGATAGATAGACAGACAGACACCACTTCTTTTCTATCATTTAGGTGTAATTAGACTTTTCCTTATGTAGTTTTCACCCTTGCTGTGCCTCTTCTTTCAGGTTGTCTCCATAAGGGAAAGTTATATGAACCTGGTGCTACATGGAGGGGTGAGGATTGCCTGGACTGTTCATGTTCCTTAGGTGGGATGAAGAGGTGTTGTGGAAAGTAAGTCGTTGATATATAATGTCAGGCATGACATACAAATTATCTAAAACAATTTTTATAGTATTTTAATAACATTTGATTAAAGTCATTCAATTACAATCACAATTTAGGAAATGAGATTGATCAATTAACATTTATTTTAAGGGTATATTCACACGAACGGTCTCGCAGCGATATTCTCGCTGCGAGCCCGGCAGGTCCTGGCAGTTCCCACAAACTATATACTCGCTGCGGTCTGAACGACCGCAGCGAGTATGTAATTCTGCCGCCCTTAACCCCTTCTGCTCCTGCCCGGCTCCCCCGCTGTAAGCATACATTACCTGTCCTCGCTGCACGGGTCTGGCGTCCTGCTCTCCCGTCCGGCCAATCAGTGGCTGCGGCTGGGCAACACACTGATTGGCCGGGCGGGAGAGCAGGACGCCGGAACCGTGCAGCGAGGACAGGTAATGTATGCTTACAGCGGGGGAGCCCGGCGGGAGCAGAAGGGGTTAAGGGCGGCAGAATTAGTATTCTAATTATATAGTTTGTGGGAACTGCCAGGACCTGCCGGTCTCGCAGCGAGAATCTTGCTGCGAGACCGTTCGTGTGAATATACCCTAAGGTTACAAACCCACTTGCCGGATCTGCAGCGAGTCTCCTTGCTGTGTTTTTGCAGGGAGACTCGCTGCAGATCCCGGCCCTATACTTTCAATAGCAGAGAAACTCGCAGCAGGGATGTACATGGTAATGTATATCCTGCCCGCCCCCCTGCAGCCCTGATCGCCCCCAGCCCCCGGTCGCACGATCGCCCCCAGCCCCGCAGCCCCCGGCCGCACGATCGCCCCCCAGCCCCGCAGCCCCTGGCCGCACGATCGCCCCCAGCCCCCGGCCGCACAATCGCCTGCAGCCCCGCAGCCCCCGGCCGCATGATCGCCCCCAGCCCCGCAGCCCCCGGCCGCACGATCGCCCCCAGCCCCGCAGCCCCCGGCCGCACGATCGCCCCCGCCCGCACGATCGCCTGCAGCCCCCGGCCGCATAATCGCCCGCAGCCCCCAGCCCCGCAGCCCCTGGCTGCACGATCGCCCGCTGGGGGCGATCGTGCGGTCGGGGGCTGCAGGGCTGGGGGCGATCGTGCGGCCGGGGGCTGCGGGCGATCGTGCGGCCGGGGGCTGCGGGCGATCGTGCGGCCGTGGGCTGGGGGCGATCGTGCGGCCGGGGGCTGCGGGGCTGGGGGCGATCGTGCGGCCGGGGGCTGGGGGTGATCATGCGGCTGGGGGCTGCGGGGCTGGGGGCGATCATGCGGTCGGGGGCTGCAGGGCTGGGGGCGATCGTGCGGCCGGGGGCGATATACATTACCTGATCCCGGCTCCTGCTTGCTTCAGCGGCTCCCGGCACGTTCCGCCTGGCCAATCAGTGCGCTGCCCCGCCGCAGCGCACTGATTGGCCGGGCGGGCCGTGAAGACACCGGGAGCCCCGAAGCAAGCAGGAACGGGGACCGGGTAATGTATAATGTCCGGCGGCCGGGGGGTTAATAGGGCGGGCTGCAGACAAAATCGCAGCAGGGATGTACATCCCTGCTGCGAGTTTCTCTGCTATTGAAAGTATAGGGCCGGGATCTGCAGCGAGTCTCCCTGCAAAAACGCAGCAAGGAGACTCGCTGCAGATCCGGCAAGTGGGTTTGTAACCTAAAGCTTGTATTGTCAAATATCAAATAATTAGTATTGAGCAAAGATGCTTGATCAAGCTCAATGCTCAACAGATGGATTTGCACTACTGTACTATTCATTATGATGCCAGGGGCTCCAAAACTGTTAAAGGGGTATTCCCCCCAAAATTATTTTTGCATTAATACGTTGCCCACCCGTAGCTTTATATCTTTCCAATATCAATCTATTACGGATTCTGCACAGTTTTGCTGTTATCTAGATACATTCACCCCCACCGAATGCATAGAATCATCATATCTCAGTCCAACCTGACACCGCTCCCTGCTCCTGGCCCCCACCCTCCGAGTCAGCATCAGGTGTTCTCCGTCTCTTCAATGGGCCAGGTTAACCCAGCCCACTGAAGAGAGGGAGGACAGCTACAGTCTCCCTCAGCTTCCTCCAGTGCTCCTCCAATGTTGCCCCCTCCACACACACATCCAACCATGCCCACTCCTATGATCCCCAGACCCGCTACCCTAGATCCAACCATGGCCCGCAGCCCCCTCCGATCCAAAGATGCCTACTTCCCCCCTTTCACTTCCAACCATGCTCGCTCCTGTGATCCTCCCGCCCGCTCCAGCCATGCCCTCTCCTGTGATCCCCCGGTCAGCAACCTCCCCCTCCCACATCCAACCATGCCCGCTCCTGTGCTGAGCTGTGACACTTCCCCCACCACAACCACAGCCGACTGTGCCTGCTCTAGTTTCTGTGCCAGCCCGATCCTATGCTTTGCCCTTGCTGCACAATGTCAGCATGGGTATCACAGCACAGGTGGCGGCTGACAGGAGCGGGCATCGTCGGCTGTGTGTGTGAAGGGGTTAGTGTCACAGCACAGGAGCGCTCACCCGTGGCACACACACACCCGGCGCTCACCAGCTGGGTTATCCAGCTAAAATCTTTTACTTTTAAATCAACTGGTTTCAGAAAGTTATATAGATTTCTAATTTACTTCTATTTAAAAATCTCAAGTCTTCCATACTTATCAGCTGCTGTATGTTCTGCAGAAATGTTGTTTTCTTTTCAGTCTGATATAGTGCTTACTGCTGATATCTCTGTCCGAGACTTGAACTGTCCACAGCAGTAGAAAACAAGAAAAGAAAACAACATTTCTTGCAGGACATACAGCAGCTGATAAGTATGGAAAGACTTGAGATTTTTAAATAAAAGTAAATTACAAATCTATATAACTTTCTGACACCAGTTGATTTGAAAGAAAAATATTTTCACTGAATAACCCCTTTGAGCACTTTAGTGCTGGCTAAATACTAATAATTACCAATTTCGTCTTTCACCTCAGGCAGCAGGAAACCTAGAGTCGGTCCTGAATATTGTTTATTGACCCTTCAGTACTGACTCATCCATACTACACATATCCAAAACTTAATGGAAGTACCAAAACCTAATAAAAATACTTTGAAGTCATCGACGGATGTACAACAAGAACATATACTGCTAAGGCACAATAACTGCCACTTCTAAAATAAAACCTTTATTTAATTTTAAAAAATAAACATTCGCATGTGGAAAAGTTCTCAACGAAACCTTTTCCACCCAACGAAATAAAAAACCTTCTGTGTGCCCAAAAATTCTCTCTGTTGTGCAATGATACTAAACAATAATCAACAGGGAAGAGGGAGAAGCAGCTCCAAAATTAAAGGGGAACTATGAGCAGGTTTCTGCAAACGGATCTGCTGATATCCTGTGCAGCTGTGTACCTCATCTTTCTGGCACCGGTCATCTTTTTTTCCTTGGTCCCACCCTTTTGGAGAAGTTTAATATAAAACAAATATGCAAATTAGCTAGTTTAGAGCACTGGGGGTGTTCCTTGCCCCCCCTACAGCCCCTTCCCCCTCGGCCCGCCCACTGCCTCCTTTGGTAACACCTGCCTATGCATATTCATATATGCATAATCAGGCCGATCTTTCCCATGCAAACGCAGGAACTTATCTGTGCTCTTCCTGCCATAAATGAAACTTCTCTAAAATGGTGGGACCTATGAAAAAAGGAAACTGGTGCCAGGAAGGTAAGGTACGCTGCTACAGGAGGATAACAGCAGGTGTGTTTGCCTAAACCTGCTGATCGTTTCCCTTCAAGGCAAGAGGAGAGGGGTCTTTAGGAGACATTTGATTGACACACAACAGGAAAAGTTCCAGCAGCATAAAGTAGGAAGATGTACAAATAAAGAAAAAGACTAAAAAATATCCAGGTTTAAATTATTTTGTAAGGGCCCTATTCCACAGTAACAATAATCGGCCGGATCGGCCCCATTAGGCCCCATTCGGACGATTTTCGCTCGGTGAAATAGAGAGAACGATCAGCGGAAGATCTTGTCATCGGCTGATCGTTCATTTAGGGCCAGACCTAAAATCATCGTTCCCCCACCGCGCATCGCTACGGTTGAATAGCGGTGCACGGCAGGCGACCGACGATTTGACAGCAGCATCATCATCATACATTACCTGTCCAGGCTTCTCCGCGCTGTCTTCATCCCCGGGTCCCGCGCTCTCTATCTTCTGAATGGCCGGTCAGCTGACGGTGCGCTCAGCCAATCAGCCGCGGCCTGTGATTGGCTAAGTGTGGCCGACCATTCAGAAGATAGAGCGCGCGGGACCCGGGGATGAAGACAGTGCGGAGGAGAATACCTACAGGTAATGTATGATGCTGCAAGGGCTGCAAGGACATCGGTAACGATGTCCCTGCAGTCTTCGCTCAACGATCATCGGGCCGTGGAATAGGCCCAGTAAACGAGCGGCGATCTAGCAGATCGCCGCTCGTTTACATCGTTGATTGGGCCCTCCTCGGCCCGTGGAATAGGACCCTAAGTCTGTACTACATTTAATATACCTCTATGCCTGCCAAAGAAATGATAATATTGGGTCTTATTTACTAAGACTGTCAGGTTTTTTAACAACCCTACATCTCAGCATTTCCCAAACCTCCAGATTGAATAATGTGTTTATTAATAGGTTGGGTTTTTTACACACAAAACTAAATTCCGAACTTTCCGTCACACTGATGGGAGATGGCTGATATTTGGAATAAAAAAAATGTCAAAAATGCTTGTTTGTCTGATAAATATGATGGTTATGGCGGGTTTAAAAGCACAAAATGACAGGTGTGTAGGTTGGTAGAGTTTATTGTGGCACGAAATGTTTGTTAATATGTTAAAACAAGGAGCTAACAGGAAAAAAAATTGTAAAAAACGTCAATTTAGTAATGGAAACATGCTAGTAAATCAGGGCCATTGTGTAGGTTCTTGCATGATAAGGCCAAGTTCACAAACTGTATTTTATAGTAAAACAATGCCCATTGTTGCAGGTTGCAGACAGCACCACTTAATTGCATAGCAGTGTATGGAACAACGGTCATGGTGTATACATCCTGTGGCCGTTGTTCTCTGCGGCCGCACAAAATAATTGGCAGGTGTTATTTGTACAGCTGCAGTTTGGAGAACAGCGGCCATACAAAATAGGCTGTGCTCTCAGTGTAAAGTATAGCTCCTGGCCATACTTTACACTGTGGTCTATGGTAAATTGGAGTGTGGGCTTACCTGAATGAGCCCACATTCGAATTAAAATCAAATGATGTTCATGCCGCTGATACTGAAGAATAAGCCAGGTAAACATGTAAGAAATCGGCCTTGTTTCACATGGGTGTGTCAAACATTGGCCGATGTTCATACCCTGTGATTTGAACTGTTTATTGTATGGCTTGATTGATTCAGTCAAAAAATTCTATAACTTTTCCTATATATGCTAACTAAATTAAAAGAAAAAAAAATTTTTGTCATATCACATATCAAAAGTTTTGACCAGTCATGGTATCATTGTTTGCAGAAGATTAACTGCACGGTAGAGTATTCCTGGGCTCACAGCAATCTCTGTCCAGCCAGCTTCATTGCCAATGGGTGGGGCTGCCTAGACAAAGATGATGACAGTGGGGTAGTGCAGCACTGTCACAGGTGCCTCCCCACTTATTCTAGTGATTGATGAGGGTCTGAGCAGTGACACACCTGCATTTATAATGTTCAGGGAAGAAGGAAATACAGTCTGAGGAAAAGGTGGTCATTTTTAGCGACCATCTATATAACAAGATGGCCGTCTTACCCTGCTGTGTTATTGAAGTGGGAACATAGCCTAAATGTTTCAGATTATCAAAGATGCAGATACAAATAATCCTGATTAGAACAAGTTCTGGCTGTATTACTACATAATGCCCTATTCACACATCCGCAATTGTGGATCCGCAATTAGAGGCCGAAATAAGGTCAATGTATTTCAATGGCCCCATTCAGACATCTCTAGGTGTGTACAGGGCCGTGATCCATACCGCAAAAAACCTGAGACCTCAGTGCGAACTGAATTTCCTACACGGACACACCAATATAACTCTATGGAATTTGTAGTTTTGTGGATGCGATCCGCAAAAAATATGGATCCAATATCCGTAAACAGTGACTGGTTTATTATTAAGTACACGCTTTTTTTTGCAGCTCAACAGTGCAATAGGGATGGAATTTTGCAGATTAGGGATGAAAATTTGCAGAGTCAAATTTGCGGAGTGAAAATGATACTGATATGTAAATAAAGCCTAATGTAAATCTATGATTGTGAATGTTTTATGTTTATTTAAAATGTAATTAAATCATGATAAGCTGCTGATTTTCCTATTTATTATTTTATTTTACAATAGCTTTGAGAAGCCTGTTAACTATGACCCGGAAAGATGTGTCTTCAAATTTAATAAAGAAACCTGTAAATACGAGCTTATTCCTAATGAAGATCCTGAAAAGGAATGCTTGTCTTATGGGACAGTCGGCTGAATACCAGGCTTACCAGATTGTCAAGACACAGAGATCAAGACATTTCTTTTTAAACTTTGGATAAAAAAAATAACATCTCTGCTCAAATAATAAAAGCTTAAGGTCTTTGTACTTGCACCGATCAGCGAGATCAGCGTTTGTTTGCAGTGCCTCTACAAGACATGATTAATCATGCAGCCATTAGCATCTAATTGTTATTGCCCACATATCTCCTGTTTACACGGAGAAACATGCGGCCAATGACAAAAGATTTTACAGCTGCATGAAAGATGCGATCAGCCAACAAGCAGGCATTTTTTCCGCTCACTAGCTGATCGCTGGTACTTTACACATTGCGATTATCGGCCAAATGAGCTCTTCTAGAAACACTTGTTGCTGATAATCACACTATAATTCGTTTATTAGAGCAGCTTCTTAAATTCTGTACTTGTCAGATATGACATGAGGTTGTATAACCATCTGACACTTTAGAAGCTACAGAGAGGTATCCTGGGTAAGATGGTCATCCAGCAAAAACAAGCCCATAGGGAGCCAGATGGATTGTGGAGGCCAAGTGGGAATGTGATGAGGATTGTAGTGCTCAGTAACCATCGCAGTGTAGTCGCAGTGGAGTTCATTGCAGTCTTGGTGGCAGGAGTGCTGCCACCATGACCTTCCATTTAAAAATCTCTTGAAAGCCAAGAACAGCCAAAGCAATGAAGTTTCTTTATGGCAGTTGCGCAAATGGCTCTAAGCGGGCAAATGGCTCTAAGAAGTTGTACTGGGAAGATGGATATAATAGTTGTATAGTAATAGTTTTCAAGTCTAGTGCAGGTTTTGAACCCAAACTAGGGATGGACAGTAGTGGTGTAGTAGCGCCTGTTGGCAGCACCTGGGGCAAGGCAAAGTGTTGCACCCCTCCACCACCCAGCCAGAGAATGTAATAAAGTGGCAATGCATAAAGTAGGGGCATACAGGAGATTTGAACCCTCAGTAAGTAGGTTATCCATCCCGTAATTAGGTAGAAGCCCCCCAGCAAATACAGTACTTACCTAGATTAGGTAGAAGTACCCTGGAGTTATGTAATCCCATTCTTCATTAAGTAGATGCCCCCCTGTAAGTATAGGTAGGTGGACAGCACCGCACCCAGTAATTGGCTGAGTGGCCTGTCACTTCAGAGACCATAAGTGAGAGCTGCAGCTGCTGGGAATCCCACAGAAAAGGCCTGAGCACACCAGGGAACGCAATCAGGTAAGTAAGGCTGGGTTCACACTACATTTTAGGAATCTGTTTTTGGAAAAAAAAAAAAATACGGATGAAAAAAACAAATGCAGTAGTGTGGATCCATTTTGATCCGTTTTCCATTGACTTCCATTATTAAAAAAAATGTGGTCAACCTCATTTATGTGTCCGTAAAAAAAAAACGGATCCATTTAATCCGTTTTTTTTTTATATATAATGGAAGACAATGGAAAAACGGATCAAAACGGATGCACACAGTTGCATCAGTTTTTTTCATCAGTTTTTTATCCAAAACATAGTGTGAACCTAGCCTAACAGCTTTATTATTTTATAGCAAAGCAAGGGCTGCAAGGACATTGCTAACGACATTTACATAGCCCTTGCTGCATGATAATCGAGCCGCATAATGGGCTCTGTAAGCAATCGATGAACTAGCAGATCAGTGCTTGCTTATTGGGAATACCAGACCATGTAGTGTGGCCCAAAGAAACTTGAGCCCAGGGGAAACTGATTCACCAGTATGCCATACCCCATCCTACCCCATGCTCCACTATACATATACATTTTTTAGTTTTTATTTATTGCTTTTCAAATTGAACAGTAAAAGGTGTAGACAATGAAAACAGAGACAAAAACATTTATACTAGTGAGCAATAATGAGTTTAGCTGTGAAAAATATGTAGGCAAACATCACTATTCTACTGCAGCCTACGCAGCCAAGTGTCCGATTAAGCAGGTGGGCCTCACTGCCCTATTACTGAGATCATATAAAGATAATTGGTTAGCTTCTAATCACTCTTTAATGGTAAGATACCATTTTTATGGCTCACATCAAGTCCATTGTTGGACCAAGGCCTTTCTTTGTCCTATGTTGTTCACATTTTGTACAAGGATACAGTCCATGTTATTAATATTTGAGAATTACTGCGTGATTCATGAATTCTTTTGTTTGTATATGTCTCATTTAAGCCTTTCTCTAAAAAGGAAATCCTTCTATTAAATCTTACAAACAGGAAGGATAAAAATAAAACCTGAAAAATATTTAGCAAGTAAATGGTTCCTCATATATAGGTGACAGTGAGTATCCACCTTTTGGCAATGAAGTCTCTATGTAGCACATCAGGAAACACATACCAATTAGTCTTGTAAACCCTTGGACCATAGTCAGACAAGGCAAAACGTGTAATACAAAGACCTAAACAAAACAACATATTCTGAATTTAAAACCCCAATCTGTTATTACTAGGGCCCGTTCACACTACGGATTCCGCCAGAAACCTCTGTCCGCGGACTCCGAACCAAATCCCTCCTGCTATGTCTTTGAATGGGAGGGCTTGTGCGCCTCCCCTCTCCGCGCTTCTTCGCTCAAAGAATTGACATGTCGCGCGAGCCCTCCCATTCAAAGACATAGCAGGAGGGATTCGTGTGGAATCTCTGCACTGAATCCGTAGTGTAAATGGGCCCTTAGAGAATAATGTAGAGGTTGCTCAGGCGGGCAGAAGCAGTAAAGGTGTGAAGAAGACAGAAAGGTATTTGAGTAACATTAACCTCTCTGCCCAGTAAAACTTTGCCAATGCCAATGTAGATGCAGATGCTCCCATGGCATAGACTGGAACAAACCCCATATCACCTAACACCTTCACGGTGGAATAGATTAAATCAATAGATCAAAGAGCTCTCTGTTGTTACTGGAAAGGCTATAAAAAAAAAAAAAAAATATATATATATATATATATATATATATATATATGCATATCTCCCTAAATACCTTTATGATTTGAATTCATGGAAGAAGGTGGAAAATGCTAGGACCAAGGGGTTAGCTGTAGCTGCAGCGACTAAGCACACCAAAGGGCAGAACAGAAGATCCAGCCTTATGGACTGAGGCCTACTGTCACAGGACATTATCCCTGCTAGTGGTAGTAGTATTAAGGGTGCCTTCACACCTACCAGATCCGCAGCTCCGCCACCCACATCCCCGTTCCATCAGCCCCGTCCCCGGCATCCTCCATCCCCGTCCCATCATCCCCGTCCCCGGCATCCTCCATCTCCCGTCCCCGGCATCCTCCATCCCCGTCCCATCATCCCCGTCCCCGGCATCCTCCATCTCCCGTCCCCGGCATCCTCTATCCCTGTCCCATCATCCCCGTCCCCGGCATCCTCCATCTCCCGTCCCCGGCATCCTCCATCCCCGTCCCTGGCATCCTCCAGCCCACCGCCGAGAGCATACATTACATGCTCAGCGGCGCGGCTGCAGTGAGGCTCCCGGCTCCGGTCACGCTCAGCCGATCAGTGCACCACAGCGGCATCGGAGTCGGGGCTGATGGGATGGGGATGGAGGATGGAGGATGCTGGGGACGGGAGTTAAAGCACATACTCACAACGGGATGTCAATCCCGCTGCGAGTATGTGCTATCATAGGGGTGAATAATACTGGATCCGCAGCTGATCTTGCTGCGAATCCGCAGAAGTGAGATCCGCTGCGGATCCAGTAGGTGTGAAGGCACCCTAAAGGAAGCTTGGGGGACAACTGCTGTTCTGGCTCTAGGGAGCAAAATATTTTACTGAAAACTGAGGCCTCTTATTTGCAATTTCACAATTGTCAGTACAGCAAACAAATTCCATGATTACAGAGATTACACAACTAGTAACCAATGGAGATAAAAATAAATTAGTTAAAATATAATTTGTGAGCGTGTATTGCATTGGAAACTAGGGAGTTATTGGTTCATAAGGTCCCTGATGATCTTCCACTAAATATAAACCTAAGGTTCAGACTTCAAAATTGTCAGTACTGCACATATTCCATGATGGTAAGTGGACCTTATTTTTCACAGACTTGTAACAGTGAAATGAATTAACTAATAGTCTATTTACGCATAAAAATAAAAATCATACAAAATTTTAAATCATTCCTCTTAGGCTATGTTCACACACAGTATTTCCCTCAGCATGTTGGTCACTATTTTTTCAACTGAAACCAGGAGTGGGTTGAATAGACAGAAACTGTGCACATCTTTCCATTATATTTTTTTTCCTGCCACTTCCACTCCTGATTTTGGCTGCAAATACTGACCAAAATACTGACAGAAATACTGACCAAAATACTGATCAAAATACTGTGTGTGAACATAGCCTTAATAGGAATGTTTATATATTTTTCTTAGTCTTCTCTTTAAAAAAAAGGGTTTGTTTGTTTGTTTGTTTGTTTTTCTGTTTTAGGGGATATGGCTTTCATTAGAAAATATTATGTACTGATTGTTAGTTTGTGTTGGTTTAATTGCTATAATTTAAATACTTAAAGGGATTGTCCGGTAAAGATTCATACTGTATAATGCTGCCAGGGCTGTAGGGGACATGACACTGATGTATACTTAACTGCCCCATTCTCTGCCACTATAGGCGCTTTGACAACATCCAGTGACATGCCATTCCAACCAGAAATAGCTGCTCAGCATAAAGTCTGTGCCGAGCGATCATTTCCAATGGAAACAGCAGGTTAATGAATGTTGTCAAAACGATGACAGTAGCGGAGATCGGGACAGTCGGAAACTGGCAACTGGTGTAGAGTGGAAGAGGTAAGTATACATCTCTGTTATGTCCCTGCATCCCCAACAGCAATACACATTATGAATTTATCCTGGACAATATGGTATCATTTTCCTATTCCCTGGAAATAGGAATCTGGAATAAGTTGCATCTCCCAGATTGCGGTTTCTGCCATGCAACAATTATATTTTCCCTTACGTCCCATTGGCATCACAACGATAGGGGTATTTTCGCCCCTGCGAGCCCCTGGGACGAAGGAATTTTTAATGAAAACAATAGTAAAGCTTTATTAATCCCTCCTACAGGAAGTATAAATAAGCCCCCCCCCCATACACACCTCAGTCTTTTTTCTTCGTCCTAGTGACTAGCCCCAGTGGACCTTGCTCCCTCCTTTTACTATGTAGTGGGTTTATTCCTTTAAGAGGCAGGACCCAGTTACCTGGTTCCTGCATGTAGTTAGGCCATTTTTCTTGTTCGGGGCCCGCTGATGATGGTACAATTGTACAGATCTTCTGTTCCAGTGTGGGGCAGGAGCGTCCGGCTTACGGTAGCCATCTTGGTCGCGTCATCAGCGTCATCAGCGAGCGTACTATCGACTGCGCATGCGCATGCGTTCCACATGCGTTCCACTGATGCGGCGCAGGTAACAGACGTCATCAGGAGGGCCGGAAGTGGCCGGCCCGAGCGGCGGCGGCGGCGGCCTCGCTGCCAGGCTCCATCCCATTTAAATGGGACTCTTCATTCAGGTAGGACTAGGTCTGACTCCTGAGTCCTACCTAAGATACATTGTGTGTGACTGTGCTCCAGCGCCGCTGTGTTCTCTGTCTTGAGACTCCTGCAGTCTATTTGGAATGTAAGTACTCTGCTGCCATCTAGTGGCTGCTTCAGGGTATGACACCCTATGTTAGTTCAGGCAAGGCCTGTACTTATATGGGTTTTTTATTTCTGATGTAACCTTTCTGTTATTAGATGTCCGCTATGGAAACTAGCCCGTCGGGTAAAAGAACCTCCAAGCGCAAACATCTGGTCTGTGCTGATTGCGAAAATCCTTTGCCGGATGGATACGAATATCGTACGCACTACTATCAACCATAAGGTTCCAAATTTTGTTCATATTCATGATGTCTTATCTATTCATATGTGTATTACAGTACGTTGTACTTCATGCCGCCCAAAAGGTACTGGAGAACCTGATACTCAGGATGTGGTAATTTGGGTGAAGGATTATGTAGAGAAATCCCTTGCTAATAGGGACTGCCGTCATAAGAAGAAGTCTAAGCGTAGCATTTCACCTTCTGCCTCACAGCCTGTGAGTATATATTATTTGGGTGCACAGCAGGGATTATTACCCTAGCTAAGCTATGTTTTTTTACCCTAGGGGTCAGAATTTAAGGTGATAGATGAAGTGGGGTCTTCCTCCTCGTCTGATTCATCTTCACCTTCTGAGGATGAAAAGGAGATTTTCAAGGGTTATTTCCCTATGGACAGCATCTACAAGCTACGCAGAGCTGTTCAGGCTGAAATTCACCCTGAAGAAATCGAGGACGTAGCCTCAGCTTCGAGAAAGCCTAGGGCTTTTTCTATTGGGGAAACATCCATGTCTATGCTCTTTACTGAGTGGAAGAAACCGGAGAAAGCTCCGGTTCTAAGTAAAAAGTTTAAAACCTTGTATGTCCTCAAGGAGGACCAATGCAAGGATTGGGCCGATCCTCCTAAAGTAGATACTGCCATAGCCAAATTGTCTAAGAATACTGTCTTGCCCGCTGATGATGGTTCGAATCTCAAAGATCCAATGGATAGGAGAATTGAAGTAGCCTTTAAAAGATCATACACAGCCGCAGCTGCCCAAGGGGCAGTTGCTATATCGGCATTTGAAGTATCCAGAAGCCTTAGAAGATGGTTGGCTAAGGTGCAGGAGGATCTTGAGTCGGGAGTGAACCGGGACAAGGTCCTCCGTTCATTCAAAAAAGTCAACATGGGGGTTGATTTTTTATGCGACGCAGCTTCGCAGGAGACCCGCTTGGCAGCTAAATCTATGGCCCTGTCAACTGCTGGTCGCCGGGCCCTATGGTTAAGGCCATGGGCTGGCGATTCCAACTCTAAATTCCAGCTGTGTAATTTGGAGTATCAGCCGGGACGACTTTTTGGATCAGAGTTGGATAAAATTATGGAGGAAATGTCGGACAAGAAGGGTAAGTCATTACCCCTTTCTTACGTCGGTGGTTCGTATAAGAAACCTCGCGGATCCTTTCGTAGAGGCAGATCTCCTCAGCGTGGAAAGAGTCGTTATCAATCCCGAGGAAGAGGAAGATACTATAATAGAAGAGGTACAGGCAAGCAGCAAAAGGATTCTGCCAAGAAGCCGGATTTCTGACGCCAGAGGCATACCTGTGGGGGGGCGTCTCACTATGTTTCTTCCCGCCTGGAAAAAATTAATAAAGGATATGTGGGTAATAAGCATTATTCAAAGTGGTTATGTGCTTCCTTTGTTTCTTCCTCCCCCCCCAAGGTTTCTGGTGTCGCATCATTTAGGCCCGGTCAAACATCCCGTTATAGAGAAAGAAATCTTTCACCTGTTGGACATAGAAGCCCTGGAGGAAGTCCCTCTGTCAGACGTCGGTCTGGGAGTATACTCTCCGATTTTTCTCGTACCAAAGCCGTCCGGAAAGTGGAGGCTTATTATCGATCTGCGTTACTTAAACGGGTTCATGATAAAAAAGAGATTTCGCATGGAAAATATCAGATCCGTAAAAACCGTCCTCCAGGAGGGCGACTTTATGGTATCAATAGACCTCCAGGACGCATACCTCCACATACCTATTCTGCCAGCGCACAGAAAATATCTGAGGATTGCCATCCAGCTACAAGGGAAGGTAAGACATCTTCAGTTCAAGGTTCTTCCCTTCGGCATAACATCGGCCCCCTTTGTGTTCACAAAGGTAGTGTCGGCCATGATGGTTATCTTCAGACTTCAGGGAATAAAGATCATTCCCTATCTAGACGACTGGTTGATTATGGCTCAGACTCAGAGTCTTCTGAGCTTTCAGCTGAATTATGTCTTGGACATCCTTCAGCAGTTAGGGTGGCTGATCAACCAGGAGAAGTCAGAATTGGTGCCATCCAAAATAAAGACTTTTTTGGGTTTCATCATAGATTCCACGCAGATGAAGCTGTTCCTCTCAACACCCAGGCTGGTACGTATACAGAGGGGAGCCCAGTTTCTCATTCCTCCGCGTCAGGTGTCTCTTCGGACCCTAATGAGATTCCTGGGACTCCTTTCGTCAGCCACAGAGGCAGTTCCATGGGCACTATGGCATATGAGGTACCTCCAGAGAGAAGTCCTGACGAAATGGAACCGGAGCCTAGAAGACTTGGATACTATTCATGTCCTATCGACGGAAACTCGACAGTCTCTAACATGGTGGAGACAGGTGAAGCATGGAGCCTCCATAACCGAACCCCAGTGGATCACGATCACCACAGACGCTTCAGGTTCGGGATGGGGTGCACATCTAGAAGAGAGTACTGCGTCAGGGACATGGAATATCCAGGAGTCATCCCTTCCATCAAACGTACGGGAACTCAGGGCTATTTATCTAGCCCTTCTACACTTCGCTCCAAAGCTGTTACAGAAGGCGGTAAGGATCAGGACGGACAACACTGCTTGTGTCGCCTATATCAACAAGCAGGGAGGTACCAAGTCACCTCTACTTCTCAGGGAAGTGGAATACATCTTCAAATGGGCGGAACCCCGGTTAGCCAAACTATCTGCCCTTCATATCAGAGGTATTCACAACACTCTGGCAGATCGTTTGAGTCGGGGACTAACAGTGCCAGGGGAATGGTCGCTTTCGAGGAAGGTGTTCCTGCAGTTAACCGAAAGATGGGGAGTTCCTCAGATAGATCTCATGGCATCAACAAACAATGCCAAACTGAGGAACTTTTGCTCCCTGTACTCAGCCGACCAGCCAACGACGGTGGATGCGATGTCAATTCCATGGAATTTCCAGATGGCATACATCTTTCCGCCCATATCAATGATCCCCAGAGTTCTGGTGAAGATCAGGTTGGACCAAGCGTCAGTGATCATAATTACGCCGTTTTGGCCGAAGAGATCTTGGTTCACCCTGCTCATGAACATGAGCAGGGGCGAGTTCTGGAGACTACCGTTACATCACGACCTGATATCTCAGGGACAACATCTGTGTCAGGATCTAGCCAGCCTCAACCTCACGGCCTGGAGACTGAGAGGACCTTATTAGGTCCTGAAACTTTTTCAGAGACTGTTCTCCGAACTCTATCCCATGCACGCAGCGACTCCACAAACGCTTCATACGCGCGCATTTGGAGAATATTCCAGGCTTGGTGTACAGATAAAGGATGGTGTTCTTCTAAACCTTCTACTCCTCAACTCTTAGAGTTTTTACAAGAGGGGTTTGACAAAGGTCTTACTCCAGGGTCCATTAAGGTCCAGATAGCAGCTTTATCTGCACATCTGAACTCTAGACTTTTTCAAATAACTGAGGTAAAAAATTTTGTGAAAGCTATCACGAGATTAAGACCCAGGGTAGACAGGTATGTCGACTCCTGGGATCTTTCTTTCGTCCTCAGGTGTTTATGTCTCCAACCATTTGAACCCCTGGAGGAGGTAGAAATTAAATTCCTAACCTTAAAATGTACACTGCTTTTGGCCCTTACTTCTGCCAAGCGTGTCGGGGAGCTTCAGGCTCTGGGCTCAACTACTCCGTACATCACTTTTCTCCAGGACAAGGTGATTCTAAGATTTTTACCTGGATTTCTACCCAAGGTTGCTTCATTCGTTAACATTAACGAACCTATTGTCCTTCCAGTATTTTCTCCTTCGAATCCAGCCCATCAGGATGTTGATTTTTCCCTTTTAGATGTTCCTAGAACTCTAAGAATATATCTGGACAGAACTAGTTCAATAAGGAAGGAGGAAAATTTGTTGGTTTTATTTGCAGGGAAGAACAAGGGCAAAAAAGCTTCTAAGCCTTCCATATCAAGGTGGATATGTGAGGCCATTGAATTATCTTACTCCTCGGCGGGTAAGACACCGCCTTTATTTACCAGGGCGCATTCCACTAGAGCGGTTGCCTCTAGTTGGGCGGAACGGTCCTCGGTATCTCTGGAAAATATATGCCAAGCTGCGTCTTGGTCATCCTTATCCACTTTTGTTAAACATTACAGAATAGATACCAATCTTTCTGCGAGAACGGCTTTTCCTAGGTCAGTTCTTAATGCAGCTGTATCAGACAACCCACCCTCTGGGGATATTACTTGCTAGTTCCCCTATCGTTGTGATGCCAATGGGACGTAAGGGAAGCAAAAATTATTATGTTAATTTGTTTTCCCTAAGTACCATTGGCATCACAAGTCTCCCTCCCTATTTTGTTGTTCTTGTAAATGACTGAGGTGTGTATGGGGGGGGGGCTTATTTATACTTCCTGTAGGAGGGATTAATAAAGCTTTACTATTGTTTTCATTAAAAATTCCTTCGTCCCAGGGGCTCGCAGGGGCGAAAATACCCCTATCGTTGTGATGCCAATGGTACTTAGGGAAAACAAATTAACATAATAATTTTTGCTTCCCTGTGGTTTAATATTTGCTTGGATCTGATGACACCAGCTTTGCGCATTTTGTTGGTACTTTACTTTTGTGTTTCATTGGATAAGATGCAACACATTGCATAGCCATAAATAATTGCTTCTATTGATAGTTCAGTGAGTTTCCAGTTCAACTCCTACTGCAAACATTAAGATAACTATTAAAGGGGTACTCCGGTGAAATGTTTTTTCTTTCAAATCATCTGGTTTCGGAAAGATATACAGATTTGTAATTTACTTTTATTTAAAAATCTCCATTCTTATCAGCTGCTTTATGTCCTGCAGTAAGTGGTGTTTTTTTCTAATGTGACACAGGGCTATCTGCTGCTGTCTGTAACAGGAACTGTCCGTATTAGTAGCAAATCCCCACTGAAAACCTTTTTTGCTTTCTGGTTCTAATTATTAAAAAAAAATATCTAGGTTATGAATTACCTGTAACATAAAGAAAAAGTATAAGGTTTGCGCTTAGTATACTATACAATTCAGTATAGCAAAATGTATCCACATTGTTGCCCAATATCAGAGAAAAGGGTATGTTTACTATTTAAATAACTTACTAAATACCAACAACCAAAAAGCGTTACTCCACACAAAACTGACACACGTCTTATGCCTAGCACAAGGCAAGTGCATGATGCAGTAACCTCTTCGGTGGTTTGATGTTTTCTGAATACATTTGCTATTTAACTTAGGCTGGGTTCACACTACGTATATTTCAGTCAGTATTGTGGTCCTCATATTGCAACCAAAACCAGGAGTGGATTAAAAACACAGAAAGGATCTGTTCACACAATGATGAAATTGAGTGGATGGCCGCCATTTAATGGCAAATATTTGCTGTTATTTTAAAACAACGGCTGTTATATTGGAATAATGGCCGTTATTTACTGTTATATGGCGGCCATCCACTCAATTTCACCATTGTGTGAACAGAGCCTTTCTGTGTTTTTAATCCACTCCTGGTTTTGTTTGCAATATGAGGACCACAATACTGACTGAAATATACGTAGCGTGAACCCAGCCTAACACTGTGAGGCAATGTTCACAAAGTGAGCTGTAATTTTAGGGGTGAAAAAATGCAGAGTTGTTAATTAAAAGAAATTAGAAATTTATTTGTTTTTTGCTCTTGGGGCGTTTTTTGACTTATTTCACACAAGCCTTTTATTGGCTGTAGCAAATGCTATATCTCAAAACCCAGAAGTAGTAGTCGTTCTGGATTACTTCAGCTCAGCTTCAACTGAAGTGAATAGGAACAGGATTCAGTAACTGGCTATGTTAACACATTGTTTTTTTTTTAGTAAAGAACGGACACTGATTGCAATGGCATCAGCTTCCGTTCTTTACTGCAAGGAGGGCATTGCTTTGAAGTCAATGCAATGCCGCCCGCTGTGTTCACATAGTGTTATTCTAATAGTCCATTTACACAAAGTGAAAATAGCCCAATCGTTTAACGATTTTAAAGCAACAATTTGCTTTTTATAACGATCAGCATTTAGAAGAATAAATCAATAGAAAAATCGTTAGAAAAATCGTTATTGCGATCGTTTTTAAGATCGCTGTGTTTACACGAGCCGATTATCACTCAAATGTGATCGTTGTTGCAAAAATTCAAACTATAATTGTTCCGTGTAAACAGCGTCCGGAAATGACAGCAGTTCACACAATGTAATGTGCAGCGGCGGCCGCACAGTGCATTGAAGTGAATGGCTAATTGATTTGCAGGCACACCCGATGGTGCCCGCTATTCAATAGTAAAAAAAGAACATCACTGCAACCGATACAGAGGTATCGGCTGCAGGAACGGGCTGGGTGAAGCCAGACGGGCGCTGTTAAGCGCTGTGTGAACTTAGCCACTGAAGTGTATCCAATAAATAAAGAAACCAGATCTTCTCTTCACTTTCCAGCTTCAGCGCCACAACTATGCCAAACAGTAGATTTGCAGGGGTGCCAGGTGTCGTTTCATGATATAATAAATCATGCACCAGATACAATGCATTTCTGGTCTGGAAGTGACCCTTCTGCACATGCAGTTTTTTCCAGGTTAAAAACATATATCTAGTATCTAATAAAGTAGCATCTTGTGATGAATTTATTGGTTTATGGCAATGATGCAAATGCAGGTCCATATGTTCCATACAGGCATATCATATTGTGGGCTTTTTATGCAAAGCCTAAGGATAGGCTATTAATACAAATTTATTGGAAAACTCCTTGTAGTTTATATTCACATTATGTATTATATGTATAAGCAGCATTTCTTAACTGCTACTAGTGTAAATGTTTTTTTTTCTTTGTTTTTTTTAAATTTTAGAAATTCCTTGTGGCACTTGCATTTGGTGCTGGGATCCTTGTGGTCGCATGCAATGCATTCTGTTTCAATGGTTTAAGCAAAGGTGTACATGGGGAAGAACCTGCAGGTTAGTGTGAATGAATTTACCCCAAATTAGCCGTATACTGTTAATATTAGTTTTTACATTTTACTAGTGACTGTATAGTTTTACTGGTGATTGTATAGTTTACTAGTTACAAAGTTTGGCTAGTAGTTGCTTTAAAGTTGTACTATCTTCATTTTACTGGCAATAATCAATTTAAGAAGCAGTAGGGCACTGGATACGATGTTTCACATATTGCAGACACTTATGGTCTGTTTACACTGAGCGATAATTTGCCCAATCAATCGTTTAACGTTTTTGAAGCAACAATTTGGTTTTTATAATGATTAGCATTTAGAAGAAGAGATAAATGGTTATAAAAATCATTATTGCGATCGTTTTTAAGATCGCTTAAGCCCATCTCATACATAGAGTGACTGTTCACACAAAGCGATCTGTGAATTTTTAGCGAACCACCAACAATGTTTTGAGAACATGTTGAAAGATCGCAATGAACGATTTTTCGCTCATTGCTTGATCGTTTGCTGTGTTTACACGAACAGATTATCGCTCAAATGTGATCGTTATTGCAAAAATTCAAACGATAATCATTCCGTGCAAATGCATCATTAGTCCATTACATTTTGGGTTATGTTCTCACTACGTCTTTTTTTTTTTTTTTTTTTACCACTTCACTTTTACGATGTGTAAACGCTCCAGCCAGGATCCCATTGAAAATAAGGCATTGTTCCACCCCGCAAAAAGTACGGCCGCTGTTGCCATCGGAAACAACGGCCGTACTTTTACGTAGTGTGAACAGAGCCTAATATTGTAATACTGATGCATATTACCATCTTAAACATCTATGGCATATTCATCAGATTGGTCATAAATATCTGATAGACACAGGTCACTATTCAGTGACCTACACTTGTATCTATATGCAGGGTCCCAGCCAGTCCTGTCTGGCCAAGTTGTGGAAGCCAGGGGTGGCAAGGATGCCCAACATCTTAGTTTATATAGGGTTTTATATGGTTATTGAGGATTTGTATGTTGACTTTTTTTTTTATTTCAATTTTAATTTCTAGGATGTTACTATAGAAAAAGAATTTATCCACCCAACAGTCAGTGGCGGACAAAAGATTGTTTGAACTGTACATGCGGTTCTTCTGGACGCTTTGAATGCTGCTCAGCGTAAGCTAAATCCTTCACTAAATCATCATAAGGCTATGTTCACACAAGGTTTTTTCAGCACCGTTTAAAATTACGTCCATCATTTTGAGTCTAAAATAACAGACTTCATTTAGCTGTCTAGCCTTCCCTTAGTGCAATGAGAGCTGTTGGTACATTATTTTAGTTTAGGGGTAACTAATTGGTCTTTGGGTGTGTCTTTAATTGAAAAGTCCATTGAATTTAATAGTAAGGGTATGTGCCCACTGAGGAAATGTGACGGAAAATCCGTCATGGAATTTGCCGCTCTTGCCCGAGCGCGTCTCCGTCCGTGTCATAGACTCCATTCTATGCACGCGCGGATTCTGTCGTCCATCCAAAGAATAAACGTGTCCTTAGTGTGTACATACCCTAAAAATGGAGAAAGAACGGTGAAAAAAGAAACAACTAATAAACGGTGTAAAAAGGAATCAGGTCTGGTATGACGATGTGCAGACTGCTCTTCTGATAATTGATTCAATGTGGAAATTTGTTTATGTTTTAAGCAGTTAAAAAGCATGAAGAATGCAATTCTGACAATGTTTTTACATGTAGAGCAATGCATGTGGCCGAAAACATGCTCCCCCCACTCTCCCCAAGAAAGGGCGTCTTCAGGCTTAGTGCCTAGGGCAGCAGCAGCTGGTAATACGGCCCTGGTGCTAGGCCAAATATAACTGCTCTCACTTGATGCCCCCCTGAATAATTGTCTCACACATATTGCCTCAATGGTGCCAGGAAGAAGAGTGCACCCAAAATGTAATAGTTACAGATCTGGTCTTTACACAATTATACCTATGACTTATAATATATTTTATAACACAGAATATAATGTGCTTTTCTTCTTCTATAAATAGTTATGGAAAACCAGTGAACTATGATAAGGAGACATGCAAATTTGTGTTTGACAAGAAGGAGTGTGTTTACAAACTGATTCCAAATGAAGATCCAACCAAACAATGTCAATCATATGGAATGGTGGGATAACCAGTTGTCTGCAATGTCCACCTCAATACTGATCTTTGTTAAGAAAAATAGTCAAATTTATTTACCATGTACTGTTCAGGGTAACATAAAATAAAAACCTATTATTAAAAAAAAAAACAAAAAAAAAACATTTTTCTTTCATGGCATTTTGATGATTTAGTTACACTCGATCCCACTGTTTGTTTTTGTCTAACATATACATTTTATACACTTGAAAGGGAAAATAAAACATATTTTGAGGAACAGGTCAAGAATACAGAATACACAGACTAGGTGAAGCCCTGACACTGTTCCCACCAAACTGTTCCTGCCTTTTGGGTAACCCGGCCAGTGTTGAACTGGGGTTTCTGAGGCCCACCAGAGGAAACGATCCGGTGGGCCTACCAATGAGGAACCAGTGAGAAATGACACGTCAGTCAGTGTTTGTGCAGGTTCTAAAGCTGGGGGCCCACCAGAACATCCCCCAGTCCAGTCAAACACTGAACCTAATTCTTTAACAGGCCGGCCCTAACCTGCAACTGCTCTAATTTCAGACCGCAACTGCTGTGAAGTGAGTGCAAACACAAGACACAGACAAGACATACGAAATACACAGTAATAGAGAGGTCAGCAAGCCAGGTCAATAACTACCGGCCAATAAAGTACAAAGTCAGTGGTCAGAGGGATAGTCTGGAGAACAAGAGCCAAGGTCTTAGGCCCCCTTCACACGTCCGGAAAAACCATCCGGATTTCAGGACCCATACACTTTCATTAGTCACGGACACCCTTCTGGATTTTTCGGGAAGGCTGTCCATTCTGGAAAATAGGACCGGAATTTTTAGAACCGGTCCTATTTTTGTCTGGAATTCCAGCCCGGACGCCCCCATAAAAGTCTATGGGAACACCGGAATCACGGGCACTTTCCTGATGCACAGGAATGCCGGGACTCCTCACCCGCACCATGCCCAGAAACCCCCCTGCTGACAGGTCATGATGGGAGTTGTACTTCTGCAGCCTATGGCCATCCAGGTTGCAGAAGTAGAACTCCCATCATGCCCTGCTGACGGGTCATGGTGGGAGTTGTACTTCTGCAGTCTGTGGCCATCCAGGTTGCAGAAGTACAACTCCCATCATGCCCTGTCAGCAGGGCATGATGGGAGTTGTAGTTCTGCACCCTGGGTGGCCGCAGGCTGCAGAAGCACATCTCCCATCATTTCCTATTTTTTTCTTCTGATCAGGAAATCCTGAAGGCTTTTCCTGATGGTTTCCTGATTGCTTCCTGAAGGTAAAAATGGATTACTGTCAGGAAATACTGATATTTTCCTGATACTTTCCTGATGCCATTTGAGGCCTCCTGATCCGGATTTCCTGACAGTAAAAACTGACACGGACGTGTGAATGGGACAGCAACAAGCTATCAGACAAAGTAAATAGCAAAAGATAGCTAACTTAGTCGCTGCAAATGAAGGCTATAGCAGTGAACTAGAACATGGTGGGGTTAGTAGTTACATAGGGACTGAAGTTCCATCCCCAGAATGAGATTGGAGCAGGGACTCCAGCCCCTCCTCCAGAACCAAATCTGACTGGCAGGGAAAACTGAGACTGCGTCGGTAGTCATGTTTTGTGTTTATATTATATGTTTTTGCATTTGTCTGAGCTCTGTCTCAACACTGCCCTACTCCTTCTACCTCAGTAATTGATTTTCTTTCCACGCCCATCTCTCCACTGCATATACAGTATCTCTCTGGCAACTTAACAGTTAACCTTTATTTTGCTTTAAATTGTCACTCTGCACTTATCCTTCACCTTTCTAGCCTTGGTTCTTGGTCTCCTTCTGGACCAGACACCCAACCTCCTATAAAACAACCCCAGCCAGTTAACCCTTTGTTGTCTATTAGACTGGTTCTATCTAGGGTGTTTGGCATTCCCTAAACTTTCTCTGTGTATCTTTTGGCTTTCCTGACCCCGGCTTCTGCTCCCTTACTACCCTTGTTATCTGGCTTCCCTGACCTTTGCCTATTGTGACCTGACTATTCTCTGGACTCTGTTTTGGTACATCTGCTTGGACCACCCCTTATTTGTTTGTTTGTTTGTCTAGTCTTACTTCTGTGTTCCACATATCTCAACTCATTCTCCCCACCGCACAGGGCTGCACAAAATTGACCCCCACCACTGGAGGTGCACTTTAATCTTTGGCCAGGATTGGTGGGAAATTGGCTTAGACAATTCTAATAATTGATTTAAAGGACAACTCCGGCGAAATTTTTTTTTGGCTTATTTAACACACATTACAAAGTTATATAACTTTGTAATGTGGTTAAATACCCGGTCTGGCCCCCTTCCCCCACTTTCCGACCCCCGACCCCCCACCCCGGAAGTTAAAGAATATATACATTACCTAATACGGTCGTCACGGTCCTCTTCTCTGGTGTCGGGTGATGTCAGAGCTGGGGGCGGTCCGGGTCTTCTTCCTCCTCGGCGTCTTCATTTAGAGTGAATGGGAGAGAAAAGGCTGCTGGTGCACATGCGCACCAGCAGCCTTTTCATTGGCTGGAGCGCATCACATGGCTTCCAGCTTGCTCAGCCCTGATTGGCTAAGCTTGCTGGAAGCCATGTGATGCGCTCCAGCCAATGAAAAGGCTGCCGGTGCGCAAGCGCACTGGCAGCCTTTTCTCTCTCATGGACCCGGAAGCAAGAGACATCGCTGGACGGCGGAGGCAGGTGACGGTGAGGCGGACGGCGGGCGAATGGAGTGGTGATCGTCACCGGAGGGATGGTGAGTATGGTGTCTGTGTGTGTCTGTGTTTTTTTTTGGGGGGGGGGGGGTCCCGCCGGAGTTGTCCTTTAATATTACAAACCCATTTATATTTTAGACAATTAAAAATACACCTCTACGTCTGTCTGAAAGGACAGGAAGTAACATTTTATAAACCAATTTAAAACTATGAAGAGATGTCCAGAATCAGCAGGCCACAAAGCATACTCGCTCTTTAGTCTTCTTCATCTCATACATTACTTGCCACATCCCAGTTCTCTAGGTCAGGTGCAGACCCATGCAGCTCAGCAATTCACACAGTCATTCATCTCACTGATAGGGAATGCTAAAAGGTTTGATGTGCTGACACTTTTTTATGCCTGTATCAGTGGCGTAACTACCAGGGTCACAGCGGTCGCCCCTGCGACCCGGCCCGCCGCAAGGCCCCCCCATCAATCACTCTTGTGACTGCAAGCATTGTTTTGTTTGCGGTCACAAGAGTCCGGATCTGTCTGGCCCCGGCTGCCGGGGTGTCCCATCCTATCCCCGACAGCGCACGCATCAGAGAGCTCCCTGTGTAACTGGGGCCCTGTCTTCCGGTACAGGGAGCGCTTGTTAGAAATGCTCCCTGTGCCGGAAGTCACAGCCCCGGTGCACAGGGAGCTTTCTGATGTGCGCGCTGCCAGGGATAGGACGGGACAGGCGAATGCTGCAGGAGGGGGCCATCTACATGGGGGGGGGGAGATGGGGCCATCTACAAGGGGGTGAGAGTGGCCATCTATAAGGGGGGAGTGAGGGGGCCATCTACATGGGGGGGGAGAAAGGGGGCCATCTATAAGGGGGGAGAGAGGGGGGCCATCTATAAGGGGGGAGAGAGGGGGGCCATCTTTAAGGGGGAGGGTAAAGGGGGAGAGGGGGCCATCTATAAGGGGGGAGAGGGGGGCCATCTATAAGGGGGGCAACATAGAGGGAGAGGGGGCCATCTATAAGAGGGGGCAACATAGGGGGAGAGGGGGCCATCTATAAGGGGGGAAAAATAGGGGGAGAGGGGGCCATCTATAAGGGGGACAACACAGGGGGGGTCATCTATAAGGAGGCTACATAAAGGCAGTGGCATATATTATTAGGGGGTCACATTGAATCGCCTACCCACTAAATGAGGGTGTAAAGGGGCCAATACAAATGTGCAGTTTGTAGCGAGATGAGGATGATGCCAGAGTGAGGAGCCTAATATGTCTGTCTGGAAGATTCTGTGGATTCGTGGCTTGGAGAAGTTCTTATAATGGCCCAGGGCAGATGAAGAAGAAGATGAAAAGAGAAGAACTCTGATCAGAGAAGACATCACCTGTGAGTCCCCTGATGTAACTGCACTGTAATGTAAAAATCCAAAATGGCGGAAATCAGGGCACTGCCTCCCACAATAGACATCAGACCCAGTGGTCGAACCTTAATTATTAGTTATCACCGACGTTCAAGGACCACTATAGGGCATATAAAATATAACTTTTAATAATTTATTAAAAACACGATCCATATACAACATAAACACCCATGGACACCTTATCGTGTGCTATATATACAGTGTACTTTCCTCATGGGCACCAATGGATGGGGGGAAACATATAGCCTAATGGCATACAGCCAGAGATGCTGGTATAATGCAATGGGGAGATGGTGAGGAGAAGGGGGGGGAGGGGTGATGGAGCACCCTACTCTAGACCCAGATACCCTCTTTCCCTGCCTTTTGGGGTGCCCACCTCCTTAACAGGGTGGCCCCAACCATGATGGCAGTCCCTCTCCTGTTACAGGTGCCCAGGAGAAAATAACAAACGAAGAGACAGAAGACAGAAAAGTGTGCAAAAAAGTGACAACTCAAACCACCTACAACACAATAAAATGCAGCAGTAGGATGTACGCATGTAACTATTAGAAGTACGTATTGGGTAAACCGCACTCGTTCCGACGCGTTTCTGCCGTCCGGTTCTCAGACGGGTTCATCAGGGAACAACTCTAGCACTCCAAAGAGGATGCGCCCTGCATTGTAACTGCTGTAAAGATCTCCTCTCAATGAAATGGACCTCTTATGATAAAATACACCAATACATGATATAACAAGTAACTCGTGATGCATACGGTAGCAGGGAAGTAGCCAGCCCACAAGATGTCAGTTATACTAATCCCTATAACAATATAACAGGTATGGAGTAAAAAGCCCAATGTCTATGAATACATATGTACCAGAGTATTAAGTATAGATAAGGCTACTTAGCTGGAGCTTGCTGGGTCAGAAGGTGGTAGTGGTCTGATCACTGTCTCAAGAGAGTCCATGATCCCCCCATGATGAGAGGGAGATGCCAGACAGGGAGCCTGCTGGTCTTTTATACCATCAGCCTGTGTTACTTCCTGGTACAGGTCACGTGACATCTCCCATTAAGGTACTGGGCCATAAATTTCCTACCTAGAAAATGATACTCCATGTTCCTTAAGACAATAGGGGCACCATATTAGCCACCCACTGATTCGTGGCTTGGAGAAGTTCTTATAACGGCCCAGGGCAGATGAAGAAGATGAAAAGGGAAAACTCTGATCAGAGAAGACATCACCTGTGAGTCACCTGATGTAACTGCACTGTAATGTATATGATGTATAGCACCTATCTATATGACTGTATGAGGTGATAGTGATCTGTGTACAGTGGATCTTATTCAGTAGCAGCGGTGGTGTTAGTCAGTATGTGTTGGTGTTAGTAGCAACATTGGTGTTAGTCAGTATGTGGTGGTGTTAGTCAGTATGTGGTGGTGTTAGTCAGTATGTGGTGGTGTTATTCAGTAGCAGCGGTGGTATTAGTCAGTAGCAGCAGTGGTGTTAGTCAGTATGTGGTGGTATTAGTCAGTATGTGGTGCGTTATTCAGTATGTGGTGGTGTGAATCAGTATGCAATAGTGTTAGTATGCAGTGGTATTAGTCAGTATGTGGTGGTGTTAGTCAGTATGTGGTGGAATTATTTGTTACTTTTTTCTGGTAAAGTGTTTTATTGGTCTTAGTATACTGGATTTGGTCACCAACAATATGGTGGAGATGGTAGTGGTTGTGGTGTAGCGGTAATATTTCCTTCCTATATACTGGTATTATTGGTAATATTGGTCTCAGTATACAGGATTTGGTCAGTAACAGTATGGCGACAATATGTATGGTGATAATATTTTCTCTTCCTATATGTTGGTGTTATTGGTAATATCTGTCTTGGTGTGTGTGTGTATATATATATATATATATATATATATATATAGCATTACTTAGTCGTGAAAGGGGGGGGGGGCAAGTTGACCTCTTGCACCAGGGCCCAGGAGACATTAGCTACGCCCCTGGCCTGTATACATGTAGGTAGTCTGAGGTGAACCGCAAGAGTCCTGCATCAGGGACGATTTATCCGAGAGAAGAAGTGCTGCCTTACCATCTCCCTGTTTGTGCATCTTATGTACAAAGCTCTGCTCAGTGCACTGGAGCATATACTCCTGTGTTTTGACAGGATCCCTGTCCCTGAGTATAAATGGGCTCCATTTATTAAAATTCAACTGGTAATTTAACCTAGCAACCTGAATCTTTCTAAACTTATTTATTGAATTAGTGGTATAAGAAAAGTTTCTTTCTTGGCCCTCAGTGTAAAAGTAGTGGAACATATAGGCCCCATTGCAGCCAAGTCATAGATCCATTATATACAGGTGCAAAGGCACCTGACCTAGCTTTTAGATTGAGGCTATATTAACAGATAGTATTTCCGTCAGTCTTTTGGTCAGTCTTTTATCAACCAAAACCAGAAGTGGATAGCAAACACAGAAGCTGTGCAAATCTTTCCATTATAATTTTGCCCTGTCAGGTCCACTCCTGGTGTTGGTTGAAAAAAGACTGACAAAAAGACTGACGGAAATACTATGTGTGAACATAGCCTCAGTGTGGTGTTTCTTTTTTATTTCAAACTAGGGAGAGACCGAATTACAAAAACCTCTCTATTAAAGTGAAGTTCAACCCTTAAAATTCTGTTCTGATTAATTTTTTTAAATATATTTCTACAGAATGCAGTAATATGTTTGTCTGATACCAAGATGCAAATCTGCTACATAGACATAGATTTAAAATACAAACTGCTGTATCAGCCAGGGGGCACTAAGATGTTTTCTGCACATTATGCTATCATTGTGTTCAATATGTAGTTAGCCGCTAATCTGTCTATTGGTAAGATGCTGGGCTCCAATCAGTTTAGCAAAAATCAAAAGTGCACTGTATGAATAAGGACTTTCTTTGTCCTGTTTGGTTCTATGTTTGTACAAGGATACAGTCCATGTTATTAATATTTGAGGATTACGGCATAATTTACAAACTCTCGTTTGTTAATGTCACATTTAAGTCTTCCTCTAGAAAGTAATCCTATTAAATCTAATAAACACCATCGATGTAAATGAAACCTGAGAAATATTTAGAAAGTAAATAATTCCTGATATGTAGGTGACAGTGAGTAGATAACTTTTGGCACGGAAGTCTCTATGTAGCACACCAGGAAACACATAAGTGCAATACAAAGAACATGGCAAAACTACTTATTCCACATTTTAAAAACAAACAATTGGTTTTACATGCAGTTTTCTTGGTCCACAGTTTTCAGAAAAAACACAGCCCAAATACCTTTAAGATATTATAAGATATTAGACCCTTCAGCATTCCAGTGTTTGGTCACATAGATAAAAACAAGCTTGTTGTATGTAATCTTGTGTGAGATCATAATGATATAAAATTTATTTTTAAATCTGTTTTATTTTAATCTTAATTTTTTTTTCTCTGATCTGTGAATGCTGTCCCTCAATATTCTGATTGTCAGCATTGTGGAGTGACATCATTGGTATCACATTGTGTATTTCAGATAAAATTGAGATTAGAGATGAGCAAAGCAGCCAGAAATTTGTTTCACCAATTTTGGGTCAAACTCGTTAAGATTCGTAAATCGTATCTTAACTAATTTCTTTAAAACAGCCAAAACTATAGTAGCTGGGACTATTACAGAAGGGCAAATTTGTTAAAGCCTGTTGTTGTAAAAGTGTAAAAAATTCAAAAATCACAATTTAAAAAAAAATGTCAATCAACCAGTCAATCATCCAATTTCTGCCATGGACAGCAATGGACCTTGATGGATCAGCGGCGTAATATCAATTTTTTTCCCAGGACAGGAGTGGATTAAGTAAGTAAAGCGCTTACTCAGTTCAGTAATAAAACCCAACTTGTATAACACAGTAGGAGTGGTGTGCAAGCACTGATTAAGTAAAGTGCAAACTCAGTTCAGTAATTAAACCAAAATTGTTTAATACAGTTGGAGTGCGACCACGGATTATGTGAAGCGCACGCTTCATTCACCAATCCTAGTAAATTGGTATAACTCAATAGGAGTTTACAGGAGTTTACAGTGCCCAGTGAGTAAATAATATGCACTGTGTCTTCACTGATTCCAGTGAATTCCTATAGGCACTTAGTTACTTGGTAAACTGGACACTTGGTTGACAGCTACAACAAACAATAACCCACGAACAACCCTCCTAACCTATCCTCTCCATCAGGGCCGGCTCCAGCTTTTTGTGGGCCCTTGGGCGACAGAGCCTCGGCGGGCCCCTTTGAGGAGCAAATCATGGAGAGACAGGTGAGGAAAGATTTGCAGCAAAAGAAACATGCGGCTGCTGCATATCTTTCTCCTCCTGTATCTCCTGATCTCTCCTGCATGCAGCTCCTGCTGTGTGTGTGTGTGTGTGTATGTGTATATATACAAGCGCACACACACAGAGCAGGAGCTGTATACAGGAGAACTAGCAGCACCAGCATGATTATATATATATATATATATATATATATATATATATATATAAACATGGTGAGACCCCTAGTTCTCCTATATACAGGTCCTGCAGTGATATACAGTGTATATATATATATATATATAGAAGAAGCGCATGCGCTTCCGTAGAAGCGCGCATGCGCGCGAAAAGGCCATCATGTTTACGCTGTAAGGTGTATGGCGTCTGTCTTGATGCCTCCATGGACTTTTAACTGCACGTGTTGTGAATAAAGAAGTCGTAGTGCCTTATATGGGTGAGTGCCCTCATCTTTCTCTTTTTTGTTTGGACTGTTTGCATACTAGTATATGAGGAGCACCCCATAGACGACTGTGACATAGTCCAAAGCGCATGTTAGTATTCCGTTAGTAAGCCGCCGATAGAGAGTAGTGCCGGTGATCTCTACACACGTGTATATATATATACATATATATATATATATATATATATACACATACACACTGAACATCACTGCAGGACCTGTATATAGGAGAACTAGGGGTCTCACCATGTTTATATGATAGAGACAGAGAGACAGAGAGAGATAGAAGATAGATAGATAGGAGATAGATAGATAGATAGATGATAGATAGATAGATAGATAGATAGATAGATAGATAGATAGATAGATAGGAGATAGATAGATAAGAGATAGATAGATAGATAGATAGATAGATAGATAGATAGATAGATAGATAGGAGATAGATAGATACATAGATAGATAGATAGATAGATAGGAGATAGATAGATAAGAGATAGATAGATAGATAGATAGGAGATAGATAGATAGATACATAGATAGATACAGATATCTAGTTGTTTTGTGTATAGAGGTCCTGCTGTAACATATATATATCCTGCTGTAATAGATATATATATATATTACAGCAGGACCTCTATACACAAAACAACTAGAAACCAGCACATACAGAACACTTAGTTTGCAGAGCCTACCGTGCTGCCCTCTATCAGGTCAGGTGTCCGATCACATGACCCGTGACATCATCAAAGGTCCTACACACTCAAAGGTCCTTTCCTACTCGGCTGTAGGGAAGATTTGTGAAGGAAGACAGGTGCCCGGGGGCCCCAGTATGTATCGGCGTGGCCCCTAACTGTCACATGCGGCCTCTAGGGGCCCAGTCCCCTTTGTTACTACACTTTTTTTTCTTTTTTACTAACAAAAAAATGTAGTAACAAACGGGAGTGGGCCCCTAGAGGAGCTGTGGGCCCCGGCATTTGCCCTAGTTAGCCGGGTGCTGACGCCGGCCCTGCTCTCCATCCCTATATCGCTCTCTCCCTGCTCTGCTCTAACTGCCCACTGTTATCCTGCTCTATCCTCCCCACACAGCCGACTGGCCACCTCCGTTAACAAACCGCCTTATATAGAAGGTGAGGGGGAGGTGCTGACATCACAGAGGGGCCTGCAGCGGATTGGATGTGTGCTAGGAATTATGGTTAATCCCTTTCTCCCACACATTGACAATCCAGACAGCATGTGCGGCCGCTACTTTTTTTTTTTGCGAATTTTGGGAATTCCCTTCACAGAACAAAGCCAGATTCGCTGCGCTTATCTCTAATTGAGATGATTATACACAAGATTGCATTACATTATCATATAAATATATACATTATCATATACTGTCACAGCATATTTATTTACTGACATACGGATAGATTAATCAATTGTCCTAAATATGTCACCTTAACATATGCATAACCTTTGTATGCGTCTCAATAGTAAACTACACTGACATCATAATAAAACAGAATGTGTTTCAAGCATGTTCCAACTATGGGATTTTAGTGAGAATAATCCAAAACCATTATTTGGGCCTGTCATTATCAATACATGGCCATCATTTCATGCTAAAATCTCATAGTGGGAACATAGCCTTATGATGTTTTTTTATTTATTGGTAGCATTTTTTTTTTTATTTAGGATCGGCGACATCAAATCTGCTGCTGATTCTGTACAATCGAATGGACCCTTAATGTGGTTTTATAAATGTGTTCTTCCTTGCACTTTTAACCCCTTAGCAACCATGACCTACCTGGTGCCTCTAGGTGGGCATTCAGTGAGCCCTCTCTCTCTACCGTGCCACTCCCGGGCTGCTACAGCTTCCGTGGACAGTGACTACTTGCTGACGCTGGCCAATTTACTATTTAAATTCCACTATCAAAACTGAGAGCAGCACTTAAATGCAGTTAAAAAAACACCCCTGGTGGTCTAGTGGGGGTATTGGCTTCTCACAAGGTGATTGTGAGAAGCCAATACCTCATACTTACCAGGACGGCCTCAGGTATGTAATGATGCTGGTCCCGGCTTGGCACTAGATTACTAAGGGCTTCAGCCCTTAAAGGAGAAGTCCGGCGAAAATTTTTAAATAAAGTATTGTATTGCCTTCCAAAAGTTATACAAATTACCAATATACACTTATTACGGGAGATGCTTATAAAGTGCTTTTTCCCTGCACTTACTACTGCATCAAAGCTTCACTTCCTGGATAACATGGTGATGTCACGACCCGACTCCCAGAGCTGTGCGGGCTGTGGTTGCTGGAGAGGATGATGGCAGGGGGACACTGAGGGACACAGGGCACTGGAGGGACACTGAGCATCCCCCTGCCATCATCCTCTCCAGCAGCCACAGCCCGCACAGCTCTGAGAGTTGGGTCGTGACATCACCATGTTATCCAGGAAGTGAAGCCTTGATGTAGTAGTAAGTGCAGGGAAAAAGCACTTTATAAGCATTTCCTGTAATAAGTCTATATTGGTCATTTGTATACCTTTTGCAGGGGCAATACAATATTTAAATAACAAATTTTGCCGGACTTCTCCTTTAATAATCAAGCATATATAATAATGATCAATGCAGTACTTTGCAAATACATTCATTTACCAAACTTGCCTCCTTCTCCTGATATGCCGCTCTTGTTCTTCTACTGGTGACAGCTCTTTGTCTATGTTACAGACCAACAATGCTTTAAATCCAGTGGTCTGGCTGGTGTATATATAGATACAGTATACGTATTTATATATATTCTACAATATAAATACACGCTATGTGGGACATTTATCAAGACTGGTATACAAGTTCTCCAGTCTTAAATAAAGAGGTGCACGCCGACTGGCCCTGTTTCTGGCACAAGCATTGCGTAACAGATTTACACCTGCTCGGGAGCAAATGTAGATTTGTGCCATGATTTACACCTGCGAGCAGATGTAAATAATGATAAATCAGGCGTGGAAGGAAGTCAGGCCTCCTCCCGTCTTTGCCACGGCCCCTTGCCCGCCCACTAAGCGAGCAGGAGATACTGCCTGGGTACACCACAGAAAAGGGGCGAATGTGCCCCTTTTCTGTGGCATACCCCTGTGGTGCATTTTGATAAATTTATAAATTGATAAATTTATACATTTACTTTATAGCTATACATACTCCCACCTTCCAGAACCTTTCAAATGCAGAAGTATGGGATAGTGCAAATGTATGTGCTCCCTAAGGCCCTATTCATACGTTCATAATATACAGTCAGTGCAGACTATATAGTAAGTAGCGGACTATTCATGATAATGTCAGGAGCTCTGGAAGAGTTAAATCTGTGTGCTACTAGCTGTGTCAGTACAGTAGCACAAAGGTGTAACTCTTCAAGCTCACAGCATCATCATAAAGAGAAAATTTACATTAATAATGAAGTAAAGCTGGATCTAGTCCTGAGAGACTGGGAGAAGTTTCCCAGTACTGGATCCAGCTTTTCGCAGCATTCGTGGAGGATCGGCACGGAGCAGCAGTGAGTTAGAAGGCAGCCGGCTGATGAGCGGATTGCAGAGATAATGAAGCACTTAACTTCGTTATTACTATAAATTCGCTCATCTCTAATTATGAATGATGATGCTGGGAGCTCCAAGGCCTGCTCCATAGTATGAAGTCCATGCACCATATACTACAGACATGTGAATAAGGCCTTAATCACACCCAACAATATAGGTACCTATACATACAAAAAATGTACAAAACAGCAGTATTAAAAAAAAGTGTGCAATAAAATGCAAAAAATTACAGGGCTTTATAAGAGAAAACACTCATTGGGACACCATAAGGACGAACAATGAACAGGTGACATGGTAAGGGATACCCAAAGTTATGCTATGCAGTGGGAGAGGATAGTCCATCTGGGGCAATGTCGCACGAGAGTTATAACATCACAAATTGCTGAATGTTAGCTATGACATAAAAACTGCCAGAGCACACAGTGCTTTGCAGCTTGTTGTATATGTGGCTATGGAGCTACACACCGAACAGACTAGGCAAGATAACCCCTGTACCTTCCGCCGCAGCCGCGATGTCATACCCGTGACTGCTCTCCCGGACATCTCCTCCTCTCTTTCAGGCTGGCGAGCGCATCCCCGTCTCCTAGGGCGCACGCGTCAAGCTCTGCTTAAGTTTAAAGGGACAGTGTGTCCCTGACTGATTGCGCAAAAACTGGTACACTGGCACCTGTCCTTCCCTTGCTTTCTTGATGCCTCTGCATGCTTCCCTTTGCGTGTGGTGCCAGCTCTCCGTTGTTTCTGTCCATTGTTCCTACCCGTGGTTCTTGCCTCCTGTGTGGTGTCCCACCACGGGTGTTACTAGTTTGAACACCCCTTGCAAAAGCCTTGTACTATAAGGAACAATGTGGTAATGAAGGTGTATATTTTAGTTTTACCACAAGAGGTCACTGTATGTTTATTTGTAACTGTTGCACAGCTCTACTCTTCTCTTCTACCTATCTCAAATCCTCCTTTCTTCTTACACTCTGAAGGGAAGTTTGTGAAGGCAGTGTGAAGAATGAGTACAATTATAGTGCTAGATACCACAGAGCACCTTTAGGGATCTTTTAGAGCCCAAGCCACTATGATCAAAATTGTTTTGACAGCACAAACTAAAGACCTTCATAATATTAGGAATTTGGGAATGCAATAATTCAGTATGGAGCTCCATTACTCACGCATTGAATCTGACAACAGATTTTAAGTGTCTACACCTACAGGCTGTCCACAGTATCTTACTAGTTCAGATATTACTTATTAACATACATATTATAGCAATTTACATTCAGACAATAGAGGATAATGTGTCAAATATGTAATGCCAGGGATAATAAAGGAAGCACAATTACTCATCATATGTACTTGTTGTCTCTTCATGATAAATATAACCTGGATTACATTTGACACTACTAGGATATAAATAAATCCAATACTTCAAAAGGTTTGGCGGAAAATATTAAAGAATTCTGTTTAACCCCTTAAGTACGGAGCCTAAAATGTCCTTAAGGACCGGCACAATTTTCAATTAAGCGTTTTCGTTTTTTCCTCCTCACATTCTAAGAGCTATAAATCTTTTATTTTTCCAGCTACAGGGCCATGTGAGGGCTTGTTTTTTCAGGAACAATTGTATTTTGTAATAGCACCTTTCAATCTACCATAACATTTATTACGAAATCCCCAAAATATCATTTTTGGGGTGAAATTGGGATAAATTTTGGGATCTGCAAATTTTGGGGGCTTCCGTGTTTATGTAATGCACTTTACAGTAAAACTGACATTTTATCTTTGTTCTATAGGTCAGTCTGAATACACCGATACAGCTTTTCTAATGTTTTACTATTGTTATTAACAGTAAAACTTTTTTTTTTTTATTACATTGTCCCTATTGTGACTCCTATAGCGCTTTTATTTTTCCACCTAGGGGGCTGTATGGGCAGTCATTTTTTTGCGTCATGATCTCTAGTTTTTATTAGTATCCCACTTGTGTAGATAGGATGTATTGATCACTTTTTATTAATTTTTATATATATAAAATGTAATAAAAACATTAACAATCCTTGCGGTTTTTTACCACTTTTTGTTCACACCGTGCGGGAATAATATTGTTATATTTTAATAGATCGGACAATTATACACGCTACAACATATAATAGGTTAATTAATTTTTATTATTTATGTTTGTTTTATTTATAAAATGGAAAGGGGGTGAGTTTTATTTGGGGAAGGGCTATGGTACATTTATGAAAACATTTATTTATTTATTTATTTTATTACACTTTTTCAGTCCCCCTATGGGACTTTAACATATAAACACAGAAAAATGCAACAGCTGACCGCAATGGCAAGATGTAGACCCACTACAGACATGAAAATAGTTAAAGTGACTCTGTACCCACAATCTGACCCCCCCCCCAAAACCACTTGTACCTTCAGATAACTGTTTTTAATCCAAGACCTGTCCTGTGGTCCATTCAGCAGCGGATGCAGTTATTCTCCTAAAAACAACTTTTAATCCTACAGCGCTGTGTCTAACGGCCAGGGCTTACATTTGTATATGCATTAGGCTGGCACCACCTCTCCATCCTTCCTGCCCACCCTCCTCATCATTAGGAATGATCCAGGAACATTTACTGCTGTTTGAGCTTTGCACAGGTGTCTTAACGATCCAGCCCATGTTCATTATGCACACAGGTTAGGAATAGGAAGCAATTTGCCTGGAGCATTCCTAATGATGAGGAGGGTGGGGAGGAAGGACAGAGAGGGTGTGCCAGCCTAATGCATATACAAATGTAAGACCCGGCCATTAGACACAGCTCTGTAGGATTAAAAGTAAATTTTTAGCACAATAACTGCATAACCTGCTGAACGGACCCCAGGACAGATCTTGGATTAAAAACAGCTATCCGAAGGTACAAGCGGTTTGGGGGGGGTCAGATTGTGGGTACAGAGTCGCTTTAAAAGCAGCTCTCCCAACTGCTAAAAAAAATCCCACAAAAATAATGAGGCTTTTGGTTACCATTTGCAAACAGTGTAAACCACCCCACCACGGGGCCAGACCCTACACTGTACTATGGCCTCTCCATGGCGTATAATAATACGCCTATGCTCTGGGCATGCAAGATCCATCTTATACCTGCAAAAATAATTGCACCACCTGGGTGGGATGGGTAGAGTGCACAACCAAGTAGAGACAGCCACTTCCCCCCATCTGGAACACAGAAAAAAAGACAAATTTGGTCAGTTCTCCTAGAACACCATTCACACTAGCCAGGAGCGTGTTGCTATGGCTGAAATTGTAAACACAAAAACACTGAAAAATGCAACAGCTCACCGCAATGGCAAGATGTAGACCCACTACAGACATGAAAATAGTAAAAAGCAGCCCTCCCAACTGCTAAAAAAAAAATCCCTCAAAAATAATGAGGCTTTTGGTTACCATTTGCAAACAGTGTAAACTACCCCACCACTTTAATGTATATACATTGGATTCCATACACTGATCACTGCTATGCTATAGCATAGCAGGGATCAGTGTTATCAGCCTGTGGCAGACTCTATCAGAAGACAGAAGATCAAACTGTACGGAGGTAAGTAGACCTCCAGCAGTCAGGCAGTGCGATCGGTAAACGGTAAGCATACATTTCTGACACAAGCTGATTTGAAAACAATTTATTTTCTCCTGAGTACCCCTTGAAGTTAAGATTGCATGATGGCCCACATACATCTATGGTTGGTGGTAATTATTTGAAGTGCATTTCCACAAAAAAATGGTAAGCCATTAGTCTATCATGTCAAATTTTACTCATTTATTCATCATTTCATAAAAAATACTACTCTGTATGGCATACACAATTGCATGAAATCGCATTTTGCTGCCAAAATGACAGGCGTCCAAAAAGAGGGGGAAAAAAAAGAAATGGAGATGGCAAAAAAGACATAGAGGGAGATTTATCGAACATGGTTTAAAGTGAAACTGGCTCAGTTGCCTCTAGCAACCAATCAGATTTCCCCCATTGCGCCAATATAGCCTATGAAACAATGTATCAACCTGAATTTTCTAACCTATTTTATTGGATTAATGTTATTTCAATGATCAGCTGATTCCTTTAGATCAGTGCTTCTCAAACTTTTTCTACTGGAGCCTCACCCGACTAAGGCAATGCCTGGGCCTCACCCGACTTACCAAGAGGGCACCTGGGCCTCACTATCTGTGGTGAAAGTCCATTTAAAAGCTGAAAATAATGCTTGGGCTACCTTTTACCCATCCCCCAAGCTCTATATACTAATACAACAAGTACAAAATAAATTAATATTGTTGCTAAAATGAAGATTTTTGCAAACCTCAAAAGCACTGTGCAGATGATAGTTACTTTGTGAAAACTGGCTCCCCAGCTGGGCCTCACCAATAACTAGGCCAAGCCTCACTGGTGAGGCCTGCCTCACAGTTTGAGAAGCACTGCTTTAGATAACCTGGCAATGCACATAGAACTTAAAGGGGTTATCCAGCGCTACAAAAACATGGCCACTTTTCCCCCTCTCTTGTCTCCAGTTCAGGTGTGGTTTGCAATTAAGCTCAATTTACCTCAATGGAGTTTCAAAACCCCACCCAAACTGGAGACAACAGTAGGGGGAAAGTGGCCATGTTTTTGTAGCGCTGGATAACCCCTTTAAACTGGATAATCAAAGCATTCCCATGGCTATCACCATTAACACTATACCAGCATGGTGCAGCATGAGGATCCCCTACGGATTTTGTATGTACCTTAAGGAGTACATGTTTTATAGGTTGAGCACCTAGAGATATGATAACTATACTATGCCAAAACCTTGTATACAAAACTGCTGTATTTTGCATTTAAGGCCTTTAAAATTGTGTAATCACTAGCGTCTTATTATCGTCCAATGGACCGTCCCACCCTCATTAGCTGTGTTTGTAACTTTCTGCCCACCCAAAAAGACAATTTCAGCACATTTTTTCTCATGTACAGAGCCTGCATTTGAAGTTACCGCATACCAGCATAATAAAAAAACTTATGCAGCACCTAACTTCCATGCTGTCAATAATCTCCATCCAGGAAGCCCCAAAGACTTTTAATGGAGCTGCCTGGACAAAGATGGCTGTAAGACAGGAGAGAAATTACTTATCGTGTATTTCTCCAAACTCATTCTCCTGATCGCTGCAGGTCTCGGCATCGTGACACAAAACTTGTGATATTTTCTTGTGACATGTATATAGCTACAGTTACATCTACGTTATTCAAAATTGCTATGCACAGGAGGATTTATTTGAAAAGGAGGAAATCATTTGAAAAGACATTACAGCTCTGCCAAAGAAAACAATTGAGGTAGATATGGAGATTATAAAAACACTCACCTTTAGGGTATGTTAACACAGTAAAATAAAAGCAAGCTATGTCTGTAATATTTAAAGTAATAACGAGCTTAAAGAGGTATTCCCCACAAAATCTTTTTTGCTTTAATAAATTGCCCACCCATAGCTTTCCTTCTTTCCAATAAACATGGATATGGATTCTGCACAGTTTTGCTGTTATCTAGGTGCACTCACTCACTCTGGTTGCATAAAATCATCAAACCTCAGTCCAACCCGACACCGCTCCCTGCTCCTGGCCCCCACCCTCCGTGTCGGCATTACGTCTCCTCCCTCTCTTCAATGGGCCGGGTTAGCGATTATAACACTGTCCACTGAAGAGAGGGATGACAGTCTCCTAAGTTATGCTGCACTGCCAGCACGAAAACCTGCCCCATCTGACAGCACCACTGCCCGCCCACACCAGTCCCCACCCGGGGCATACATACATTACCCTCCCGGTGATCGCCCACCCCCCAACTCCACTGTCAGCACTGTCCTGGCCCGCTCCTGTGTGCAGCCTGCCGTAACAGTCCCCCAGCCAATCGCATCCGTGCCCCCCCCAAACCCGCTCTCAGACCCGCTCCTGTTATCTGTGCCGCTTGCCCGCATCAGTCCCTCTCCCCCTGGGTATACTCTGTTGGCCAACAACCCCCCGACCCCGCTGTCCCAGCCCACTCCAGTATACCCAGGGGGAGAGTGAGAGGAACTGATGCGGGCGGGCGGGCAAGCGGCACAGATAACAGGAGCGCCGACGGGCCGGGACTGACAGCGGGTTTGGGGGGGGGCGGATGCGATCGGTTGGGAGACTGGTACGGCAGGCAGCACACGAGCGGACCAGGGCGGTGCTGACAGCGGGGTTGGGGGGCAGGAGAGATCACCAGGAGGGTACTGTATGTCCCGGGCGGGGGACTGGTGTGGGTGGGCGGCACGGATAACTTTCAGCCCCGTCCCGACCGACTCCCCTGATCCTGATATGCATCAGAAGCTCTGTGACCTGATATAGTGTGATAAGGATGGATAGCAGCTTGCTGGGACCTGTAGTTCTACAGAAGTTCTGTGACCTGATATATTGTGTAGAACTACAGGTCCCAGCAAGCTGCTATCCATTCACATCATAACATATCAGGTCACAGAGCTTCTGTAGAACTACAGGTCCCAGCAAGCAGCACTGCATGCTGGGAAATGTAGTTTTCTGGCCGGCTCCATCTTGGATATAGATGGCTTTAAGAAAAACTTTTTCTGGGGAACAGCAGCAGCTAGAAAGACAGAAGATGGCTCAAAATACTCAGGGGAACTTGGTGAGTAAGACCAGTTAGGTTTGGGGTCATTTAATTTTTTTAGCTCTTGGGGGAAATACCCCTTTAATTCTATGGGGGAATGATCAAGTCTATGAGGAATTGATCATCAGTGCAAACACAGTAGAAAAAAAATGACCGTAACTGAGTACTGGTAAGAAAATAAACTGAAAAAGTACATGATTTATTACTTGTTTTTGCAAAAAAAAATTTAGTTTGTTTGCCTGTTCTTTATTTTCCATGGTATTTTGCTATTATTTTACTTGTGTGTGAACATATACCTTTTGTAATTCTGCATTCTAAAGCTAACAGCAGTTAACGAGGTATTCCAGGCAAGGGGGATTTTTTGCTATATGGCCAGGAATGGGCTGTTTTAACATAATAAAGCAAACGTACTTCCTGGGCTCAAGCGACATAGCCGAAATCCTGCTGCTCCATCCCCTACTCCTCCAGATGCTGAAGCAGTTACGTTGCAGGCCCGCCCAGCCACTCAGCAGCTGCAGCAGAGTCCCGCCTCAGGACTTTAGTGGTGGTTGTTAGAACAGCCCATCACATATAGTAAAAAAAAATACCGCTTGCCCAAAATTACTATTTGTTACAGCATTCTTTAGAACACCAATTCAAGCTAGAATGTTTGCAGACTTATGGCATTGCAGTGGCATACAAGAGGAAGAAGATTTATCAGAACTAACAATGTACTTCTTAGCACCCAAGAAGTTTTAACACCCTATGAATGAAACCTGGAACATAATACAATGCACAAACACTGAAATGCTATACGAACGCTGTGTACGATAAAGTAAATACATGCATTGCCAAAGCACACAATTAATGACTTAGAAAAAAATACTTTACATACAAATAGATTGAAGATTAATATAAGGAAAAATATAAGGAATTTACAGTGGCACTAAGCCAATGACCGAAGATATGTGGCCAATAACGATAATATTTTAAACAGTCCCAAAGTAAACAGGATCACTTAGGCAGAGTGTACTTCATGGGATAACACACAGCAAAATGTAATTTGCTTTTCAGTTAAATCTGAGAAACCTTTAAAGGGTTTATAATAAATTTATTTATTTATAGTTTAATTTATAGTAAAATAGTTCAGTGTACAGTATTAGTAAGTGTACTCACTGTACATGTGGTTTTCCACCACAGGTGTTGCTAGTAGATATACCCTTCGCAAAAGCCTGTACTCCAAGTGTAAGTGGTGATGTAGTCATACTTACATTTTGCCACTAGATGTCACTAGTATGTATAGCTTATACCTAAGTGTTGCACAGCTGTAGTACTTAAGGGGTTATTGTTGTTTGTGACTTGTGCACCAATGAGAGCTCCTTCTTCTTCTCTACCTATCTCTTTTCTCCTTTCTGTTCTTGCACTCTCTTCTCACCCATTCACAGCAGTTATTACATATAATCTATTAGGAGATAGTCACATGGGGAGAGGAAGTGTTAGTGAGTCTTAGTCACGTTGTTGATCAGAGCAGACGCCAGCACGATCCCTACAGCAGCCAAGCTGGGCCCTGGCTTATGCGAGGTCCAGTGTAGTCTAGTGAACAGACATCCTCCTCTCTACTCCTCTGAACCTTCTCCACTTCTCCACCCGCAACCAAGTCAGCACAGCTATTTTGCTCTCAGTACAAGTCTTGTCAGTCAAGTCCAGAGTTTATTGTCAAGTCAGAAGTCTATTGTATACCTCTGTATCAAGTATTCCTGCAGTAAAGAAGAGTTTATCCAAACCCCTACACAGTAATACCTTCCTTGGGTCATCTCCCCTTTCTGTGAGTGATGGTACTGATAGTCCGGGTGGGTCACAACGCGACTCTGGACCATCGTGATAAGAGCCCAAAGGACCTCCTCACCGACCAAAAGGGGAAAGGGTATAGCCAGCCTCTCTAAAAAAAAAAGCAGGTGTCACCATACCTGTGTGCCAAACTGGCACTGGCGTCACGACAACTTAACATCTGTCTGAGCTATTTCCCGACCAACCACTACTGCAGTGGAGTCACACTTCACCATCTAGCAAGTGACTGGTTGAGCCTCACACCAGCGCTACACCACAAATATACTGACAGAAGCTCCCTGGGTACCTCATCAGACTCCCCTCCTCCAGGTTGTGCTGCCCTGCTCTGTGGTATGTCCATCCATAGGATGGCCAACATGCTAGAGCATGTGACCATGCCCTCCCCCTGTGTCCACCACTGAGCCTCTATATGTAAATGGCGGACTATAAAGTGGCCAACCCCTTTAAAGGATCTGCTGCTAAAGGTTTAATGCCAGATACTCTAGGACTCCTCATAACTCATTAGGTAACTGTTGTTTTGGTGCCACAAATGCAGCCTACACCATTTTAGACAACACGTTTTTCATAGTTTCAAATACATTACTTGCTTTGTATTCAATAATTACAATTAAAAACCTGAATGTGTGAACACACCCATAGGAATGTAGTGATTTAATGTGCAGCTCCATTACTCACTCATTGAAACAATAAGCTGCCTACAGTTTCTTTCCAGTGCAAGATTATAGCAGTTCAGACACTCACAATTGTATTAATTGTATCAAATATTTAATGCGATGGATAATAAAAGACGCACAATTACCTATGATATGCACTTGTTAACTCATGTCATGATAAATGTTGCTTGAATTACATGACACTATAAGGATGAATATATTCAATCCTTTGTATTTCCTAGCAGCAAATATTAAGGAATTGTCTTTATCTCTATTATGACAGATTTCCGGTTGTCCAGGCACACTACAAAATAATTATATAAATGACATTGACCTGATACATAGTTATTATCAGGAAGAATATATTAAAATTAGAGTTTATGAACTGTTTCAGAGGAACAGTGGTCGCTTTCGACACCCATGTACATGTGAATGAGGTCAATGAGGTGAAAGTTGATGGTGCACGCTGCTAGCCAGAGAATGCCAACACTGATGACTTAAATTGCTTGTCTACTACACCCTAAGAGAACTCTTTTGCACAAGAAAGAAGTTAATCCTTACTTGGACCATTTTGTCCATTACCAGCCAGGGCGCTGCCATCAGGAAATGTGAGGTTCCATATTTTCAAAGTGCCAGCCCCCCCCACACACACACACACACACAAACACCACCACCACCACCACCAAATTCTCCCATCCTTAGTAGTTTTTAGTGTCACCTTTTTTTTAACATAGTCATATAACTTGAAAGAAATTGTAAATAGTTATTTACTGAGTGGCAGCAGTAAGGGGTGACATGGCCCTCTAGTGGCAGCCACCACAAACACGGCCACCACATACAATGTATGCCTCCCGCTCAGCCCTCCACACTCCTGCCTGTGTCCTGGCCTGGCATCTTCCTCTGCACTGCACTTAATAAGGACCATGAGGTAACTACTAGAGGCTACAGTGCAGATGAAGATGCCAGGCCAAGGCACAGACAAGAGTAGTGTTTATTTACTGTCTAGCACCAAAGAAGTTAGCACAGCATCATCACTTAACTCTTTCTGGCTGTTAGTGTATTCCTCCTACTCAGAACATACTGGGCCATGGCCGTATGGCCCAGCTAAGGAGCAGAACATGCTCCAAATGCGCCACACCTTCTGCTTTTAAAGGAGATACCCATACACAGCAAGGACTCCTGTCATATTGCCAGGTGTTTCAGTTTTTATACAGTAAGCAATGATGCACTATACACCGCTGTTTACTGAATAGCCTATGGAGGTAAGTGGCAAAGCTATACCTTGCCACTTAGCTCCTTACACTCCATTGGCCAGCTGCCTTCTGCACCTGGACCTAGGAATGTAAGGCCGAATCCAGAAGTTTGTTCCTAGGTAGTGGAAAATTTGCTGACCCATTGCAGTTAATGGATAGCAAATCCACAGCAGATTTATTCTGCGTCTTCTCCTGCTGTACTGCACATGCATGGCGTGGTAAAGACATTGGTGCACCGCCGTGCAATGCCAGCCCCCGGTTGATGTCACAGGACAAGAGCAATTTCAATTACGCCCAGAGGGGCGTGATTACAGCGCTGAAACCTTCCCAGGATCATGACTAGATGACTACTTGGCAGAGATTAGTATACAGTACAGGACTTTATAAAAGTAAGATTGCGGATTAATCAAGTAGGGGACGCAGGGTAAAAAGGGAAGGTTTCGGAAGCAGGCTGGGTGATGTACCAGCACATTTCCTTAGTTTTAGGGCCGTTTTTGGTGTGATTGGTTCCCTTTAACCTTTGGCCCTGAGATATTTGGGCATCCAACTACTCCTGATGGCACACAAAGTTTGGAGCCTGTAGATGTAGAAGTGGCAGTCAATATAGTGGAAAATACCCCCCTGCAACAATTGCCAAAATATTATGTGAGATGGTATCTATCAATATGGGGACAGTTGGAAGTAGGAGGGACTGGCAAGGTGGATTGGGCTGCTGAAGGATTACCTTCTGCTCTGAGCAATGGTCTCAAACACAGGCCCTCAAGCGTGTCCAGCAGGACCTGCACTGGCTGTTGTGGATCTTCCTCCTACACTTCATGATGATGATAAACAAGGTGGCAGAGGCAACACACCTGGCCAGGTGATTGCAGCAGTCCCCCATCCACATGATTCCACCTCCTTACTGGGTTCAAGTTTGTGCATGTAGCCTGGGAGGTAGTCCCTCTTGACAGAGTGGGGAATCACAAAGTAACCACAGCCATGCTGGAGAACCTTGTGTAAAGCCGTATCCTCTATCTTTATCAAATTTCTGCATGACAGCTTGTCTTTGTTTAGGACATTTTTCTCCCAGGTTTTGCCATTACAGATGTCTTTGCACTGCCCACTCTTGCTCTTTCTTTTCCCTAAACAAGCTCCTATAGCTCAGAGTTGGCCGGAGAGAGTAGGTTCTGCCACAGGAGGGGGTGTCCTGTCTCTCTGACAGTGTTCTGGGCCTAAGCATGTCTCTCTTCCAAACTCCCTGTCTGTGTCAGCAACTAGGTCTAGAAATGAACCTCTGCCATTAAGGGTACTAGGAGGAGGTTCAGACACACCTATACTTTACGTTTATGGAACCTCTATTTTTCACACAATAGTTGTGCATCATTTTGACTATTCTTTGGTTGTATGTTTTGTGCAACTTAAAGCCTGTTTAGAAGTCTGCCTTTTTTTTAGCACCAACCTTATTTCTCCATTCTCCAATAGTAATGATTCCCGTTTGCGTCATGCATGTAACTCCTGGAGTAGTGGATCCACTGGACCGGCACCAGCGATGGCACAAACCTCACCAGGGAGCGGAGTCTAAGGGGCCGCTGGTTTTCACCAGAGCCCGCCGCAAAGCGGGATGGACTTGCTGCGGCAGACGACCCCCAGGTCGCTACCCCTGGCTTGGTTGCTGGTGACGGCAGGCGAGGCGTGGCAGGAGTAGGTACTGACAGTGGCGTGTAGGCGTACCGCAGGTGACAGGCTGAACACAGGAACAGCAGTGAGACGGGAAGCAGGAACCAGGGACTAGGAGTAGGGACTGGGTAGCGGGCAGGAAACAGGAACAAGGACTAGGGACCAGGTATCAGGAACAACAGGGAGCTGGGCAAAATGCTATGGGAAGCATGTAGAGGCTCCAACACCTGTGGTGGGGCAGGGCTGGAATAAATAGGGAGTGATTGGTGCAACTGGCCAATTAGGGGCGGACTGGCCCTTTAAACCTGAGACAGCCGGCGCGCGCGCGCCCTAGGAGGGGGGGACGCGCCCCCCGGCCGGCACCGACGGAGGCAGGAGCGGGACCAGGTAAGGCGCCCCCCGGGGCCGAACATGTAGCAGCACCGGGTCCCTGCACAGGGACCCCGGCAGCTGCATGAGATGGAGGGAGGTCGCGGCGGCGGCCCGGAGCACGGGACGCCGCCGCGGCCGTGACAGTACCCCCCCCTTTGGCCTCCCCCTCTTTCTAGCCTGCAGGAACCTCTTGATGAGATCTTGGTCCAGGATGTTAGCCTCGGGTTCCCAGGACCTCTCCTCAGGACCAAATCCTTTCCAGTCCACCAGGAAGAACCTTCTCCCTCTGACAGTCTTCATGGCCAGAATGTCTTTAACAGCGTAGACGTCGTCAGAGACGGCTTGAGGAGCAGAGAACGAAGACTTATCGGAGAACCGGTTGAGGACTACTGGTTTTAAGAGGGAAACATGGAAGGAGTTCGGAATCCGCATAGTGGGGGGTAGGCGGAGTTTGTAGGTGACAGGGTTGATGCGTCTTAGCACCTTCATGCGTTCAGAGGCTTTGAGTAATGACTGTCGAGTTTGTTCCCAGATCGATTGCAGGTCAAATAACAACTCCTCCACGGCTGGGACTTCGGAGGATGGAGAGAGAGGCAGAGGAGGACGAGGATGATGCCCGTAGACCACATAGAAAGGGGACTTGCCTGTGGAAGTCGAGTCCAGATGGTTATATGAGAATTCTGCCCATGGGAGTAGATCGGACCAGTTGTCTTGGCGGCTGGAAACAAAATGGCGTAGACAGTTACCCAGAATCTGATTGACTCTCTCCACTTGCCCGTTAGTCTGAGGATGATAGGCCGATGAGAAGTCCAGCTTCACTTGGAGTTGCGAGCAGAGGGCACGCCAAAACTTAGAGACAAATTGAGAGCCTCGGTCGGACACAATGTGAAGAGGAAGTCCATGCAGGCGGAAGATGTGTCGGAAGAACAACTGAGCCAGACGAGGAGCAGAGGGCAGACCAGGAAGGGCCACGAAGTGAGCCATTTTGGAGAAGCGGTCCGTCACCACCCAAATGACTGTATTGCCCGCAGATGGAGGTAGGTCTGTGATAAAATCCATCCCAATGTGGTGCCAGGGATGGTCCGGGACTGGCAAGGGCAATAGTAGGCCGGCAGGTCTTTGACGGGGAGACTTATTCCTGGCACAAACTGCACAGGAAGCCACAAAATCCTTGACATCCTGGAGGAGATTGGGCCACCAGTAGTGACGGGAGATCAATTGCCCGGTCTTTTGGGCTCCTGGATGCCCGGCTACCAAGGAGGAATGCCCCCACTTCAAGATGCGTTTACGGAGTGCGGGGCGCACATAAGTCTTCCCGGGAGGCAGTCTCTGCAGAGCAGAAGTGGCAACTGGTACTAGGCGGTCGGGAGGTATTATGTGACGAGGAGATTCCTCTTGCCCCATGACATCGGATGCTCGGGATAATGCATCGGCCTTTAGATTCTTCTCGGCTGGACGGAAGTGGATGGTATAGTTGAACCGAGAGAAGAAGAGAGACCACCGAGCCTGCCTGGGATTGAGGCGTTGAGCCGATTGGAGGTAGAGGAGGTTCTTGTGGTCCGTGTAGATGTTAACAGGGTGTTTAGCCCCCTCTAATAGATGACGCCACTCCTCCAGTGCCAACTTAATGGCCAGGAGTTCACGGTCCCCAATGGTATAGTTCCTCTCGGCAGGGGAGAAAGTCTTAGAAAAGAACCCGCAGGTTCTGGTCTTGCCTGATGTGTCCCTTTGCGAGAGAACGGCTCCTGCGCCCACAGAAGAAGCATCGACCTCGAGAGAAAACGGCCTGGAGACATCCGGGCGGACTAGAGCAGGAGCAGAGGCAAAGGCAGACTTGAGGCTATTGAAGGCTTGTTCGGCCTCTGGAGGCCAACGTCTGGGGTCCGCCTTCTTTTTAGTGAGAGCCACTATGGGTGCGACCAGGGTAGAGAAGTGAGGGATGAATTGCCGGTAATAGTTGGCGAAGCCAAGGAAACGTTGGATAGCTCTAAGTCCCACAGGGCGTGGCCATTGAAGGACAGCTGCGAGCTTGGCTGGATCCATTTGTAGGCCCTGATCGGAGACGATATAGCCAAGAAATGGAAGACTGCGCTGATGGAAAACACACTTCTCGAGCTTGGCGTATAGATGATTGGCCCGTAATCTTCGTAGGACCTGACGCACTTGTGCCACATGAGCCTGCTGGTCCGGGGAGAAGACCAAAATGTCGTCCAAATAGACAATGACGCAGACATAGAGGAGGTCTCGGAAGATATCGTTCACGAATTCCTGGAAGACCGCTGGGGCATTGCATAGGCCGAATGGCATGACCAGATATTCGTAGTGCCCATCTCTGGTGTTGAAAGCGGTCTTCCATTCGTCTCCTTTACGAATACGGACCAAGTTATACGCTCCCCTGAGATCCAGCTTGGAGAAGATCTTAGCTCCACGAAGACGGTCGAATAGTTCAGGAATAAGCGGAAGAGGATAGCGGTTCTTAACAGTCACCTTATTTAAGCCCCGATAGTCTATGCATGGGCGGAGGGAACCGTCCTTCTTCTGAACAAAGAAAAATCCGGCGCCAGCTGGAGACGTGGATTTACGGATGAAGCCCTTTTGTAAGTTCTCCTGGATGTAGGAGGACATGGCTTCAGTCTCGGGCACAGAGAGAGGGTATACTTGACCACGTGGAGGAGAAGCCCCTGGAAGAAGGTCTATGGGGCAATCATAGGCTCGATGAGGTGGTAGAGAGTCCGCCTCCTTGGCCGAGAAAACATCGACAAAGTCTTGGTAGTCCTCTGGTAGCCCGGATAGAGGCTTGACATAAGCAGGTGACCTTGTAGAGCACTTGGGTTGAGGAGATCTCAGACACCGGTTATGACAGTCCTGACCCCAGCTGAGAACCTCCCCAGTTCTCCAGTCCAGCTTAGGGGTATGGAATTGCAGCCAAGGAAGACCCAGCAGGAGGTTGGAAGAGGAATGGCGCAAGACATAGAAGGAGATCTTCTCCTGATGTAAGGCGCCCACCTGGAGGGCTAGGGGTGCCGTCTGGCTGTACACAGCTTCGGTAAGAATCTCCCCCATAACCGAAGAGATAGACCGGGGCTGGGCTAGCTGGATAACGGGTAGCCGCCATCTTTGGACCAACAAAGCAGAGATGAAACTGCCAGCAGAGCCAGAGTCGATGAGGGCAGTAGTCTGGAAAACTTGCCCTGAGGGTGTCTGGATGGAGACGGGCATAGTCAACCTTGGAGAGGTGGCATTCACACCTAGGGAGGCCTCTCCCACCGGACCTAGGTGCGAGCGTTTCCCGGACGCTGAGGGCGTTGGGGACATCTCTGCCGATAGTGATCCGCGCCACCGCAATAGAGGCAGAGATTTTGGTCCAGTCGACGGTTCCTCTCATCAGTTGTCAGGCGAGCACGTTCCACCTGCATAGGAACCTCTGGAGGCGACTGGAACATAGGAGCCACGGGATTCTGGAACACCGGTGCCAGCCGGGGATGGCGACAGGGCAGACTCAGACGCCGTCCTTGCCGGACCTCCTCCTCTCTCTCGGAGAACCTGGTGTAGACTCTGGTAGCCAGTAGGATAAGTTCGTTCAAGGAGGTAGGCAGGTCCCGGGCAGCGAGCACATCCTTCACTTGACTGGACAGGCCCTTTTTAAAGGTGGCAATCAGAGCGGCCTCAGTCCAGTCTAGTTCCGCAGCCAGGGTGCGGAACTGGATGGCGTAATCACCAACGGAGGAAGCACCTTGGGATAGATTGAGAAGAGCAGTCTCAGCCGAAGACGCACGGGCAGGTTCCTCAAAGACAGAGCGGAACTCGTCCAGGAAGATTCGGAAATTGGCAGCAACCGGATCATTACGGTCCCATAGTGGTGTGGCCCAGGCCAGAGCTCAACCTTCCAATAGGCTGATAATGAAAGCCACTTTAGAGCGCTCGGTGGCAAACTGACTGCTTAAAAGTTCGATATACATAGTGCACTGGGTCAGGAATCCTCTGCACAACTTGGGGTCACCTCCATATTTACTTGGGAGAGCCAGTCGTAGTTTTGAAGAGGTTGCCGGGGGTGATGACTGCTGAGCTGTGGTATGCTGCTGTACGGCTGCAGTCAGTTGTTGGATCAGCTGTGACTGTTGCTGGATCTGTTGAGCCTGTAGGGCGACCACTCGGGCTACCTCGCGGATATCAGGCACCTCGCCGGGATCCATGGTTGGAGCCTACTGTAACGCCTGGAGTAGTGGATCCACTGGACCGGCACCAGCGATGGCACAAACCTCACCAGGGAGCGGAGTCTAAGGGGCCGCTGGTTTTCACCAGAGCCCGCCGCAAAGCGGGATGGACTTGCTGCGGCAGACGACCCCCAGGTCGCTACCCCTGGCTTGGTTGCTGGTGACGGCAGGCGAGGTGTGGCAGGAGTAGGTACTGACAGTGGCGTGTAGGCGTACCGCAGGTGACAGGCTGAACACAGGAACAGCAGTGAGACGGGAAGCAGGAACCAGGGACTAGGAGTAGGGACTGGGTAGCGGGCAGGAAACAGGAACAAGGACTAGGGACCAGGTATCAGGAACAACAGGGAGCTGGGCCAAACGCTATGGGAAGCATGTAGAGGCTCCAACACCTGTGGTGGGGCAGGGCTGGAATAAATAGGGAGTGATTGGTGCAACTGGCCAATTAGGGGCGGACTGGCCCTTTAAACCTGAGACAGCCGGCGCGCGCGCGCCCTAGGAGGCGGGGACGCGCGCGCCGGCCGGCACAGACGGAGGCAGGAGCGGGACCAGGTAAGGCGCCCCCCGGGGCCGAACATGTAGCAGCGCCGGGTCCCTGCACAGGGACCCCGGCAGCTGCATGAGATGGAGGGAGGTCGCGGCGGCGGCCCGGAGCACAAGACGCCGCCGCGGCCGTGACAATGCACAATAACGTGAGTAGGCAAGTGGACTGGGAGAAGGGGTAGGAAGATTTCCCCAATAGCTAGATAGGTCAGTCCAGTAGGCAGACCGGTCCCCCAGTATGTGGTTTGTCCATTATATACCATAGGTGCCCCAGTATACATCTTTTCTTCAGTATATAGGTATCTCATTTGGTTGCTTTTCCTGTATATAGGTGCCTCAAAAGGTAGTTTTCCCATGTACATAGTACCCAGTAGCTGGTGATCCCCATAAAATAGACAGTTTCCCTGTGTAGGTTGCCTCTAGTAAGGCCCCGTTCACACAGAGCGAGAGCGGCGGAATTCCGCCAGCCTCCGTGTCATAATGACAATCTATGGGAGGCTCGCTCGCTGAATTGCTCAGCGTCTCCCCGCACTGAAGAATGAACGTGTTCATTCTTCAGCGCCGAGAGATCCAGCGCGCGAGCCTCCCATAGAGTTTCATTATGACACAGAGGCTGGCAGCATTATGCGGCGGACAATTCCGCAGCGGAATTCCACGGCTCTTGCTCTGTGTGAATGGGGCCTAACTAGTTTTGCACTGTAGATTGCCCCCAGTAGTTTGCTTCTGAAGGTAGCCTCAAGTAGGGATATTTCTCCTGTAAATACCCCAAGTAAGCACCGTCCTCCAGTATAAAGACCCCCAGTAGAAAGTGTAGCCCTTGTAGATAGTTGTGCATAGGTATCATTTTGACTAGTTTTGGGTTGTATTTTTAGTCCAGCTAAGCAGGGGTCTGCACTTTTCCAGCACCCTTTTTATCTTTCCCTAATCTATATTGCTGTATAGATAAAGATAACCCCAAGTAGGCAGTGTTACCCTGTATATATGCCGCAGTAGGAAGCGTCCCCTGGTATGTAGGCCCAGCGTAGTAAGTGTCCCCCTGTAGATAGCCCCCAGTAGGCAGAATTTCACAGTATATATATCCTGGTAGGTAGTTTTCACTTATGCCCCATCACCATTATTAAAAAAAAATCATTACTCCTGTCAGGACTGTGCGCTGGCGCTCCTCGGTTCAGGCTGTGCGCTGAGAAGACGCTGAGTTGGTGTTTCTGTGGGGTTCCAGAACCCTGTCTGAACACAGGTCTATTTTAGGTTTGCTCAGCCCTACCCGTCTTGCCTGTTATGCCTTGGCAGCTTCAGGGTTAACCTGCTGCTGTGCAGGTGAGCTGGTGAGCAATCAGCTGCTGCACTGAGTCCCTGATCCTCCATAAATAGTGTGTAAGCCCAGCAGACACTGACTATTAGTGTTCCTGCTAGGCTAGCTTGCTGTACTCTTACTTTTTGCTCGTTTTCTGACCCTTTGCTGGTTTTCTGACCATATTGCTGGACCCTTGTCTATCCGACTGCCTCTGTTTTTTGTACCTTTGTTGCCCGTGGTTACCGACCTGGACTGTTCACCACGTTTTATTGTGTTTGTATGTGTTTTGTGTTCCACTTACACCAGTGCAGGCACCGTCTTCGTGGTTGTCTGCAGCCGTCTAGGGACAGGGTGGGAACAGAGGGTGGGAACAGCCAGGGGTCACTGTCTGACTGCCCTTGCCATACCTGGTGCTAACAACTCCCTTCTTCTAGGCTGCAGGTAGTGTTTTGCCAGCAATCAGTAAAGGCCGGGGCTATCACACACAAATAAAATTACTGATGTCTTAGGCATGTGTGTATCCTGGAGATAAAAATGCTCCCGGCCTCTTAATGGCTGCAGACAAGAAGTTGCCTAGGGCCCAGAAGACAAGCAGCACCACTTTTAACTGTAAGATGAGTGATTACAGGTAAAGGCACCACTCACTAACCCAGTCCACTGCATTATTAATCTATAAGGGTGTTTTGATGATGCCCATACAGTTGAAAGGGGCTCAAAGGGTATGAAGTCCCAATTAAGAAGGTTTAGCAGGTTAATCAGAATCACCAGCAGCACTTATTAAAATATATCTACACTATTGATTTCATCACAGGTTAGACAGGTCAAACAGCATTCAATAACCAATATCCATCTTATTAATTATATTGATCCCTTAATGTTATGTCTAATCTGATTTTTATTAAAATAAAAAAGCAGCATCATAATTCACATAACATGAAAGCAATATTTCTGGAATGAATCAACAGATGTGTAGGTACGCAGACCCAGTCACTGAACATCCAACAGTGAAAGTAAACAATATAGCAACAAGTATGATAACCAGTCATGGAGCAGCTAATCAGGACAATGGTTTGTAATGGTGCATTTACACAGAGATTTATCTGACAGATTTTGTAAGCCAAAGCCAGGAACAGACTATAAACAGGGAACAGGTCATAAAGGAAAGACTGAGATTTCTCCTCTTTTCAAATCAATTCCTGGCTTTGGCTTAAAATATCTGTCAGATAAATCTGTGACCCTATTCCCTCACACCTCCTCCAGTCCCTCTCTCCTACTGTCACTACTCACCTCACAAAACCTCAATTCAACCTCTACCTCTCCACTGGTATCTTTCCCTCCTCATTGAAACACTCTATTATAACCCCACTACTGAAAAACCCTTCTCTAGACCCATCCTGTGCAGCCAACTATTGACCTGTTTCTAATCTCCCCTTCATCTCCAAACTCCTGGAACGTCTGGTCTATTCTCACCTAATCCGCTATCTCTCTGATAACTCACTTCTTGACCCTCTACAGTCTGGCTTCTGATCCCTTCACTTCACTGAAACTGCTGTCACCAAGGTGTCAAACGATCTCCTGAAGGCCAAATCATAAGGAAACTACTGTACTCCTTGCTGTCCCTTCCTTACTATCGAATCTGCTAAAACTCTCACTGTCGCTCTCATCCATTCCCGTCTTGACTACTGCAATTTCTTACTAATCGGCCTTCCTTCCTTTAAACTCTCCCCTCTCCAGTCCATTCTTAATGCACCAGTCAGACTCATTTCCCTGTCCAGCCGCTATACCGATGCCTCCCCCCTGTGCCAGTCACTACATTGGCTCCCTATTAAACACAGGATACAATACAAAGTCCTCCTGCTCACCCACAAGGCTCTCCACAGTGCTGCACCTCCCTATATCTCCTCCCTCATCTCTGTCTACCGCCCTACCTGTGCCTTACGCTCCTCTAATGACTTAAGACTAACATCCACCTTGATCCGCACCTTTCACTCCCGTCTCCAGGACTTCACCCGAGCTGCACCAGTGCTATGGAATACATTACCCAAGACTGTCAGACTCACCACCAATACACAAAGCTTCAAACGTGCCCTCAAAACACATCTGTTCAAACAGGCTTACCAGGTTCCCTAATTTGACTGCTACCCTCAAACCCCACCCCCCACCCTCACCACCTCCAACACAACCACACACACGCACACACACACTCACACAGACACATACATGCATGCACACACAGACACATACATACATGTACACACAGACACATACATACATGTACACACACCAAGCATTTAAACACTTAGACCTGTGCATGCAGGCATTAGTTGGTGACAGGTTCACCCACCCTTACCTGCACTGCCTTATTTATAAAGATGGCCGGACCATAAGAACAATGAATGCACTTGGCCCCTCTGCCATTTTGTCTCGCACCCCCTCCTGGTAGTCTGTAAGCTCATGCATGCGAGCAGGGCCCTCACTCCTCATGTATGGATAACTATATGTATATCTCTGTAATGTCTATTTTTGTCTATGTATGTACCGCCAGAATTGTAAAGTGCTGTGGAATCTGTTGGCGCTATATAAATAAAAATTATTATTATTATTATTGCTGATTCTCCTGGATCTCTCAGCAGCATTTGACACTGTGGACCACCAGCTCCTCCTCTCCATGCTCTGCTCTATTGGTATTCAGGACTCTTTCCCGGTTTTCTTCCTACCCGGTTTTCTTCCTACCTCTCTGACCGCTCTTTCAGTGTATCCTTCTCTGGCTCTACTTCTTCTCCCTTACCTCTCTCTGTTGGAGTTCCCCAGGGAACGTTTTACTCGCAATAAGACATTGGTGGGTGACTGGCTCATCCTGTTCTTTCCAACTATGTACATTGGCTGGACCACAGACAAATAAAGCAGTTGTGCCTGGTGATGACCCCAGTTGTAGTCTGCAAGCAGGTCTCGTATACACTTTGTATTTACATTTTATTTTTATTTATTCTAATTATTTAACTGTGTATTATGTAATGGTGCGTTTACACAGAAAGATTTACCTGACAGATTTTGAAAGCCAAAGCCAGGAATGGATTTGAAAAGAAGAGAAATGTTAATCTTTCCTTTATGACCTGTTCCCTGTTTATAGTCTGTTCCTGGCTTTGGCTTTCAAGATAAATCTTTCTGTGTAAACGCTCCATAACCTCTGTACTGTATGTATAAAAAAAAAAAAAGCTTTAGCAGTGAGACAAGGATAAAGAGGAAGAGTGAGCTGGTGCGCATGTCTACCCCTTTATTTAAATAATCGTGGGGGTCTCAGCACTTGGACCCCACCCATACAAACCTCTGACACATCACTATAACATGTCAGAAGTTTGTTCAAATGACAGGTACCCTTTAATTTGCATACATACGTTAAATAAGGAAATGGGAATTGCATTTAAATTTCCCTGGTGTCAGTGTTACTACAGACATTATGAAATTCTAATGAGGGTTTGCCTTAATAAAATTATTTCTTACATTGCTTAATTGCAAATACACGGCATTCTCTATACAGTGACACAATAAACTAATTAACGCTCTCATGCCTATTATAATAATCTACAAGAATCATAAGAATGAACACCATTAAATTGTATAATTATTTTGAACAATGTCTGCAGGCCACAGCAGCTTATACATGATTGGACAGAAAAGGGTGAACAAGTTCCCACGAGGCTGCAGTGCAGGGGACATCTGAGAACCCCTTAGGGGCCCCATGTTTAAGACGTGCCAGAGCAATGAGATGCAGCACGGCCTCAGCAACATTACAAAGGTAAGTCACCCAGTAAGATGTCAACTATAGGACATCATAGTTTAAGGTTTCTGCATATCCTGAATATCAGTATTGCACTGGTTCTATTTTGATCCAAGTTAACAACTGTTAATTTTCCTTGATTATGTGTTATGCACTAAATGCTATATGCTTCCATGTTGGCAGATGTTTAGCCCAACCTGGTGCATCACATTACTTAGTAAAGTGACACTGGGGCTAGGATGGGAAGCCTTGTTGATGACTGTAAGCAGGAGGCAATGAACTTATAAAAGATTTCTCACCAATATTAATGAGCTGCCATAGTACTGCAGGTGTGTCAGCAGAGTACTAGAAACAGGATCACATGTACAGGGGGTGTTTTTGTTGTTGTGAGGATAGGAGTGGCAGATTTGTAAAGACTAGGAGATTGGTAAAGCTGAAGAATCTGTTAAAGGGGTTATCCAGCGCAACAAAAACATGGCCATTTCCTTCAAGAGACGGCACCACTCTTGTCTCCAGTTTGGGTGGGGTTTTGTAACTCAGTTCAATTAAAGTGACTTAAGTTCAGCCAGGCCACGTACGTGTTCCCACATGCCAATGAATGCGCTTTAGGCTATGTTCACAAACTGTCAAAATGATTTTTAGAGGGTGGCTTTCATTTAACAACAATTAACAGACGTTATTTAATTACACCGGCCATCATTCGTATAATAACGGCAGTGTGAAGATAGCCTTAAAGTGACTCTGTCATCTGCAATTCAGCCATCTAACACTGCTGACACTGTTAGATAGCTGGTAGGACAAGGAGACACATGGTATCTTTCATATATCTGTCTGTCTTTCCAGAATGTAGAAAAATACATTTATTTGTCAAAGTATCAAAGAGGCCCACCCATCATTGACTGCTTGATTGTGAGTCAGGGCTTAGCTTTCAGGAAGGGAGGACATGTTACACCAATTGAGGAGCTACGAAACACCTCTTTGAAACTTTGCACTGATGAATAAAATAATTTTCTATACGTTTTGGAAGCACAGACAAATGTATGAAAGATACCGTGTGTCTCCTAACAGCTAACAGTGTCAGCAGTTATAACCGTGAATCGCAGCTGCCAGATTCCCTTTAACTAAAACAACTGTCAAGTCTGTACACTTGCATGTTACAACAACAGATTGGGTGGTTTTGTAACTCAGTTAAAGGGGAACCCCAGATAACAGAAACTTGTTTTCTATTTAAAGTACATTAAAAGTTAAATATATGTGTCTATATAATGTATTACCGTATCTGCGCGGTTCTGCCACACTGGTAGCTGATAAAAATCCAGGAAGTGAAGAATAATGGCCTCTTTGCAAATCCACATTGTCTCCTGCTCCTTCTGCTATCCCCCTTAGGAGACAAATCTTCCATGCTTCTGTCTCACATTGTGTGTGTTTGCTAAGCACAGGCTGATGATGCAGACAGGGGGCAGGGCGTGATGTCCCAGGAGGCTTGGCTGGATCCCCCAATCCCCTGAGTGAGTCACCATCTCTGACCGGCCAGAAACAGGTGTTGCACTGATTTCTCTAATTGTGCAGAAGTGTGCAGTGAAATTAAGGCTGTGTTCACACATGTTGGAGTGCCATTGCAGTACTGCAGTGTATTCTTACTAATTATGCAGTAACACAAGTAAATGATGCTAAATGGCAGTTGTAGAGCATTGACAGCTAGGGGGCACCCGACAGCACCCGGCCCCGCACTCACCAAATCAACAGGGCCCTCTGCATCGCATCAACAGCGCCCTCTGCCATGCCCCCCCCTCCCCCTGAGATGATGTAGGCACTAGTCAGCACCGACCCACTGTCCTCCCTCTACACCAGGGTTTCTCAACCTGCGGTACGCACAGGTGGTATGCACCGCAGGTTGAGGTTGTACAGCAGGAGGCATCAGGGACCAAAAGGAGAGGAAGTTATTTTAAGAAATCAAGCCAGAGCTGAGCAGTTAGAGCACTGTCGGCTCCTGTCACATGGAACCAACAGTGCAGTGTGTGATTAAAGAAGAAGTCCGCCCAAAATTTATTTTTTATATGTTATTACTTATGGAAAGTTATACAATTTTCTAACGTACATTAATTATGGGAAATGCTCATATACTGCTATTTCCCTTAATTTAGTGTATCAGGAAGTGTTAGAATTCTCTCAAAAGCAAACCCACTCACCCGCTTCCTGGTGTCCCAGGCCGGGGTGGCTGAGGGCTGGATAGTGTGAGGAGCGGCACGGGCAGTGGGGATTCAGCGGCGCGGGCGGCGGGGAGTCAGCGGGGCCATAGTGTTTGAAGCCGGGAGGAGGAGGGGGCATGAAGAGTGGCATTTCTGTGAGCGGCAGCGCGGGCGGCGATAGATAGCACAGGTACTACTCCCCCATTATCTGCAGATAATGGGGGAGTAGTACTTTGTATATGTGCCCAGCACCGAGCAGGGAGGGGGGAGGTAAATGGCACTTCTCTCCCTCCCTGCTCGGTGCCCTGCAAATGTATTTATTGAATACATTTATGGGATACTTTGGGGAGCAAGGACACTTGCTCCCCAAAGTATTCCATAAATGTATTCAATCACAAAGTACAGTACATAACATTACATTACATTACATACACACATCCATTGTAATTCCAATGGAGTGTCCAGCAGGGGCGCACTATATATAGAAGTCAATGGTACTCATTGACTTCTATATAGAGCGCCCCCTGCCGGACACTCCATAGGAATTACACCGTTCGTCGTGACGTCACTGCTTTTGAGAGAATTCTAACACTTCCTGATACACTAAATTAAGGGAAATAGCAGTATATGAGAATTTCCCATAATTAATGTACATTAGAAAATTGTATAACTTTCCATAAGTAATAACATATAAAAAATAAACTTTGGCCGGACTTCTCCTTTAAGTAAACGGCTATGTGAGACAGCGCTGCAGCTGTCCAACACACTGCCTGCTAACTTTCTTCTAAACCTGTGCTCTGTGCTCAACGTAAATCAGTTGACTGTGTGTGGACAGATTCGGCATTATCTGTAGCACAGGCCGTGCTTCCCCATCTCTGTGGTGACCTGTGACCTCTGCACTGCCGCGTGTGCGTCCTCTCTCATTCTCCTCCCTGTGCAGCGTCCTCTCCCTGCCTATCTGTGCCCCTGCTGGTAAGCCTGTCTATGTCCTCTCTCTTCTGATCTATCTATCTAATCATCTATCTCTCTGTCTGTCCTTCTTCTATCTCCTCTTTCATCTATTTATTTATTTAATTATTTATCTTTCTCCTATCTATGAAGACGATATGAGCAGCGCATATAGTTCAAAATGGAGTCAGGTGCAAGTAGACAGATCCTTGACCAGGGTTAGCTTATGAACAGATACCCTGTAGCACATCATAAAAATACAAAACAGGGACATACTAAAAAGCATGAAGAAGAATGAACGAATGAAAGAATGAACATTATTTCCAATGGGGAAACATGTAAAATTAGGCCGCATTCACACGTTTCGTATTCCGCACGGAACATGGACGTGGAATGCCTGTAACTAGCACCGCCTGCCCCATCCGGGCAGCATCTCTGACATGATGCTGGGAGCAGAGGAACTGTATACATATGCGCCACGCTGTAATGAAACAGCACATATGCATACAGTTTCCCCGCTCCCAGCATCATATCAGAGATGCTGCCCGGATGGGGAGGGGGAGTCTGTTACAGGCATTCCACATCTGTGTTTCATGTGGAACAGCAGCCACAGCCTCCAAAAGTGATCCCTAGCCCTGCCCACACCGTGTGTTGCCGGCCTAATGTACCACTGCGGTGATGCAGCTCCAGTGACGTCATCCGGCACTACATTCATTGGACGGACAGCGGCAGCGGCGCCTCTCTCCTGCTTCCACAAGCGGTTCAATTACTTCATCCGGTGGATGTTCAAGTGCCCCACAGAGGGCGATAGCGGCACCAAGCTCTGATCGCCGGTGAGTATTGTAACCTGGGAGATGGCAGCTGGCGGATAGTGTGTGCATGTGTGTGTAGGGGGGTCAGGTGGGTTAGTGTGTGTAGGGGGGTCAGGTGGGTTAGTGTGTGTAGGGGGGTCAGGTGGGGTAGTGTGTGTGGAAGGTTTTTTTCAGGCAGAAGGGGGAACTTTATAACTATGGTGGGTACAGCAGGCACATTATTACTATATAGGGAGCACAGCAGTGGGTGCATTTTTTATATGGGGGGACAGCAGGGGACATTATTACTATATGAGGGTACAGCAGGAGATCCATCACACAGGGGGCAACCCACATACCTACTTACTTTACTGCGCATGACACTAAACAGTGCAATTCCTTCTGTATGGGACCCTATACAAGGGGAAAAGGGAAGGAAGTTGAAGGAAAAGTGCGGAGCCTGTTTGTCTGTCAGGAAAAGGAAAGTGACACCTCAGATCAAAGAAAATGGCACCTGTGAGTCACTAATTGATGATTTTGCATTCAGTAGAACATTACTAGGTAGGAGTGCACACACTGCTTCTTCCTAGTAACCCGAATCTTGATAAAAGCCCCCCCTTCCTTCCCCAGCGCTGAACTGAGTGAGGTTCAGGGTGGGGTGGGGGACGCTTTTGTCAGGATTTGCCCTGTTGCCAAAATGACCTAGAAACTGCCCTGCTCCCATTTATTACCTGTCTGAACACTGCACATGTGCTGGATTGTTAAGGCAAGTAATGAATAGGAGAAATACTGCCTGGGGCATTCCTAATGGTGAAGAGGTCGGGGAGGAGGGGCATCGCAGGCCTAGTGCATGGGTACTCTAGGACATGCCAATTTTACACAGGGCTGCAAGTTTAAAAGTAGTTTTTAGGACAAAAATTGCATCACCTGCTGAATGGACTCCCTAGGTCAGATCTTAGATTAAAAGCAGCACCTGATAGTACAAGTGATTGGGGGGGGGGCATGTATATACTTTATTGATGAAAACATACTGCAACAATTTCAAAAAAACTAACATGATGAATCACGACTGAAAAACATTAAAAACGAGGGAAAAGGGGGCTAGCACATCTAAAGCAAAAACTGAGATGTACATAATCAATCATGCAAAGTGCAACAGTTCATCATAGTGTCTGGAAAAATGCATAAAACATTGGACACAGGGAAAAACAAATTCATGAATGTGCAAGAAATGCTACAACAGTAAAGAAGATAAACCTGTAAATATATAAGATGTACGGTGTGCAAATGTGCAGCCCCCACTCTTAGCTGACTTAATGAATCTAAAGTGCCAACAGAAGAATGGGGCATTTGGATTTGCTGCATCATTAGGGAAACCTTATAAAAAAATAGGAGGTGCCTAAAGTAGAATCTTATTAAATTGTGTGGTACTGTTATAGGTCCATTTAATACAATGGATCTACAGAAAAGAACAAAGATTTAGGGTATATGCAAATCTGTGTGGAATCTGCTGCTCGCTCCTTAGCGCTCCTACTTGAAGTTCCACCCATCACATAGGCTCCATTATATGCTTCGGTGGATTCCGTCGTCCGCCCAAAGAAATGACAAGTCAATTCGTTGGACAGAAAGCGGAATCCGCCCGACCATAGAATGAAGTCTATGGAACCGGCGGAGAGGGAAACGAGAGCGCACGGGGACAGGCGGCGTATTTCGCACTGAGTTTTTCGTGAGAATTACTCTGTGTGCATATACCCTTATGGTTATTTTACACGGAGCGATAATTTGCCCGATTGCACGATTAACGATTTTGAATGAACGATGTGTTTTTTATAACGATCAGCGTTTAGACGGAACGATACATCGTACGGAAAAATCGTAATGCGATCACACATAGGTGAAATCGTTGAAAGAATGTTTACATGGAACTATCTGCAAATTTTTTGCGAAGGACCAACGATAATTTGAGAACATGTTGAAAGATCAAAATGAACGACTTCTCGCTCGTCGTTTGATCGTTTGCAGTGTTTACACGTACGATTATCGTTCGAATTCGATCGTTATCGTGGAAATTCGAACGATGAATCGTTCCGTGTAAAAGGACCATCAGACAATGATTTTCCACTGGCAAAAAGAAATTACCAGGACATTGGGCACATGGCTCCTTATGAGGATCATCAAAATGAATCTCTCCTGTCCACCAGACATTCAAACATTTCCATAGTCAAACATTTTCAGTTAATTTACCCATGATATTTTTAGCTAGGACTGTTAAGCTGTTAAACTATGTTCAACTCGATCATAAGCTCAGATGATTCCTCAGGAAAAGTCATCTGGAGATCAAGTGACAGACTGTGCTTGAATCAGAGTTATTTTACATAGTTAGAAGGTCAAATAAAGGATTCCAAAGAAGTCCAACAAATTTTAATTCCAACAGAATAGGGCTCCGTTCACACGGAGCAAAACTGGCAGAATTCTCCGCCGCAGAATTCCACCAGCCTTCGTGTCATAATGGGAGTCTATGGGTGGCTTCCGTGCCTCCTCTCTTCATGCTGAAGAATGAACATTTTCATTCTTCAGCGCAGAGAGAGGAGAAGCATAGACTGTTATTATGACAGGGAGTCTGGCGGGATCTGCCAGTTTTGCTCCGTGTGAACGGAGCAAAAGATAAAAGTGATAGTTTAAAGGGGAACAGTTTAAAAGAGTTTAGAAGATAAAAGAGTTTAAAAGATTAAAGTGAAGTTTAAAGGGGAACTGGACATAAGGAAAACAGTTTTTCTATAAAAAATACATTAAAAGTTATAAAGATGTGCCTATATAATGTATTACCATATCTGTGCGGTTCTGCCACACTGGTAGCTGATTGACATCCAGGAATTGCAGAAAAATGGCCTCTGTGCCAATCCACATTGTCTCTCTCTGCTCTCCCACCTTAGGAGACACATCTCCCATGCCTCTGTCTCACATTGTGTGTGCTTGCTGAGCGCAGGCTGATGATGCAGACAGGGGGCAGGGCGTGATGTCACAGGAGGCTTGGCTGGATCCCCCAATCCCCTGAGTGATTCACCATCTCTGAGCGGCCAAAAGCAGCTGCTGCAACTTCACTCTGCAGTGAAATTAGGGCTGTGTTCACACATGTTGGAGTTTCATTGCAGTACTGCAGCATATTCACAAAAATGATGCAGTAACACAATTAAATGATGCTAAACGTCACAGAGGATCAGAGCCGGCACTGCCAATACCACCTCGAGAAAACATAAAACATAAACAGTATATCCCATGTAAGATAATATCGGATAAAGTCCTTATTGTGAGGCTCAACTTCAAAAATAAAAGATGCTTGATCATAATATGTGCGTGGAGATGAAAAGAAAAAAGTAACAGATTAAATTTAAAAAGTTCTTTACTTTATTCTAATATCAGCATTAGAGGTAGAGAATACAGTGCCCTTTGTGGGTAGGACTACAATGAAATGACTGCAATGAAAGTACTGCAAATACTGTAATTCAATACCACAATGCAGTACCTGCAATGTGTGAACACAGCCTAGATGTTCTGCAACAGCTTTGAGCGGGCAATGGGCTGGGTGGAGGACTGTGATGCACTCTGGAACCTGTAGTACTGTATACAACTGCTCAACCAGGAAATACAGCCACACAATACAGAACAAAAACCCCAAAACAAATGGATTTTTGGTAGTTTCAAAACTGGGATAGATAGATAAGTAATGCTATATGCTTCTGCAGAAGGATTTTTTTAACTCTACCTGCAGTTCCCGTTTAGGGTATAAACCCACACACCGTATACGCAGCGTATTTACTGCTGCGATACGCAGCAAACACGCAGCAAATACGCAGCAGATTAGATCTAAATAACTGAACACAGCATCAAATCTGTACCAACAAATCTGCTGCGTATTTGTTGCGTATCTGCTGCGTATACGGTGTGTGGGTTTGGCTAAAACAAAGTGTGTGATGATAGTTTCATACATTGAAGTTTATTTAGAGAGCTGCCACTGCAGTTTTTGTGCCAAAACCAGAAATGGATCCAACATGAAGGAGAAATACAAGTCCTCCCTTTATATTTTCCATCCTATTTTAATCTATTTCTGGTTTTGGCACAAAAAAAACTACAGTGTGTGTGTGTGTGAGTGAAACCGGCATTAAATTCTCCCCAGGTTGGTTTATCACTGTATTTCACTGGTTTCCATTTTAGGCTAGGTTCACACTGCGTTTTCAGCATCCGTTTAACGGAACCGTTTTTTGCAAAAAACGGATTGCAAAAAACGCATGCATTTGTGTGCATCCGTTTTTGATCCGTTTTTCCATTGACTTCCATTATAAAAAAAACGGATCAAAACGGATGCGTTTTTTTTTTACGCACAATAAAGTACTGTTGACACAACTTTTTTGACCGCTAAAAAAAACAGATCCGTTAAACGGATGCTAAAAACGCAGTGTGAACCTAGCCTTATTAGGTCATTTCGCTGTATAAAATAGTGTTGTAATCTATATTTGTGACTAGTGTTGTAGTCTATTGTGTTCAGCAAAAAAAAACGTAATCGTTGCAATGCATTTTTTTATGCAATTCAATAGGCACAAAGCAGAATCCATTTTTACTATTCACTTACCATAATGTTTTTTTTTTAACAACCATTAATTTAAAAAAGGACGGTTGTTGTTGTTTTTTTTTTGCATAATACTAAGACAGTTGCCTCTGCAATCCAATTAAGTCACATCTCTCCATGCCCAATATAAGATTGAGCAGGAGAGAATGGCCATACTCTCACGCTACAGCTGCTACATGCTTCAGGCGGCCATTGGCCACTGCATGTGGACGTGGCTTCATGTGCGTGCTGCAGCCACATCATGGGAATCTGGCCTGTGCCTAAGCAACTCCTTTTATAAATAAAAGTGATCTTCAAAATGTGTCAACCTAAATACAATAACTAATTATGCGTAGCATCTCTAACAAAATAGCCCTTCACTTTTATGGATTATGAGTTTTATACAAATATTTAGAGACATTAGGGGATTATGATTCAGTGTGTGAAGAAAAAACATTGCTTATGTGTCCAGTCAGTGAGACAAGAAACCAGAGTCATGTTCTGGACTGAACACTGGCAGTGGTGGGAGCAGGAGACACACCTGTTTGAGATAGAGAAGCCTTTATTTACTATTTTGCAACTTTAACATAGTTTTAGGTCATTACCCATCTTTCATATAAGTTTCTCAGGCATACTATGTATTATGACCTGACGCACACACCTACTGCACACATACCTGTATCAATTGCTAAAGGCAATGTCACATTTCAGAGTTTCTTAATCCCCATTGCAAACATCATGTGTCAGATAATTAATTACCATGTCTCACATAGTATAAATACTTGGCTCCCATCACTCTGAGGTTTACACCTGCTATCACCTCTCAGCTACAATGGTAAGTCCTCTGTCTATGACTATTATACTTCTCAGCTACAATGGTAAGTCCTCTGTCTATGACTATTATACTGCTCAGCTACAATGGTAAGTCCTCTGTCTATGACTATTATACTGCTCAGCTACAATGGTAAGTCCTCTGTCTATGACTATTATACTGCTCAGCTACAATGGCAAGTTCTCTGTCTATGACTATTATACTGCTTAGCTACAATGGTAAGTCCTCTGTCTATGACTATTATACTTCTCAGCTACAATGGTAAGTCCTCTGTCTATGACTATTATACTGCTCGGCTACAATAGCAAGTTCTCTGTCTATGACTATTATACTGCTCAGCTACAATAGCAAGTTCTCTGTTTATGACTATTGTACTGCTCAGCTACAATAGCAAGTTCTCTGTTTATGACTATTGTACTGCTTAGCTACAATAGCAAGTTCTCTGTCTATGACTATTGTACTGCTCAGCTACAATAGCAAGTCCTCTGTCTATGACTATTATACTGCTCAGCTACAATAGCAAGTCCTCTGTCTATGACTATTATACTGCTCAGCTACAATAGCAAGTTCTCTGTCTATGACTATTGTACTGCTTAGCTACAATGGCAAATTCTGTCTATGACTATTATACTGCTCAGCTACAATGGCAAGTCCTCTGTCTATGACTATTATACTGCTCAGCTACAATGGTACAGTAAGCCCTCTGTCTGACTATTATACTGCTCAGCTACAATGGTACAGTAAGCCCTCTGTCTATGACTATTATACTGCTCAGCTACAATGATAAGTCCTTTGTCTATGATTATACTGCTCAGCTTGAAGGGTTTTATAAGGGAAAAATAGATTGGTTGGCTGGTTTATCTGTATGAAACACTGGCAGTGGTGGGAGCAGGAGACACACCTGTTTGAGATAGAGAAGCCTTTATTTACCATTTTGCAACTTCAACATAGTTTTTAAGTCCTTACCCATCTTTCTGTTCCAGTGTAGTGTACCTAAGAATCTTTTTATCTGGCTAAATTATTTTAGGTTGTGACTACATAGCAACCACTGTGGCTAGTGAAAGTAAATGTGTTGTGGTTCATTATGCATGGCTTTCTGGCAACTATAGAGTCCCAATCACAGCAACTTTGCAGTGTTAGCCCTATTCTGCATATCTGTGGGTGTACTATGCTGGTGTGGATTTCAGTTGCAACTTATAACAAAGGTTTTTTTTGTTTGGCCTGTGAGATCAGCTGCAGGCTCTGACAGCCTGTCAGGTTTACACTGACCCTTTGCATGTGAGACAGAGCCTGCGGCTGATCTCACAGGCTTATGTATCTGCAGTTGCTGGGGGCTGTGAATCAGGAGGCTCAGGCACACATTAAGATCCCCATATTTGAATATCTGGAAAAAAAAAACTCCTAATGAGAAATGCTTTCATCAAGCACATGTAAGGGTAAAATGTTCACTATACCCCTCTATGAAGTCTTTAGCGGTGCAGTTTTTAATATGGGGGGATTGTAACATACAAGCTGCTCCAATTCACAAATTAAGTGTTCCCTAATTTATGTGGTATGACTAACTTTTTTAGAAGTAGAAACTTTCAAAGTCACACAAATGCAAATTTTTCATTAAACTTTGCAACTTTCCCCCAAAAACACCAAATATATTAACCCATTGAATACAATAACATAAGTACAATCTGAGAATCTAATTATACATTAAAGAATTGCAGAGTTATGAGACAGGTCAGATTATGAAAAATGCCCTTTATCATGAAGGCCAAAACAGGCTGCGGAGGAAAAGGGTTTAGGCTGGGCCTAAGTGATGCTGCTCCCGACCCAGCACTCTATTACTATTGTCTCAAGCAGCCCATAGTAATTGAGCACTGATCTCATAGATCAATCCAGTACATATATGAGAGATCAGTGCAGTTATCATAGAAGTTGCGACATGGAGAGAAAGGAGCGGCTGCACATCACACCTATGGCTGATACTAATGCCGCTAGGCCTATTTTAAAAACCAACGCCAGGATGTTGGTATATAATTTGATCAAACCATATTGCCCCGTGTACTACGTGCAGGTCCCCTGGTTCACACGGGTCCCTAAGCTAACTCCACACTGTCGGTCAGCGACCGCCAACCCCGCAAAGCGTGCACATGGAAGGGAGGTCATGGCCCTGCAACCCCAATGTCACAGGACCAAACCCAAAGTGCCCCACCAATACCCAGCTGGCACCACCGGTGGGGAAGGCTGCCCCCAAACACAAGTATGAATATGGTATTGCACTCACCACTGCTGCAGACAGAATGGGAAAGACCTAAGGTACTGACATGTGAGCACAGGTATATCCTGCCAATTTGGGTCCCGCTTCTTGATACGGTCCAGTGACAGAGATTTCAGCGCACGTGTTCCTGCGATTAGTCCGATGGTCCATTCATTCTCTATGAGCGGGACCCGGCGCGATCAGGTAAGTATAGGGGCTCTAGCGGGGGGTTGGGAGCTTGTCACCCCAGCACGGGGGGTGACAGGTTCCCTTTAACCAAATTTGGAGGGGGTGGCACTGGGAATGGAACAGGTAAATTAATTTATTGTACAGAGATTTGATGGAGGTTTGAATGTGTTTAGTATCTTTGTCATGTGTTTTTCAAGACAGTACAGTAAAGATTTACATGAACTGACTATCCAGTAATTCAACAAAACAAGAAATGCACTTAGCAGGAACACTGGGTTAACAAGCACTGCCCCCACAGACTGGTTTGAATGGACACTGAATTCACAGCACCCACAGACTGATAAGTAATCTTTTCGCAACACCCAGTGACTTGGTATAATGCACAAAAGCCGCACCCAGTAACTTCTGGACACTGGCTTCCCTGCTGCCACAGAAAACCACCCATAATCTACACACTCCATCCTCCTCTCCTCTCTGTGCCTAGATCTCTGTATTTCTCTCCCTGCTCTGCACTGACTGCCTGCTGCGATCCTCCTCTCCACTACACATACAGCCACACATCCAAGAAGTGATTTCCCTTCGGGGGTAAGGGAGAGGTGCTGACATCATAGTGGGGCATGCAGGTGATTGGACAGGCACAAGGGATTATGGATAATCCCTTGCGCCCGTCAAGACAGTACTGTAAGCTAACGTGAGGCCGCCGTGTATAGCAAATTTGCTTTGCTCATCTCTAATGCGAACCTTATATATGTAACCCAAAGATTCTGTTTTTCTCCCCTGCAGAAAGTCCTTTTGGCTCTCGGTGTTGTGCTCGCATGCTCTATTGCACTGTCTAGTGCTCAGTGTTTAGCTGGAAAATTGTCATTCGATAGGAAAACAGGAACTCAAGGTAATGAAACTAAAACTGTGAATCTCCCTATTTGCACTCAAAAGATTTAGTAGTCTAGCACTGTATTTCACTAAATGGAAATGAAATAAAATGTGGCAACTCTTCAAAGTATACCTATGATAGATGCTATGTAACAACTATCATACATGGGGCCTCATGTTAAGTGTGTGTGTGTGTGGGGGGGTTATATATGTATTGAGGTGTGTGGTATGTCATTAATCAAAACCTGACTTAGGGTGCCTTCATGTGTACCGTATCGCAGCGGATTTCCTGCACAAAATCTGCATGGTTCAAATAAACGCACATAATATGCTTCTGCGGAAATACATTGCCATTAAGTTGCATAGTAATCATTATTGCAGTGGATTTCATTACGATAAACTTGCAGCGTGAAATCTGCTGCGATACGGTACATGTGAAGGCACCCATAGGGTTCACACAAATTCTCGAGAAATTGTAGAGGAAAATTTCTACTTGAAATTCCTCGCATATTCAGCTGTGGCGGAATTTAAGCCCCCATTGACTTCTATAGGATTCCTCTTGCGGAAGCCGCCCAAAGAATTGACGTTTCAATTCTTCGGGCAGAAAGTGGATCAGCGGTGGAAAATTCTGCTTGGAAATTCTGCAGTGTGAACAAAAGAGCAGAAATCCCATTGAACACAATGGGACATTGCTCTGTACATATTTTGCGGGAGGAATTTCAAGCTGAAATAAGAGTGAATTTCTCTTCAATTTCTTGCCTATTCATCAGTGTGAACCCACCCTTATACCTAATGGATATGTGGTGCACTGCTGTGAGGTGCGACCAGTCGCTTGCTAGATGGTGCTGTGTGACTCCACTAGTGTAGTGGGTGGTATAAGATATAGCTCAGCCAGGTGTTATGCTGTTGTGACGCCAGTGCCAGTTAGGCACACAGGTATCATGGCACACCTGCTTTTATTTTAGTGAGGCTAGCTAAACCCTTTCCCCTGTGGTCAGTAACCTGCAGGGCTGTTTAGGGGGCCCTTGGATGCTTATCACGGTGGTCTGGAGTGGAGCTGTGACCCACGTGGACTATTGGTACCGCCACCCACAGAAAGGGGAGATTACCCAAGGAAAATGCAATGGCTGTGTAGGTGCTTAATAAGAATCAGAGTCCTGTTACAATGAATAAACTCTTTACTGCAGGAATACTTGATACAGTGATATACAATAGACTTTTGCCTTCATAACACACTTTGAACTTGACTGACAAGACATGTGCTGAGAGCTTAAGAGGTAGAATCGCCGAGCTAGCTTGGTTGCAGGCTGAGGTAGAGAGGAGGATGTACAGAGTCCCAACCCAAAGCAGTACTGTGCTCTGCCGGAACTTTAGAAGTAGAAAACTTGTGCCCGTGTTTTGACTCCTTGGTCTTTGCACCACCTATTGCCCACCAGTGTCGGGTGACACAAGCCCCAGACCTTGTTACCTGGGATGAGCAGAGTGGTCAGAAGTTTCTGGTTACACCCACACTGCAAGAGAGTATGTAGGCTTCTAGCAACTTTGCTCTATCCGGATCAGTTCCTTTCTTCAGGATACTGTCCTGCACCTTTATACTTGTTCATGGCATGGGCTGGGATGATTCCTGACTTTGTCCTCTCTGTGAGTGTTTAGCACTGCATAATGTGTACAAGTGCTACTTTCAAGAAACTAGTCTGTTCCCATGTGAGTCTGTTCTGTACCACACCTCAGACTACAGTGGACTTGTCCTCTAATAGGAGACCTGGCATAAGTCAGGGCCCAACTTGACTGCTGTAGAGTGTTCTGGCTTGCATCCTTCCTCTACAGAAACTAGAGTGAGGCTCACTAAGTGGGGGCTACACTTCCCCTCCCCATGTGACAATGTTCTACAACCTCTGTAAAGTGGGTGAGAGAGTGCAAGAGAAGAAAGGAGATAGGTAGAGAACAGAGAGCACTCATTGGTGCACAAATCACAGAAACAATAACCCTTTAACATCTAGTGGCAAAACTTGGGTACTACTTCATTACCACTATTCTCAGAAAGAAAAAAATGCTGAATTTGAGTAGCAAAAGTATTACTTATACTTAAAAAAAAAAAAAAAAAATTAAAGAGACCAAACAATAAAAGAACAGTGGCTATAATTACCACTACTACTTTTATGTATAGGCTTTTGTGAGGGGTGTAAAGACAAGTAACACCTGTAATATGGATATGGTTATATGGATGCATTTACTGTGTAGCCGCCTCTTAGCCAAGTGTGTTTTGTTTTTTTTGTTTGGGGGGGGGGGGGGGAGGGGAGGGTTTGAAGCACTGCCAGGTTCCTGCACTCTTCGCTGTTTTGCCGTTCCCGGCTATATGCACTTGGCGGCATTCTTTTGCTGTGCACTGACAATTGGCCTGCTGCCACCCCCCCAGTGTGACCATATCCCCTCCCCTTTGTGATGCAGCTCCAATGATTCTAATGGAGCTGCGTCAGAGGGGATATGGTGGCAGCAGGCCAGTTGTCAGTGCACAGCAAAAGAGTGCCACCAAGCGCAGGAACCAGGCAACATTTCAAACTAATGTGAAAAAAAGGCCATGTACCTCATGGTACATTCACTTTAAAGGGAAAAGATCAATGTTCTATGCATTTTCACAATTTATGATCCAATCTCTTGTATTTTAGGCTGTCAATACAAAGGACAATTACACAAAATAGGGACAGAGTGGACTTCAGGATGTGAGAAATGCCAATGTAGTTCAACTGGAATGTCTTGTTGTTCAACGTAAGTTATAATCTTGTTAAACTTTGGGTTTATTTTGGACTGTTACCATTTGATATGGAGATTATATCCAGGTGGTAATATGCTGCTTAGAGATGAGCTAAGCAAGCTTTGTATGAAGCAGAATGACTTTTGAATCCCACAATATTTACCGTTTTTTAAAGGGGTTAACTAGGATTAGAAATGCTCAGTAGCTGCATTTCTCCAAAAATGGCACTACTATTGTCAGCCTGGGTGTGATATTGCAGCTCAGTTCCATTGAAGTTAATTGAGTAGAGCTGAAATCCCACACACAACCCAAGGACAGGGGAGGTGTTTTTAGAAAAAGAGCTATGTCTTTCTAATCCCAGATTCCCATTTGAATAGAGTCTGGCTGCAATACCCTACGCAATACGCTGAGGACTTTGATGGCTACAACATCTGGTTCAGGTTCAAACTTATCATAGGCTTATAAGGGTACATCCACACATACCAAATTTGCAGTAGATTTCATGCTGGGAGTATCAGTGAAATCTGCAATACTGATTTCTATTACAGTCTATGGCACTCCATTCTTAAGGTGGATTTGTATTCCTCTGGAAGAATGTATAGTGCCATAGACTTGTAAAAGATAAAGCAAACTATTAACCTATTTCTGCCATGATTTACACCTGTTTGCAGGCATAAATCACAATAAACCAATGCACCTGGGACCCTCCAACTACAACAGCTGCAAACACTACAACACCCAGCATGTCCACACACTGACAGTCCAGAATATACTGGAAGTTGAAGTAAAAATCAACAGACACCTTAAGGTGTTGTCATCTCACAAACTACAGTATAACTTCCAGCATACCCTGAGAGCGTCATAAGTGTAGAGCATTCTAAAAGTTGTAGTGGTTATTTAAGGAAGTTGTGCTCCACTCGCTGTTTCCTTCTGAAGTGTCCCCCAGCATCAGCCCTCCCAGGAGTCCAGGACACATGTCCCATATAGAGGCACTCTGCAGTCTGTGTCCCACCCAGACCTCACACCTCGCTTAGCAGTGATTGATAGCTGCCCCCCAATAATAGGTGTGGGGGGGCTTTTTTCAGAGTTGCCAAAATGGCCTAGAAACTGCCCTTGATGTCAATAAGGATTTGGGTCCCCTAATCAGAACACACTGCCTCTCTAAAATCTTCCAGTTTTGCATGTTGAGCTGTGTATGTTTCTTTGCCGTGTCAAGCATACCCCTATATTGACGTGTTTTGGGATAACAATTACTTCCTTTCTTTTCTTTACAGGATTCAAACTCCAATCGTTGATGAGAAAACCTGTGAGAAAATCTTTGTTAAAGCAACCTGTAGTTACAAAGTGGTCAAAAAGGATAACCCATCTGAAACCTGTGAGATCAAAGCGATGGTCGCCTAAAGCATCCGGCATTCATCAGTCCAATGCAAGGGTGTATTTATGTCTGTCGTTTTTCTTTTTTTTTTTTCCTAGAAAATTAGTTAGATTTTAGATTTTGTTTCTTATCAGATATAGATCGAGAAACAGGAAATTATCTTGTTTCACGTGAAAACACTGATGTAGCAATTAATACATGCAATAAATTTCAATGAAGCAGTTTTTATTACTCATTAATGAATGCTTGAGTCTCTGAATGGCTGTGTAGCCATGTGGGCCAGTCCAACACCAAAAGGGAGTGTCACCCAGCGGTGCCCCCTTTTGTTGAAGGGGGGGGGTACAGGTCGCACACATCTAAGGCCAGCCCTGCTTACTGGGTCCAGTGATATTTTATGTAGGCAGGAACTGCCTTATTAAAGGTGTACTCTTGTAACAACTGAATCTAAAACAGTAGGTAATTAAAAGCTAAGAAAATATGCAATATGCAATTTGCCTTATTAGCTGTGTCTTCCTGCTAGGCACAAAGATGTGTATATCATGTCTATATTCCCAACCACCTTTCTGTGTTATCAAGGGGGACTGGGCTGATGACTGCTGATTCCCTGCCTGGCCACCCACCTTATCTGCAGTAATCCATTTTCAAACTGACAGCTTCCAGCCCTGTGGAGGTGTCAGAATGGGAGCCAGAAGAGCCAATAAAGAGGGGTACGTTTGGCAGATACTCCAGCAAAAATAGTTTTCTTTTAAATCAACTGGTTTCAGAAATTTATATAGAATTGTAACTAACTTCTATTTAAAAAGCTTAAAGAGTCACTGTCGTGGTGTGTTTTTTTTTTTTTTTTGTTTTTTTTTTTTTTTTTTTTTTTTTTGCAGAAATCAATAGTCCAGGCGATTTTAAGAAACTTTGTAATTGGGTTTATTAGCCAAATCTGCCATTATCTGCATGTAAAAAGCCTTTTTCCCAGGTCCCCCCCCCCCCCCCCCCCCCCCCCCCCCTCCTTCCTCTTTTTCATACACTCCAAAAAATCTGAAAATTGTGACTTGTTGCAGGAGTCGTACCCTGTCTGCTCTAGGGAGGGGGGAGGAGGAAGGAGGGAGTTAGCCGGCAGCAGAAAGCAGATAACAGAGGATTACAGGCACAGAGCTGGGTGACAGCTGTAATCTGAGCTCAGACAGGTCACTGGTGATGGTCAGAAGAGATAACGGGTGAGGGATTTGTAGATTAACTCTTTGTTGTCCTGTTTTGGTCTTTTCTTTAGGAGAACAATGAAGACAGGGGGGAGAGCTTCAAACTGCTTTTTCATGATAAAAATGCATTTTTCGGATAATAAACCCAATTACAACGTTTCTTAAAATCGCCTGGACTATTGATTTCTGCAAAAAAAAATTTCACGACAGTGACACTTAAGTCTTCAAGTACTTATCAGCTGCTGTATGTCCTACAGAAAGTGGTCTATTTTCAGTCTGACACAGTGCTCTCTGCTGACTTCTCTGTCCGAGACATGAACTGTCCAGAGCAAAAGTTAATCCCCAAAGAAAACCGATCCTGCTCTGGACAGTTCCTGTTTCAGACTGGTGGCAGCAGAGAGCACTGTCAGACTGAAAAGAATACAGCTCTCTTTGCAGGACATAAAGCAGCTAAGTATGGGAATTGAGATTTTCAAATAGAAGTTACAAATCTTTAACCAGCTGATTTGAAAGAAATTTTTGCCGGATTACCCCTTTAATCACCTGCCTTCTGTCACTTAATTGCTTGCACTTGTGGCTGTGCCTTTACAAAGACAGATTAATCTTGACAGATTTTTGAAGCCAAAGCCAGGAATGGGTTTGAAAAGAGAAATCTCAGTCTTTCCTTTTTATAACCTGTTTATAGTCCCTTCCTGACTTTGGCTTCAAAAATCTGTCAGATAAATCTGTGAAAAGGCCCTATTACACCAACAGATCTGACGACAGATTATCTGCCAAGATTTGAAGCCAAACCCAGGAGCAGATTTGAAAAAGGAGAAATCCAGTCTTTTATGACCTGTTCTCTGTTTATAGTCCATTCCTGGGTTTGGCTTCAAATATTTGGCAGATGATCTGTTGGTGTAATAGGGCCTTTAGACACTGCTTTGAACAGATTAAGTTAAAGCTTACATCAACATCTGTTTGTAGTGTCCCAGTACTGGTGTGCAACTAAGTCCTGTATACTACCTGGAAAAAAAGTATGTCAGGTGTCATACTCTGGGATGATGGGTGTTTTTACATTATCACTTGGTGTCTTGCTCTCCCCTATCCTAGATGAAGGTGAAGAGGGTTAAAGGAGATGTCCGGCCTCTGGGTTCTTTTTCTAACTGGCAGGGGCACAGGGGGAAAAAAAATAACAAAGGGCACTAACTTGCCTCTCCCTGTGCCTCCTCGGCTTTGGATGACAGACGGTTGATGGGACTGGTCGCTCTGTCGCTGACTGGGGTTGGGACAATGCTCCAGTCACTTATTGGGTTTTCTGTTTGTGATTGTGCACCAATGAGAGCCCTGTCCTCTTCTCTATCTCTTTTCTCCTGCTTTCGCTGCACTCTCTTTTCACCCACTCACAGCAGGTATTACATACCCTGTAGAAGGTAGTCACATGGGGAGAGGAAGTGTTAGGGAGTCTTTAGTCTGGTTCCTGTATGGAGAGGATGCAAGCCAAAACGGTCCCTACAGCGGTCACGGTGGGCCCTGGTTTATGCCAAGTCCAGTGTAGTCTGAGGTGTGGTAGTGAACAGATGCACATGGGAAACAAGGATACTCTTTTCTTGAAAGCAGCACTTCTACTCACTATGCAGTGCTAAACACTCTCAGAGGACAAGTCAGGAATCATCCCAGCCCACGCCGTTAAACAAGTGTAAAGGTGCAGGACAGTATCCTGAAGGAAGATGAACTGATCCGGATAGAACAAAGTTGCTAGAAGCCTACATACACTCAAAGCGTGTAACCAGGAAAACTTGGCCACTCTGCACAACCCAGGTAACAAGGTCTGGGGCTTGTCACCCTCTAGGGTGGGTCACCAGACACTGGTGAGCAATAGGTGGTTCAAAGACCAAAGGAGTCAAAACACTGACACAAGTGTTCTCTCTACTCAAGTATTCCGCTTCTAAAGTTTTGCAGAGCACAGTACTACATTGGGTTGGGACTCTCGACATCCTCCTCTCTTCTCTTCTGCACTTGCTCTACTCACCACACAACCAAGCCAGCGAGGCTGTTCTACCTCTCAAGCTCTCAGCACAAGTGTTGTCAGCAAAGTCCACTGTATATTTTTAAGTCGGAAGTCCATTGTATATCACTATCAAATATTTCTAAAGTAAGAGTTTATTTATGGTAACAGGACTTGTAATGTAATTATTGCACAGTAATAGCACCTTCCTTGAGTTGTCTCCCCTTTCTGTGGGTGGCAGTACTGAAAGTCCGGGTGGGTCACAACTCCACTCCAGACTATGTTGTCCAATCAATACCTTGGGTACCTTACATCTTCTCACCTCTCACACATTGTTCTTTCTAGCACTTCCCCTCCAATTGGATGTTTATCCCGTTCACCCCTACATAGGATAGCTTATTCCTGGTGGGAGGGTCTTTAGTGAAGAGAGTGAGAGACACAGTCAAAGCAAGAGTTCCTGCTGAAGTTTATACTCAGGTCTGGCCTGAGGGCCAGGACCCTGTCAGGAACCAAAGATTTCAGATTGCTTATGAAGACTTTCCAGTAACAAGTATACAGTGCTAAACCCAAAGGTGGGGTAGCTGTCACTGGAGATAAACCTTTCCTATGCCAGGGATAACAACTCAATCAGGTCAGGACTATCCAAGAAACAGGGAATAGTCTGCAGTGGAGCAAAGAGCATAAGCTAAAGTACTCAATTGGGACCTACTTGGAAAACCTTGAGGGGTTAGCGTTATACCCAGTCATTTAAACCTGGGCCTCATACTACAGCCGAAAGCAATCTAATGGCGAGCCAGGATCAGTGCCATTACGGCGCAGGTAACGGATGTGTGGATTACTCCTCCGGGACAACATCCTGGGAGGGGGGAGGAGGAGGGCATTCACCCCACTAGACACCAGGGACGTGGACAGCCTGCATTTTAAATACAGCTATCAGCTTCTCACAGCTGCGTTTAAAATGCTGATTAGCGGGCATGGCGATCCGACCGTGCCCGCTAATAGCCATGGTCCTGGGTTACATGCCGCATCCGGGACCGCGGTGGTTCAGAGCGGGGTGGCCACGCGGCCCTCCTCTGAAGTCCCCAAGGCGACCACAGGGTGTAAATATACACAGTGTCGTTAAGGGGTTAAATATGTGTATTTTGTGGGGTCTTTCCTATTACAAGTCTTGTGATTCAATATTTATCCATGAACCTGAAAACACCAAAAAAATGCACCATACCAGTAAAATGTGTTTTTGGAACATGGCATAAATGGGCACTGTCATTACCAGTAAATGTTTTTTTCCCTTTTCTATATAGAATACAATACTATAAAATAGCCCACTAGGTGTCTCAATTACTGGAAAACTGCAGTCGAGGCTTCAACACTAATGCCATTTAGTCTTTAATAACAGCAAAAAGGGTCAAAATGCAGTGATGTCAGCTGTTCCTTTAACCCCTTAATGACCCAGGGCACCGATATGCTCATCTAAAAAAAAAGTTGGGACATTCGCTTTAAAGCAAAGATGACTTTTATAAGGAACGAAGTGGGGAAAATGAAGGAGAGAGTGTGGTGTTCCACCACGTGTGCTGTCTATCCTATCTTCCCTCTATTACACACACTCAGCTCCACCACTCACAGGAGGGTTTAGATTTATCCTAGTAGGAGTTAGTTAGTTCCTGGTGGGAGGAAATTAGAAGAGTTAGTAGTTAGTGTGTGATGCTAGCTCATTACAAAGTTATAATACTATATGCTACAGTAACAGCAACTATGCAGTGCTAAGCCCACCTTAGGGGAGAGAAGCCACTTAGGATAACCCTTGCCCACACTGGGAACCTTTCTAAAACATACAGGGCAGTATTTTGACACAAGAGGAACTGACCCCAGTAGGATAAAGCTAACAGGGAAAAGGTCTACGTATCCTACTGTGCAGCGCAGGACGACTGGGGAGGCTCTGCAACCTGCTACACCCAGATAACTGACAACTGGGGCTCGTATTACCCACCTAGAATAAGTATCTTGCAATTGGGGGGCATAGGCGGTTCAGAGCCACAACTAGGCATCCGTGAGTACGAGTCTCACTCTTCTCTCTACACCCTTGTTCTGGCAGAGCACATATACTACATTGGGCAGGGCTTCCCTGGAAACTCCTCTTCCTTCTCTCTGCAAAGTACCAACTCTTACAAGAACTGGTTCTGCCTCACTGTCCACCACAGCGGACAGATCTGTTGCATTAGGTGTACTGTATCTCAAGCCTTCTTCAGGAAAGTATTCTATTTTTATTCTGTCACATCTGTCAGCACCTGCACCCACGCACACCACTGAACACTTGGGTTATTTTTTACCTTTCTGTGAGTGGCGGTCAGTGTCAGACTGGGGTACCTTGGGCCCACCAGGGAATTTAATTCTAGGGGCCCAACCAACATATACCAGATATAACCAAACCTTTGCACAGTGCTGTGTATGTGACCAGCAATGCTGGCTCACTGCTGGTAACTTGTCAGTCACTCTATGCAAACAGTATAGGATGACACATAAGTATCTTGAAAGGAGAAGTCCCATTAAAGGTTAAAAAAAAATGAAACTTCTGCAGAAGCATAAAGCATTACTTACCTATCTATTCCATTTTTGAAACTACCAAAAATCCATTTGTTTTGGGGGGTTTTGTTCTGTTTTGTGTATCTGCACTTCCTGGTTTATCAGTTATCACAGTACTACAGGTTCCAGAATGCAATGCTTTTCCTCAGCTGTTCATCACAGTCCTCCACCCTGCACATTCCCCGCCCAAAGCTGCTACAGAACATCTAGGCTGTGTCCACACATTGCAGTTTAATTGTGTTACTGAATTATTTGCAGTAATTTATGATTTCATTGTGGTCCCACACAGCACACTGTATTCTCTACCTGTAACACCACACAGCACTGTATTCTCTACCTGTAACACTACACAGCACGCTGTATTCTCTACCTGTAACACCACACAGCACGCTGTATTCTCTACCTGTAACACCACACAGCACGCTGTATTCTCTACCTGTAACACTACACAGCATGCTGTACTACCTGTAACACCACACAGCACGCTGTATTCTCTACCTATAACGCCACACAGCACTGTATTCTCTACCTGTAACAACACACAGCACGCTGTATTCTCTACCTGTAATACCACACAGCACGCTGTATTCTCTACCTGCAACGCCACACAGCACGCTGTATTCTCTACCTGTAACACCACACAGCACACTGTATTCTCTACCTGTAACATCACACAGCACTGTATTCTCTACCTGTAACATCACACAGCACGCTGTATTCTCTACCTGTAACACCACACAGCGCACTGTATTCTCTACCTGTAACACCACACAGCACGCTATATTCTCTACCTATAACACCACACAGCATGCTGTATTCTCTACCTGTAACACCACACAGCACACTGTATTCTCTACCTGTAACACCACACAGCACACTGTATTCCCTTCCTGTAACACCACACAGCATACTGTATTCTCTACCTGTAACACCACACAGCACACTGTATTCTCTACCTGTAACACCACACAGCATGCTGTATTCTCTACCTGTAACACCACACAGCGCTGTATTCTCTGCTTGTAACACCACCCAACACGCTGTATTCTCTACCTGTAACACTACACAGCACGCTGTATTCTCTATCTGTAACACCACACAGCACTGTATTCTCTACCTGTAACACCACACAGCACTGTATTCTCTACCTGTAACACCACACAGCACACTGTATTCTCTACCTGTAACACCACACAGCACACTGTATTCTCTACCTGTAACACCACACAGCACACTGTATTCCCTTCCTGTAACACCACACAGCACACTGTATTCTCTACCTGTAACACCACACAGCACTGTATTCTCTACCTGTAACACCACACAGCACACTGTATTCTCTACCTGTAACACCACACAGCACACTGTATTCTCTACCTGTAACACCACACAGCATGCTGTATTCTCTACCTGTAACACCACACAGCGCTGTATTCTCTGCTTGTAACACCACCCAGCACGCTGTATTCTCTACCTGTAACACTACACAGCACGCTGTATTCTCTATCTGTAACACCACACAGCACTGTATTCTCTACCTGTAACACCACACAGCACTGTATTCTCTACCTGTAACACCACACAGCACACTGTATTCTCTACCTGTAACACCACACAGCACTGTATTCTCTACCTGTAACACCACACAGCACGCTGTATTCTCTACCTGTAACACCACACAGCACGCTGTATTCTCTACCTGTAACACCACACAGCACTGTATTCTCTACCTGTAACACCACACAGCACGCTGTATTCTCTACCTGTAACACCACACAGCACGCTGTATTCTCTACCTGTAACACTACACAGCGCGCCGTATTCTCTACCTGAAACACCACACAGCACGCTGTATTCTCTACCTGTAACACCACACAGCATGCTGTATTCTCTACCTGTAACACCACACAGCACGCTGTATTCTCTACCTGTAACGCTGATATTGGAATAAAGAACTTTTTGAATTTTTTTTTTCTTTTCACTTTCACGCACATATTATGATCAAGCATCTTTTATCTTTGAAGTTGAGCCCCACAATAAGGCTCTGATCCTCTCTGCCATTTAGCATCATTTACTTGTGTTACTGCATCATTTTTGTGAATACGCTGCAGTACTGCAATGATACTCCAACATGTGTGAACACAGCTCTAATTTCACTGCACACTTCTGCACAATTAGAGAAATTAGTGCAGCAGCTGCTCCTGGCTGGTCAGAGATGGCAAATCACTCAGGGGATTGGGGGATCCAGCCAAGCCTCCTGGGACATCACGCCCTGCCCCCTGTCTGCATCATCAGCCTGATCTCAGCAAACACACACAATGTGAGACAGAGGCATGGAAGATTTGTCTCCTAAGGGAGGATAGCAGAAGCAGCAGGAGACAATGTGGATTTGCACAGGGGCAATTTTTTTCACTTCCTGGATTTCTATCAGTTACCAGTATGGCAGAACTGTACAGATACGGTAATATATTTTTTTCTTATCCGGAGTGCCCCTTTAAACTGACAAATCTCTGCCAGGCAAGAACATAATAACGAAAGTATACTTACCTGTACCCGTGCCCTCGTATATTTTTGCACTTACGCTGTTTACTGTGCATGATCAGGAATGTGATTGTTTAATAGTTCGGGAGAATATGCAAGCGGCGATACCAAATATGTTTATTTATTTGTATTCATAAAATAGGAAAAGGGGGGTGATTTAAAAAAAGCAAGAATGGGAGGTATTTCAGTATGAATTTTGGGAGTCTATGTAGAACAGATGGTATAAAGTGGCCTCCATCATAACTATATGGGAAGGTATGGAGGTCATGGAGCAAAAAGAATAAAAACGTGGTGTGAACAAGACCCTAATATGGTGCATTCTTACACTGTCTAGTTTAAAGGACAAGTGCCATGAAAAACTTTTTCCCAGTAATTAAAGCACATTACAAAGTTATATAACTCTGTAATGTGCTTCAATCACCTATCTGCCTCCCTTCCCTGTCTTTTCCCCTCTCCACTCCCCACCAGGAAGTGTCCTAACTCACACAGACCTGATTACTGTCGTCACCGTCACCAGGCAGCTCCTTCTTGTGAGTCATCAGCAGGAGGGCTGCTCTAGGTCCTGTTACACCAGCCTCCCCCTCCCCCTCCTTATCAGGTGACTCTGCTTGCTCAGCTTATCTTCTCTAGTGACATGACTCCTTCACTGAGTCCACGGCAGCAGGAGAGGGTATGAGGGGAGGGGGAGAGAGGGTATGAGGGAAGGGGGGAGCTGCCTATGTGCCGAAGTCAGTCTGAGGGAAGATAAGCAAGTGAGATGTGACAAGTGATGGCTTGCAGTTGTTCAGCCAATGGGAGCTGAGCAAGCCTGTCACCTGACAAGGCAGGGGAGGGGGGAGGCTAGTGTAACAGGAGAAGGAGCTGAGAGAAGAGCTTGGTGACGGTGACGGCAGTAATCAGGTCTGTGTGAGTCAGGACACTTCCTGGTGGGGGGTGGAGGGGGGAAAAGACAGGGAAGGGAGGCAGATAGGTGATTAAAGCATATTACAGAGTTATATAACTTTATTTTGTATTTAATTTAAGGAGGTACTCTGGTAAAAACTTTTTTCTTCTCAAACCAACTGGTGTCTGAAAGTTATATAGATTTGTAAATTACTTCTATTTAAAAGTCTTCCAGTACTTATCAGCTGCTGTATGTCCTGCAGGAAGTGCTGTGTTCTTTCCAGGCTGACACAGTGCACAGTCTCTGCTGCCACCTCTGTCCATGACAGGAACTCTCCAGAGCAGTAGCAAATCCCCATAGAAAACCTCTTCTACTCTGGACAGTTTGTGTCATGAACAGAGGTGGCAGCAGAGAACACTGAGTCAGACTGGAGAGAATACACCACTTCCTGCAGGACATACAGAAGCTGATAAGTACTGTTTTTTTTTTTAATAAAAGTTAAATACAAATCTTTATACACCAGTTAATTTGAAAGAAAAAAAAGTACCAATGTGATTCTACTGAATTCACTACAAATGTGAACCAAGATTAAGACTGTTGCACATCTTCCTGCCTTTTGGTGTTTTTTCTGGCACTTTTTCTGCCATGTTCTCATTTTAGTGTAAAGTACTATTAGCATTTTATCCCCTGTGGGGCTTTTTCGGTACAAATCATGTGATTCTTTATCATGTGATTACAGGTTTTATGTTGAAGAACTGGGGAAAAAAACACTTAATTTCCATATAGACATGACAATATTCCCCCCCTATAGAAGCTTGTGGAAAAAGACAAAAAAACGCAGAAAAATGTCCTATGGGTGTTGTGTTTCGATTTTCCCCACTGACTAACATCTGGTCTTTGTGTTTTTGAACCCCAAAAATGCCATATGACATATTTCTGAAAAACGCCTAGTCTGAGTCCAGCCATTAGTACATGAGAACATACCCCCCTCCCAAATTTATTCACAGGATAAGGGATAATAAGACCTATAGAGAATTAATGGAGCAATGGAGTCCCCACTGTTTATTTGAGGGGGATATGTTTCCCACATTCTCATAACCACTGGGACCCCAACCAATCAGCTTGATATCCCCTATCCTGTGGATTTTGCAGGGGGGGGCAGCTACGTAGCCCACACCTGCATGTATGGGTGTGGGGGGCACAATACTCTGCCTTGTATATTTATGGTGGTGTCCGTGTTGCTATGATTGGTGTGACCCTGTCACTTGATAAAACCTTTTGCCAAGCCTTGTAGATGTAGGTATAAGCCTTGTGATACATGTTTTTTCTTCAAGACTTGAGTGTTCCTTTAATCCAGGCACCTACAAGCAGGAGTTCCTCCAGTCACCGCTCCATCCTACTTTTGCACATTGTGCAGGTGATAGATCTGTGTAGCAGGCAGATGTCCAGCTTTATGACTCTGCAATATGTCATGGACCCCCAACTCCCCCAAGTTAAACCAAAGAACGCAAAATGAACACAACACATTGTAATCAGGTGTCAAAGGGGCCCAATTTTATTTAAAATTACATGACACTGAAAATGGCAGGCCCCCGACTCATGAAGAGTCACCCTCCAGCACTCAGGCGAGGAAAAACCCCCTGTGGGGGAAACCTCGAGGGAGCCATGGCTGGAGAGCTGCCCCTCCCCTGGGCTTAGAGGGTAATACCATACTATAAGTATAATAAACTGGATGTGAGAGAGATGAGGCTGCAATATCTGTCACCTTATTGATGGCTAGGCGGCTGTATCTCTTCTCCTTCACAGATCCAGGTCCCCTGCTAGAACCTCCAAATTTCATCAAGGGTAGGGGGCAGTAATGTAGTCAAGCTCAAGGTCCTCTGGCACATCCAAGATGGCACTGATCAGGGCGTGGTGCATTGCTTTATGGAACCTTCTTTATGACATAAGCGCTTGTCATCACAGTGCATGGTTGCCATGGTTACTGCAGGTAAACACATCTGAAGCATTAACCCATTAATGACTGGCGATGTGCTTTACTGCAGAGGTCACTAAACACACTTGTGACCAAGCAAACAGCCTATGGTTAGGCCACACTAAGAACACTAAATAATATGGTTTGATGTGGCCCATAGCAACCAATCAGAGCTCAGCTTTCGTTTCTCAAATTACTCTGGTAAAATAAAAGCTGAACTGTGATTGGTTGCCATGCACAATTTAGACAGTCTAATCTGCCCATAGCAACCAATCAAAGCTCAGCTTTAATTTTATAAGAGCTTGTTAATATATGAAAGGTGATCTGTGATTGGTTGCTATAGGCGGATCAGACTGTGTTTTATCTCTGGCAGGTTGATAAAGCTGCTCCATTGCTGTGAAATCTTATGATGATGATGATGATGATGATGATGACTGAAAACACATGACAGCAAGCTTCCCCATAATGCTTTGCAGTCAGCCCTTCCTCCATACCTCCCAAATTTTTGGAGGGACACTTGTGGTTCATAGACATTTCTATATACAGTTTAGAAAACCACTCGTATACAGTTATGTGGAGAGGGCAGCCAAAGAGTATTACTACATTTCCCAGGCTGTCATAGGAAATCAGTGATCACCCGATTAGTTGATCAATGGAGAAACTGCACTGACTGTACAAAAGGGGCTGTCAAGTTGTTTTAAAGTAAAATAGTCCACAGTATTAAAGGGGTACTCCAGCAAAAATTTCAAATAAACTGGTGCCAGAAATTTGTACTTTACTTCTATCAAAAAAAAATTCAGTCTTCCAGTACTTATTAGCTGCTGTATGTTCAGCAGGAAGTGGTTATTCTTTCCAGTCTGACACATTAATATCTGCTGCCAAAGTAAGTAACTGTCCAAAGTAAGTTCCTGGCATGGACAAAGGTGGAAGCAGAGAGCAATGTGTCAGACTGGAAAGAATATACCACTTCCTGCAGGACATACAGCAGCTGATAAGTACCGGAAGGCTTGAGGGTTTTTAGCAGAAATAAATTAAAAATCTAAATAACTTTGTGACACCAGTTGACTAAATAACTTTGTGAGCACCACCTTGGGCCCACCTGGGAATTTGATTCTTGGGGCCCACCATACCTTACACCAGATATAATAAGCACCAAACCTTTCACATTACTATAGTGACCTTGCACAGAGCTGTGTATGTGACCAGCGATGCTGGCTCACTACTAGTAACCAGTGGCGTAGCTATAGGGGGTCGCAACGGTCGCCATGGCGACTGGGCCCCGTAGCTAGGGGAGGCCCGCCGACGCCCCCCCCACCCCAACACCACTTTCTGTCACTTTGCAGCTCTCCCCTATTGGCTGTGAAAATCCCAGCCATCTGGGAGAACTGCACTGCTGCTCTCACTCCATGCCCGGACTTACAATCTGGCAGACCAGTGGGCTGCCTAGATTGCTATTCGATGGGGGGCCGTCTGGGCTGTAAAAGTAACAGGCAGCGCTGCAGACACCCTCCTTCCCTCCCAGGCCCCCCCTCAGGCCCCATGCTTCCTTAGCAGGCCTCTCTGTGCTGACGGTCCGACCCTGGTGCTGCTGGGGGAGGAGGAGGAGGAACATGCTGCAGGTAGAGATCTGCTGCTCAAGGTTTACTGTGGCTGACAGTCCCAGGAGGAACAGTGGGAAGAGAAGACAGTATACAGGGGGTTAACCGGCAGTCCAGGAGGAACAGTGGGGAGAGAATACCGTATACAGGGGGTTAGGGGGCAGTCCAGGAGGAACAGTGGGGAGAGAAGACAGTATACAGGGGGTTAACCGGCAGTCCAGGAGGAACAGTGGGGAGAGAAGACCGTATACAGGGGGTTAACCGGCAGTCCAGGAGGAAGCTCCGCCCACACACTGCCTGGCAGGAGACAGGAGAGGAGGACTATGTAAGTGCCTCAGTGTATAGTGTGTATGTATATGTCTGTGTATGAGTATATATGTATGTGTGTGTATGTGTCTGTATGAGTATATATGTATGTGTGTATGTGTCTGTATGAGTATATGTGTATGTGTCTGTATGAGTATATATGTATGTGTCTGTATGAGTACATATGTGCCAGACTGTATGTAAGTGCCTCAGTGTACAGTATACAGCATGTGTGTGTGTATGTGTCTGTATGAGTATATATGTATGTGTGTGTATGTGTCTGTATGAGTATATGTGTATGTGTCTGTATGAGTATATATGTATGTATGTGTATGTGTCTGTATGAGTATATATGTATGTGTGTATGTGTCTGTATGAGTATGTATGTGTGTGTATGTGTCTGTATGAGTATATATGTATGTGTCTGTATGAGTATATATGTGCCAGACTGTATGTAAGTGCCTCAGTGTACAGTATACAGCATGTGTGTGTGTATGTGTCTGTATGAGTATATATGTATGTATGTGTGTGTAGGTGTCTGTATGAGTATATATGTATGTATGTGTCTGTATGAGTTTATATGTATGCATGTGTATGTGTCTGTATGAGTATATGTGCCAGACTGTATGTAAGTGCCTCAGTGTACAGTATACAGCATGTGTGTGTGTATGTGTCTGTATGAGTATATATGTATGTATGTGTATGTGTCTGTATGAGTATGTATGTATGTGTCTGTATGAGTGTACAGTATACAGCATGTGTGTGTGTCTCTGTATGAGTATATATGTATGTATGTGTATGTGTCTCTGTATGAGTATATATGTATGTATGTGTATGTGTCTCAGTATGAGTATATATGTATGTGTGTGTATGTGTCTGTATGAGTATATATGTATGTGTCTGTATGAGTATATATGTATGTGTCTATATGAGTATATATGTGCCAGACTGGATGTAAGTGCCTCAGGGTACATCATGTGTGTGTCGCTGTATGGCTATATATGTGCCTGACTATATGGGCCTGTGTATATGTAATTGTATGTGTCTCTCTGTATGTATGTTCATGTCTGTATGTGTATATGGGACTGTATGTATTCACCTTTGTGTACAGCATGTGTGTATGGGTATATATACGGTATGTGCCTGTCTCATATACAAAGACATATTCACATAGAGACACACATGTATACACACACACACACACACGTGTCTGTATATATGAGACTGTGTATATGATTGGCTTTTCATTATTGGCCTTTATATAGTGGGTTTTATGTTGTAAGTATCCATTCACACAGAGCAAAAAAGGCGAAAATGCAAGTGGAGCGCCCTGCAGATGCCACTTGAAATTCTGCCTGTCCCATTGATTCTGTGGGATTAATAATTCACCTCCACTCCCATTCACTTGTCAATTCTTTGAACGGAAAGTGGAGGCGCAGAAGAAATCCCATTGAATCAATGGGACAGCCTATGACTGTGCCTGATCAGGTGGGATCGGGGGGGGGGGGGGGGCAGGGCCCAGGTTAAAATTTTGCACCAGGGCCCATCATTCTTTAGCTACACCCCTGCTAGTAACTCTTCAGTCAGTCTATGCGAACAGCATAACGTGCCACTTAAGTTTCTTGAAAGGGGCAGTCCCATGAAACTAACAAATCTCAGGTAGGCAGGGGGGTGCAGGAACATAATAAAGAAAGTATACTTACCCATCCCTGTGCCCCCGAAGCTCTTCCTTAATGTGCCCGCTCAGCCAATCACTGACTGGGGATGGACACCGCTGCAGTTATTGACTGGCTGAGCAGGCAATCCATCAGGCGAGTATGTGACATTGAGCTGGGGCCATGACCTACACAGAATCTGTTCAAAAATGACTGAAAAACTTCCAGCAGCTGTGGGAGAGAGAGCGGTCCAGGGGTACAGGGACTGGTGAATATAGTTTTTTATTATCTTCCCACACTCCACTGCCTGACTATCATTTGTTACAAGACTTCTGTCAGCTGTAATTCGTGTTCCAAACTGCTGACACTGTTAGATGCTGTTAGGTCAAGAAGACACATGGTACCTTACATATATTTGTCTGTGCTTCTATAGCATAGAAATAGTTTTTATTCTCTGGTAGAAAGAGTCAAACAGGGAGGCCCACCTCCTGCCAGGGGCCCACCAAGGGGTAGGGCCCACTGGGGGATTCCCCTGTTCCCCTGTAGGCCAGTCCGAGCCTGGTGGCAGTTCTAACATCCCGGGTGGGTCTGCTACTACTCCAGAATACCGTGACAAGTGCCCAAGTGGCCCTCAACAAGCCTGGAGGTTACCAACCATTGGAGACAGTAAAGCGGCCTAAGCAGGTACCTACATCACCTGTACAAAAACACCCAATACTGAGTTATCGCAGAAGTGTCCGAGTAACACAGAGAGAGGATAAAGCAGAAACTAGGATATCTGAGGTACAAGATTCACATAAACAACTAGCTAAAGAGGTTCAAATGGTAAAGAATATAGTAGAATCAAATCTGAAAAAATTACTGAAATAAAGGATTAAAAAGTTCTAATTTGGTGTTGTTTCCTGAGAAATGTGATAAAGACTGTACAGTATACACTGGTAACTACTCCTCTGTATTATTAACCCTTTATTGTATTTTCTATTTAATTTTTTTTTGTTCTTGTGTGATATTGTGGCATTTCTACTTTTCTGTATGCTTTTTTACACTCACCTGAACACAGTGTTACCTTTCCTGTGCTCCTGCAGTGGAATGTACAGTTACATCCTCTCCTCGGAGAAAGCTGCGCCCGTTCCATCGGTGGTGGGTCCTTATAGCCACACCTGCCAAGACCAGAGCCAAGCTCAGATAACAGCAGTTAACCCTATAGATGCTGTGATCACTGTGATTGCAGCATCTATAGGACAGATCGCACAGCCCAAATCGTTGTTTTCAGAATCGGCGACCTCCAGTGTCATAGCTACCGTGACTGATCAGGCTTAGCCCTAAGACTGAGTCTGATCAGCTTTGCCTGTGAGAGGCACATTTCATTGTAATGTAACGTGCCTATCATCAGGCAATCAGATAGTGAACTCCCCATGTAGAAAATGAATGTAGAAAAAAAAGTACACATTTAGTATTGCCACATGCATAACAACGTCGGCAATAAAATTATCACATAATTAAACCTGCACAGTGACCGCAGAAAATAAAAAATTTAAAAAATGCTAGTTTTGTTTCATTTTTTTCATGAGATGTGGGCGTTTTCACAAGAACATTGTACCTAAAGTACAATATGTCACAAAAAATAATTTAAATATTGTGTGGATAAGTTATAGCATCACAGAGCTATAACCAAATAAAGTAAGACAAGTCAGACTTCAAAAATGGGCCCCAGCCTTTCTGGATCCGTCTGAGTAAGTTAAACATATTGCCATATACATTTTGGTCACCAGGTGGTGGTAGTTCACCAATTATTGTTAAAGTCTGCCGGGCATTGTACTTTTTTTTTTTACATCCATACCTCCCCCTCCCCCTTTTCCCCATTGTTTTCCTAGCAACACCCTTCCTTCTTTTTTTTTTCTTTCGGCTGTGTGGTTACCTCATTAATTTTTATATTGGTATCTTTGATCAGGTTAACATTATGTAATAATAAGGAATGGCTTTGTATATGATAAAAGTGCATCTCAATAAATTAAATTAAAGTTTTTTTGTTTTGTTTTTTTCAGTAATTCAATTAAAAAAGTGAAACCCCTATATTATATAGAGTCATTATAAACAGTGTGAACTTTTTGTTTCTGTTAATATTGATGATTTTGGATTACAGCCAAGGAAAACCCAACATTCAATATCTCAGAAAATGTGAATATTATATAAGACCCACTATAAATGTTAAAACAGAAATGTTGGCCAAATAAGTATGTACAGAAAATGCGCTCAATACTTGGTCTATTTGCATGAATGACTGCAGCAATGCGGCGTGGCATGAAGGCGATCAGCCTGTGGCACTGCAGAGGTGTTATGGAAGCCCAGGTTGCTTTGATAGCGGCCTTCAGTTGGTCTGCATTGTTGGGTCTGGTGTCTTTCATCTTCCTCTTGACATTACCCTATGGATTCTCTATGGGGTAAAGATCAGGCGAGTTTGTTGGCCAATCAAGCACAGCGATACTGTGGTTAGTAAACCAGGTATTGGTCCATCACCCAAAAAGCTTGTTGGCAGAGGGAAGCATAAAGCGCTCTAATATTTCCTGGTAGACGGCTGCGCTGACTTTGGTCTTGATAAAACACAGTGAGGGAGATTTATCAAGTGAAACTGGCTCAGTTGCCCCTAGCAGCCAATCAGATTCCACCTTACATTTTCCAAGGAGTCTTTGAGGAATGAAAAGAGGAATCTGATTGGATGCTAGGGGCAACTGAGCCAGTTTCACTTTACACCATGTTTGATAAATCTCCCCAATGGACCAACCCTAGCAGATGACATGGCTCCCAAAACCATCACTGATTGTGGAAACTTCATACTAGACCTCAAGCAGTTTGGATTGTGTGTCTCCACTCTCCAGACTCTGGGACCTTGATTTCACAATTAAATTGTCAGGACTGTGCCTCAGTGCTCCTCGGTTCGGGCTGTGCAGCAGAGAAGGCAATGAATTTGGTGTTTCTATGCAGTGCCCTGAACCCTGTCTGAACACAGGTTTATTCAGTCCCACCCACCTTGCTTGCTATGCTTTTGGCAGCTTCAGAGTTAACCCTGCCACTGTTCAGGTGGTCTGTGTTATCACTTCACTAGATTTCTCACCCCTGGCCCAGGCCACAATATATTTTCATACCTAGGGGTGTAATATAGCCTAGGCCATACTATAAACCTGGGAATGGTCTAGTCCAGGCCACAATATACCCTGGGGGATAAACTCTATATTTGGGGGTGTAAAACAGTCTAGGTAAGACTATATTCCTTCAAGTTATCATGTCACTGGTTTTCTCACTTCTGGCCCAGGCCGCAGTATACCCCAGGGGATATATTCTATACCAGGGGGTGGGAAAATAGCCTAGGCCAGAATATATCCCTCCAGGTCATAATGTTATCACAGTTTTTTTCACTTTATTTCTAATTTGTTGAAAAGTGCGCAGATTTTTTTTTTATATCATACTTTATATCATGCTTCCTCTTGTTGGGAAATACAGTACAGTGCTTACACTGAACTGACAGTAGGTGTCGCTGTCCCATCACTGCATCATCTGTACTATTTAACCCCTTTCCTCTGCAGGACGTGCCGGCATGTCCTACGGGGGGGTAGGGAGGTTCAGAAAGGGGCCGCGCTGTGGCCCCGCTCTGAACCGCCGCGATCCCGGCTGCTTACTGCAGCACGGGACCGCAGCTATTAGCGGGTGCCGCCGATTGGCCGTGCCCACTAATTAGGACAGTTAGATGCAGCTGTCAAACATGACAGCTGCCTCTAACTGTCTCGTGTCCCCCTCTCCCTGGTGTCTAGTGGCCGGATTCCCCCCCCCCCCTCTCGGCTCGGCAATCTATTTAGATGGTCTGCTGCAGACCATTATAATAGAGCACTGATCTGATGGATCATTGCTCTATTATATACACAGCATTGATCTCAATGGGAGATCAGTGCTGTGTGTATAGAAGTCCCCCAGGGGGCTTCTAATTACTGTTAGAGAAAAAAAAAAAATGTGTTTTTAATAATAAAAAATCCACCCCCCCCCCCCTAAAAAAAGTTTGATCCACCCCTTTTCCCCATCTTACAAACAAAAATAAATAGATAAACATATTTGACATTGTCGCGTGTGTAATCGCCCGAAATATTAAATGATCACATTCCTGATCTCGCACGGTAAACGGTGTAAACGCAAAAAAATCCCAAAGTGCAAAATTTTGCATTTTTGGTCACATCAAATTCAGAAAAATTATGAAAAGAATCGATCAAAAAGTCGCATATGCGCAAGTAAGGTACTGATAGAAAGAACACATCATGGAGCAAAAAATGACACCTCACACAGTCCCATAGACCAAAGGATAAAAGCGTTATACGCATGGGAATGGAGCGATTTTAAAGAACATTTCGTTTTTTTTGAAAGGTTTTGATTTTTTACAAGCCATCAAATAATATAAAAGTTATTGAGGAAGCGCGCTGCGCATGCGCGTGAAACGGCTGTAGCTCAGTCACTTGTCAGCGTCTTCACTGAGCCGCTCTAAAGGCTTTTTAAAGGCTTTTAAAGCTGCTTTTTGGGGTGAGTGCCAAAATTTCTTTTTTGCATATATGCACAAAAAATAAGGGCTCATGTGGGTCTGTAGGTGAAAAAATGCAACTGCTATGGCCTTTTAAACCCGAGGAGGAAAAACCGAAAATGCAAAAACGAAAATATGCCCAGGAGGTGGAGGTTTTTAAGGGCTGTGCAAAATTTTACGGTTGGATACATCTTGCAAAAGTTATTGCACAATTTATGCCTAAGGCTGTGTTCACACTGGGTTTTCTGCAGTCTGTTTTGTTTTTTTTTCCCCATCCTATTTTGCATAAAAAAAAAACTGATTGAAAAACAGATCAATACGCATCTTTTTTTAAGTGTATACAAAAACGCGGTCAAACACGTTATTTGTGTACACAAAAAAAAGGATGCATTTGTATCAGTTTTTTTTTAATGGAAGTTAATGGGAAAACTGATCAAAATGGAGGCACACAAACACTTCCTTTTTTTGCAAAGAATGGATGGGGGGGGGGGGGAACGGACTGCAATAACACAGTGTGAACCCAGTCTAAAACAGCTGGGCTACAAAGTTACGCTAGAGGTTATAAAATGGCCTGAGGGGTATGAATTCGCCTAGGCCAAAATATACCTCGGGTATAAAATAGCCTAGGCCAAAATATACCCAGGGTATAATCTAGCCTAGGCCATTTTAACCCTTTGTATAGTCTGGGCTGGGGGTATACTCTGGCCTGTTATACCGGGTTTAATTAGCTACCTGATCTTCCCTTCTTAGTTTTAACCCCTTAACACTCTGCACCATCACGGCATTGAAATGGATTACAGACTTGTCAACTAGGTGTCCGGGGCCCAATCGGCACCCTGTAGCATGCTGATTGGTTGCTATGGTTGCCGAGGAAACCATTTATTATAACAAACATAAAATAAAATTATACTAGTGAGACATGAAAAGGGGGAATAATTGTTTATAGTGCATTACATATAAGTGAATACAGTAGACATTGATAGGGCTATGACACCCTCACACTAATTCTGAATGCACTCATGTATAAATAACAGTGCAAATAACCTTAAGTTATCAATCTGCATGCTGTGCGGAGCCAAATCTGTTTCATAGCCAGTTTAATCTTACAGTATTCCACAATTGTATACCAAGAAATATAATCCCATGTTTGACTGTACTTGCCAGCAAATCTATGATGGGAAGAGATTACAATGATGACAACACTGACTCTAAGTGTTGCTATATTAAATATTTGCACTTACAATTCATATACGTGTTTTCCTATCCATTGGCAAGAACGCATATATATATAAATTCTTCAAACATGTCGTTTTGCGTTTGGAGAAAAGACAGTCAGCAATGGTGAGTCTATTTACTACAATGATGAATTTTAACAGATAGGGCTCATGCACACTGAGCAAAAGATGAGGAATTGAAGTGGAAAGATTTCTGCTTGAAATTACTCCTCTAGGGTATGTGCATACTGAGCAATTCTTGAGGAATTGTAGCTGAAAGTTTTCAGGCAGAATTTAAGCCCCCCATTGACTTCTATAGGATTCCTCTAGCAGATATACAGCAGAAAATTCTGCTCGGAAATTCTGCAGTGTGAATGAACAGCAGAGCAGAAAACCCATTCAACACAATGGGACTTTGCTCTGTACATATTTTACGGAAGGAATTTCAAGCTGAAATTCCTCTTCAATTTCTCACCTAATTCCTCGCCTTTTCCTCAGTGTGCACATAGCCCAAAGAAGTAACATCTCACTTCTTTGGGCAGAAAGCGGATCCGCAAAGGAAATTTACGGGCAGAAATTCCACAGTGTGAAAAGCACAGCGCAAAGCCCAGCTCAATTTAAACGGAATCCGCTCGAAAATCCGCCTCTTTTGCTCAGTGTGATGAGCCCATACAGAGCATGTAAAGTGGCAGCATATACATATAAGAGAGCATCACACCTACCTGGGATTTAAATGCTGTGCTGTTTTTATATTATTTAAAAAAATTAAACACTTTATTACTTAAGAAACTCTGTAGGCACTGTTAAAAATATATTGTTCGTGATACTATTTATTTGCACTTGCGCAGTTTACCATGCAAGATCAGGAATGTGATCATTTATTAGGTCGTGCGATTACACATGCAGCGATACCTAATATGTTTGTTTATTTATTTTTATATATAAAATGGGAAAAGGGGGGTGATTTAAACTTTTATTAGAGAAGGGAATTTTTTTTTATTAAGGAAAACACTTTATTTTTATTTTTTACACTTTCACTTTTAGTTCCCCTGTGGACTTTTACTATTTCTGCAGTGATCTCCCATAGAGACCACTGCAGCATACTTAATACATCAATGATCGATAAGATCAGTGCTGTATTACTCTGGTCTGCTGCAGACCAGATACATCGATTGCTGAGTCGGGATCAGGGGCACGTAATACATTTGAATGCAGCTGTCCGTTTTTAATTGTGGTTCTTTTTGAAGGTCAATTAAGTTTAATAGTAAGGGCAGTGTAAAGGACGTGAATAAAAACGTCTGGGAATAATTGTCATGACCATTAATTTGACGTCTGCACAATGTCCATTAGTCAATACACTATGGGGCACATTTATGAAGGCGGACGTACAAGTACAGTCTTAAATTAGGCCCTGCCCCGTTTTCCCTGGCCGGATTCACTAAGACTTTTTGTAAACCCGGCTAGCCCAGTGCCCCAGGCAACAAACCTACAACTGCTTCCAGCAAGGTGTAAATTATGATAAATCAGGCGCGAGAGGAGGCAATGTCTCCTCCCTGTCTGCCCATCAAGTGAGCCTGGGATACGGCTGGCGTACGCCAGGGAGAAGGGGCGAATCTGCGGCGCAGATTTCATAAATGTCCTCCTATGTGTATTGGGCGGTGCTCATTCCATTGACTTCAATGCGTTCTATTGACTTCAGTTTTGATTTGGTAATAACGGACATTATTTAAAAAAAAAAAGACACTTTTTTTTTTACACCAGCTGATTCTGAGATTGTTTTCTCGTGACATATGGTACTTTACATTTCTAGTAAATTGGAGTCGATACTCATAACGAATCTTTATGAAAAACACCAAAATAACGTGAAAAATTGTGAAAAAATGCATTTTTCCAACTTTGAAACCTTTCTGCCTATACAGAAAATGGTTATGCCACATAAATTATATATTAAATAGCATTAGCAACATGTCTACTTTATGTTGGTAGCTTTTATTAAACTATATTTCATTTTTTTTTAGACAATAGAAAGCTTAAAACATTAGCAGCAATTTTCCAAATTTTCAGTAAAATTTCAAAATCAGATATTTTTAGGGACCTGTTCAGGTTTAAAGTGTATTTGAGGGGACTGTATGTTAGAAAGCCCCACAAAGCACCCCATTTCAGAAACTGCCCCCCCCAAACTCTGCAAAAGCACATCCAGAAAGTTTTTTAACCCTTTAGGGGAGTCACAGAAATAAAAGCTATGTGTGTAAGAAATTTGAAAATTTTTATTTTCTGTGCAGAGATTTTATCGTAATCCAATATCTTTCATAATGATAAACCTATTAGCAGAGAAATGCACCCCAATATTGATTGCCCCGTTTCTGCAGTTTATAGATATACCCCATATGTGGCCCTATTGCTCTATTTGACGCAACCACAAGCCTCAGATATAAGGGAGCGCCTAGTCAATTTCAACACCTCCATTATATTTGGTCATTTTTGACCGCACCACTTCAGGTTGGCAGAGGCTCTGGGGTGCCAAAACCTAAAAAACACCCCTAAAGGGACACCATTTAGAAAACTACACCCCCCAAGGAATGTAACAAGGGGTGCGGTGAGCATCTGGACCCAGAACAATGTGGTGTAAAAAAGGAAAAATTTAATTTTTTACACTAAAACGTTGTTCTAGCCTTCATTTTTCATTTTTACAAGGGGATAAAAGAAAAAATAAAAACACGAAACGTGTAGCGCAGTTTCTCCCGAGTACAGAAATACTCCACATGTGGACATAAAGTGCCAAGCGGGCGCAGGACGAGCCTCCAAAGGGAAGGAGCGCCAATTGGCCTTTGCAAGCTGGATTTTACTGGAATGGTCATATCGCATTTACAGAGCTCTCGTGCTGCCAAAACACTGGAAACCCCCCACAAGTGACCCCATTCTTGAAACTACACCCCTCAAGGAATCTAACAAGGGGTGCAATGAGGATATGGACCCCACTGGTGACGGGCACAAATGTGGAACAATGTGACGTGAAAGTGAAAACTTTCATTTTTTCACTTTCACGGCACAAATGTGCCCGTCATTAAGGGGTCCATATCCTCACTGCACCCCTTTTTAGATTCCTTGAGGGGTTTAGTTTTCAGAATGGGGTCACTTGTGGGGGTTTCCAGTGTTTTGTCAGCACAAGGGCTCTGTAAATGCGACATGGAGTTCATCATCCATTCTGGCCAAATCCAACCTCCAAAATCCAAATGGCGCTCCTTCCCTTCGGAGGCTTGCCCTGCGCCCACATGGCGCTTTATGTCCACTTGTGGGGTATTTACGGACTCGGGGGAAATTGCTCTACACATTTTGTGTGTTTTTTTCTCTTTTAACCTCTTGTGAAAACTAAAAATTTAAGGCTAAACCAACATTATAGTGTAAAAAATGTAATATTTCATTTTCACGCCATATTGTTCCACATTTGTGCCCGTCACCAGTGGGGTCCATATGCTCACTACACCCCTTGTTACATTCCCTGAGGGGTGTAGTTTCCATAATGTGGTCACTTGTGGGGGGGTTCAACTGTCTTGGCAACACAGGGGCCCTTTAAATGCAACATGGCCCCTCGAAATCCATTCCAGCCAAATCCAGCCTCCAAAAGCCAAATGGCGCTCCTTCCCTTTGGAGGCTTACCCTGCACCCGCATGACGCTTTATGTCCACATGTGGGGTATTTCCGTACTCAGAGGAAATTGCTCTACACATTTAGTGTTTTTTTTTATCTTTTAACCCCTTGTGAAAATGAAAAAATCAAGACAAGATCAATGATTTAGTGTAAAAATTAAAAAATTTTTACACTATATGTTAGTCTAGCCTTGATTTTTTCCTTTTCCACAAGGGGTTAAAAAAAAAAGTGAACACAAAACGTGTAGGGTAATTTCCCCTGAGTACGAAAATACCCCACATGTGGGCATAATGTGCCATATGGGCACAGGGAAAGCCACCAAAGGGACAGAGCGCCATTTAGAGGCTGGAATGGAGGATGGAGGCCATGTTGCAATTAAAAAGCTCCTGTGCTGCCAGGACAGTAGAAACCCCCCACAAGTGACCCCATTCTAGAAACTACACCCCATAAGGAATCCAACAAGGGGGTACAGTGAGCATATGGACCCCACTGGTGATGGGCACATATGTGGAACATGTGCCGTGAAAATTAAAAATAAAATTTTTTCATTTTCACGCCACAAATGTGGCCGTCACCAGGGGGCCAAATCCTTGCTGCCCCCCTTGTTAGATTCCTTAAGGGGTGTAGTTTCCAGAATGGGGTCACTTGTGGGGGGTTTCTACTGTCCTGGCAGCACAGAGGCTTTGTAATTGCATCATGGCAGTCTCTAATGGGAATGGCGGCCATACCTATTTAGCTGGGGAAAAGGGACAATTCTAATTTATTTGGGGGTATTAGGCCAATTTTTAGTTTATAAGGTTGAAAATGACAGGTGTCCATCAAATTCAACCTGTGTTGATCCAGAGGAAGGCCTTGTGAGGCAGACGACAGTAGCCTCATCACTGGGGAAAAATTCCTTCCTGACTCCACAATGGCGATCAGAATAATCCCTGGATCAACGTGACCCCTGAAATAGGAATAAGGGATAAAATTTAGAAAATGTAGTGACGTGTGGTGCGCCTTGAAGCAATCCAGTATGCAGAGGCCGGGGTGATCAGGACAGGTGTCACACTGGAAAATGGCGTCCTTCCTGATCCACCTGTTACGCCACACTCTGCACTTCTTCTGGGGTCTCCTGTTTTCCAGTGTGGGGGGCGTCACCTGGAAAATGTTTTCCTGGTGCGATACGGGGTCCTTCATATCCAGAAGTGCTGGGTCCGCTCCATGGCTGCTAAATATTAGGGCTTTATTACGGCTTCTGATATTTTCGGATCGTGCCGCAAGCTATAGTAGCTCGGGCAGCGAGGGACCAGAAGAGGGGGTGCTGGTATAAAAGTTATCCCCGTACAGGTGGTAACCTTTATCCAGCAGTGGGAAGATCAGTTCCCAAACGATCTTCCCACTAACTCCGAGGATGGGGGGGCATCTGGGGGCTGGATTCGGGTGTCCCTTCCTTCATACACTCTAAGGGTACGTGCACACTGCGGAATGGCGAAGGATAACCCTTTGTGCATTCCGCAGCTGGCACCCACCGGCGGACTGATGCAGGCATGCGTCTCCGCACATGTCATAGACTCCATAGACTTGCAAAGGAGTCTATGACACGGGCGGAGACGCACGCCTCCATCAGTCCGCCTGTGGGTGCCAGCTGCGGAATGCACAAAGGGTTATCCTTCGCCATTCCGCAGTGTGTACGTACCCTAAATCTGTAAGTGTACCTTGAGGTACGCTCACAGAGTTTGGAGAATTTCACGCCATACCGTGATCTCTTATTGGGACGGTACTGGCGGAAAAGACGTGTCTGGGGGGCAGCGTACACTACGCTACCCCCAGACACGTCACTGGATGATGAGGATGAATGGAGGAACGAAGGATCCCCCCATTCATCCTCACTGGCTGCTTCGGTGTCGGAGGCAATAATAACGTATGTGTCTGACGCCGAAAACACCCTGGGGGCCATCTTTATACGGGGACTAGTATATGGGGTATGTAAATGTGTAATGTAGTGTAGTGTAAAACTTTATTCCATATAGTGTAGTGTTTTTTTGACAGTAAGAAAAAATATCCCTACGCCAAGAAAGGAGCTGCTGATAAATGCCGCACTTATGTGGGGCACTTATCAGCAGACAGTGGCGGTAGGATATAGGGGGGGAAAAAACGCCCCTACGCCAAAAAGGAGGAGTTGCTGATCAGCGGCGCACTTATGTGCGATGCTGATCAGCACTCAGTGGCGTTAGGGCGCAAAAAAATTTAAAAAAAATTTTGAAAAAAAAAAAAAATCTTTTTAACCCAAAGCAACTGATCAGCCGCTAGGGGGCAGTAGAGCAACGCTGCCGGAGATTGCCGAGGCCCGCCGAACCCGAGGACCCGAGCGTTTCCGAAGATTTCCGACGCTGGACGACCGAACCCGGAAGTGACCCGAAGAAGACGCAAGGGCGGCGCAGACCGCAGATCTTCGCTCCGGACGCCCAGATCAGGTGAGTATGGTACACCTGCACCACACACACCTGTTCTGCACCCCTCAGCTACCTAGCTGAGGGGTGCAGAACCCGGCGACACTGTTTTTTTACAGTATGATCCCCGTGATGTACTGGCCGGCCTATCACGGCGATCATGGGGGTGGCACCGCGACCATCTTTAGTGGGGACACTAATGGCGATTGGTGCTATCTCGGACAGCACCAATCGCCATTGCTTTCCGGGTCACCGATGACCCGGAAAGCTGAATTTAGCTGCTATATGCTGATCTGTATTGATCAGCATATAGCAGCGATCGTCGGCAAGGGAGGGGTTAACCACCCGCCGTGCCGACGAGCAGAGATGGCCTGCTATACATTATAGCAGGCCATCTTCCCCGACCGCTGTGTGTGAACACACAGCGATCGGGGAAACATCGGGCGTAAGTATATGCCCGTTTGCGTTAAAGCCCACCCTGCGGGGGCGTATACTTACGCCCGATGTCGTTAAGGGGTTAAAATTTTACATATTTTGAAATCACAATTTCATTTTGACCTTGTTCAAAATTATTTGCATCATAATTTAAAGTTGTAGTGGTCAAACTTTGTATGTCAACAGGATGCTTATGCTTGTGAGGGTATGTTCACACTGAGTAAATTTGTCAGAATTCTGCGGCGGAACCTTCCGCAGCAGAATCCCGCCTGTCTCAGTCTGCCATAGCCCATCTATGGGAGAGCACACGCTCCTCTGCTGCCGGACATGTCACCTCCTTGAACGACAGCAGTGGAGGAGCACAGGCTCTCCCATAGATGGGCTATGGCACACTGAAACAAGCGGAATTCCATCCAATTTTACTATTACACTATTTTAGTGTGAACATACGCTAAGGCAGCATGTCTCCAAATATCACCTACCCAATTCATTGCAACAGTCATAAAACAGCTAGATAAGTTTTTAGTTTATCTAATTTTAGTTTTTAATATTTAATACTAATATTTAATATTAGTAATTAATATTAAATCTAATGTAGTCTATGGGCCATACAGGGGAGAAGGCTAAGTGAGACCTCATTATAATTTTATCCTTTGCAAATACCAGAAGGCCATCCAGGCATGTTGATGTATCCTTTGAAATATCAATACCAAATGCAGCCTCCAATGGTTCCCTCTACGTATCATTAAGACCAGGAAAAACCAACCCTTTTCAGTGCCTAGTGCCTCAATTTTTAACTGGTCTGCTCCCCGCTTGCCAAGTGGGTGGGAAGGGGGTGTAACTTTTCACAATGAAAGGCATGCCAGATTTATTATTTATACTTGCACCCAGGCATAAATTATAGGCACTGTTTCTGGAAGAAATCATCTATGTGTGTTTTTTTTATAACCTTTTAAATTATCTATATTTATATAAAGGGGTAGTTCAGCAAATCTGATATGTCTACCAATACTTATCAGCTGCTGTAGGTCAGGCAGGACGTAGTGTTTTCATTTCCATTTCTGGACAGCAGGGGAGGTTTTCTATGCAGATTTCAAATGGACAGTTCCTGACATGGACAGAGGTGGCAGCAGAGAGCACTGTGTCAGACTGGAAAGAATACACTACTTCCGACATGATATAGGGTATCATCAATGACTGTGTTGAAATCTCCTAGAATGTAGAGGATACAGACAGGTTTACTTAATTATGAATGTTACAATTTCTATCACGGGGACAGATAAAGTGCAGAGAGTTTACATTTCATAACTTACAAAATACAATAAAAACAACTATACCTTACCATTCTATAAATAAAAGTATTGAAAGCATGCCAATATAAACTTTTGTGAACCATTATTGAAACACTGTTTGCACATAAAAAGATCATTAATATTGGTACAGGCTTAAACGACAACTCCGGTGATTTTTTTGTTGTTGTAATGTGCTTTAATTACCCTTCTACCCCACTTCCCTATCACCCTCCCCCTTGATTTCCCCAAAAAGTATTAAAACTCAAAGGTACCTGATCCCTGTCAACCACTGCCAGCGCCATCTTGTTTCAATGACATCTTCCCTGCGCGCCGGCATCACTGTGAGACGTCAGCAGATGACTCACAGCTTGCTCAGCTCCAATTGGCTGAGCAAGCTGTAAGTCATCTGACGCTGCCAGCCAAAGAACAAGGAAGTGCCAGAGAGTAGAAGATGCCGACGAGAGCTCCAGAACCCACGATCAGTGGGAGATTCGAACAGAGATGGAGCCAGGAGTGTGGGTGAGTATAGAAACAGCATCGGCTATATCTTTTTTATTTTCCCTTTGCGCCGGCGTTGTCCTATAATAGACTGTAGGAAGCTTATCTTGAGTGAAAAATGGAGAGAGACCCAACTCAAGCTTTTTCATAACACCATAAATGCTTTTCAGTTCCCTCCATCCCCCGCATTACCAAATAGAAAAGCTGCTTGTCCCCAGTGGCATCTGCCAAAAGCAGACCTACTCCATGGAATATGCGCATGCCGTCGCCTTGATTCATACTGGACAAGGGTCTCTAATCTGATTGCAGAAATTCTTAAATTTCTGCAATCTTAAAGGGGTATTCCACCCCCAAAAAATGAAATTCTTTCAAAGCTGGTATTATTGTTGAGTTTTTTGATGTTCTAGGAGAATTAGGGGGGCGGGGCTTGGGCCAGGTCCCTTATGCGTATCCTCTCTATAGCCCACTTTATGAGGATAAGCAGGCTCCATTGTAGTGCAGTTTACCAGGATTTATTCTGGTATATAGATTAAACTCCAACAGAAAGAAACATCAGGGGTGACAATGATGAAATGCTTCCTATCACCCACACAGTCTGGCTGCTTCTCAATCTAAATCCGTCAGAACCAGGTTATAGCTTATACTAATGTTATCAATATGTCTCTCAAGTATGGCGTCTTGCTATGTAATGGTTTCATTCTGTAAGCTATGTTCGTACCAGTCTTTTGCCATTGTTATTGTATTTTATGAAAAATTGAATAAAACATTTAAACGCTAAAAAAAGACCATTATTTTCTCGGGAGATGGAGACCATTCTCATTTACCATTCTTGTGAGCAATTTCTGGATTCATTTTAATTGTCTTAAATGTTGACATTCTATCAACTATCTTATATTCTTATATTTAAGCCTCCCACTGCCACCCCACCATACTATACAGTATGGTTCCTGTTTTAGTTTTTCACAGAGTTGTAGTCTCACGTTAAAAAGTTTTGATTTACAACGATCATCACAAATTAATAGGGATGTGCAAAGTTTTGAAAAATTCAGTTTGCCAGGTTCGCAAATTTTTGGTGTAAAATTCGAAAACTTGTGAACTGAACCTTAACGAATCGCACTAAAACAGCTAAACAATTGTTTACCTCTTTTAGTGCAGTTTTGGTGCACAACTTACCTGTCCACATTCTCCCGGTGTGCTCTTCCCTGTCTCTTTGCTTCCAGCCCACTCAGCCAATTACTGACTGAGATGGGAAGACTCTGCAGCCAGTGATTGGCTGATTGGGGTGTCACTGTCCAGACAAGAGTGACAGCCTACTTAGCCTATCACAGGCTGTGGTGCTATCCTGTATCAGTCAGTCACTGATTGGCTGAGCGGGCTGTCCCTCTAGAGATTAGATGATTTTGAGGCATGGGGACACAGAAGAGGACACCGTGGGAGTGTGGACAGAAGAGCACATCTTTTTTTTAGCAGAAAGTCACTTAGCCAACTAAGCACATTTTTGCAAACATTGTAGCAAATGCCTACAAAGTAATATTTTAACTAGTGGGACGTCCCATGGCTATACTTATGAAAGCTGATGATGCAAGGCTTGTGTCCTTACTCCTATGTATTTTTTTATATTAAACACAAATCAATCAATCTATCTATCTATCTATCTATCTCCTATCTATCTCTCTACCTACCATAAGTGGACCATATTTCCACTGAGATTATGAACATATAAGTGAGAAAAATCTAGGTCAACACCCCAAGATAACTAGTATATTTAATGTTGTTTTCCAGACTTTCATTCTTCACGTGGTGGGAGCACTTGGATTCTTTGTAATACTATGTCACAGCGATTGCAATTGGCAAAAGAATACACTTACTAGAGGAGCCAAAGGTCAGCTGACTTTTAATTTCAATACAATACACTGTATGCCAGCTATATTCATTTTGACATAGGCCATGTTCACACAGTAAAAACCTGTATTAAAAAAAAGTTACCCTAAGGGTGCAAACACACAGGACGTATATGCAGCGAGTTTCTCGCTGCGTAAACGCAGTGAAACTCGCTGCATATCCCGTCCCTGTGTAGTCAATGGCGGGAAAAATCGCAGCAGGGATGAACATCCCTGCTGCGAGTTTGTCTGCAGCCCGCCCTTTTAACCCCCCCGGCTGCCGGAGCTGATACTTTACCTGATCCCGGCTCCGACGGTTCCCAGTGTCTTCAGCAAACCGGAGCGGGGACCAGGTAAAGTATATGCTCCAGCCAGCCGCCGCCCGCAGCCTCCTTAACACATCCTGCAGCCCCGGTAGCCCTGATCATCCCCCCGGCAGCCCCGATCGGGGCTGTGGGGGGGCGATCGGGCGCCCGTGGGGGCGATCAGGGCTGCCGGGGCTGCAGGATGTGTTAAGGAGGCTGCGGGCGGCGGCTGGTTGGAGAAATGGGCCAATGGACCAGAAGTAAAAAATGGTTAAAAAAACAAACAAAAAATACAAATACAAAAAAGTGATATGCTGATATGCCCAAAAAGTTCTTTACCTGATGAGTGCAGGGCTGTGAATCATTCTCCTCTGCATTCCTAAGATATTCTCTAATTGCCCCAATGCTAATCAGGGGCATAGGAGCATTTGGGGTGTCACCCAACGGCCCGCAGCACCAGCCTGCCCCCGCCCAGCACGCCTCCTCCTGTGCCGCCCACTATGCATAATCATAGGAGGTGGCGGACTGGGCTGCTCCTACTCTCCTGATTAGCATTGGGGCAATTAGAGAAAAAATGCAGAGGAGAAGAGGAGAATGATTCACAGCCCTGTAGTCATCAGGTAAAGAGCTTATGGGGCATATCAGAAGGTTCATTGGGCAGAACCTGCTTATAGTGCCACTGCAACCCAGCCTCATTCTCAACTGCACGCAAACAATGGATGTGGTGTGTTTAAAGGGAACCTGTCACCCCCCGTGCCGGGGTGACAGGCTCCCGACCCCCCGTTAGAGCCCCCTATACTCACCTAATCCCGCCGAGTCCTGCTTCTGGAGGTGGTCGGGTGATGAAGATCTCAGCCGCTGCAGCCCAGCGTGCGCCCTGAGAGATGAGTCCAACACCCATAGAGAATGACAGGAGAGTCCAGCGCTCCGTCATTCTCCATGAGCGTTGAACTCATCTCTCAGCGCGCGCGCGCCGGGCTGCAGCGGCTGAGAGCTTCATCACCCGACCACCTCCAGAAGCGGGACCCGGCGGGATTAGGTAAGTATAGGGGGCTCTAACGGGGGGTCGGGAGCCTGTCACCCCGGCACGGGGGGTGACAGGTTCCCTTTAAGAGCTTCCTTCAGGTACAACTGAATTTTTGGAGGAAAAATAGCATTTACTAGTGAGAGAATAGCCAGAACTAATGCTGCTCTGCCTATACAGACACACAGCTTCTCCTAAAAAGTCACCAGAAATTACAGTTAAACTTTAACATATATTATTTTTAAACACAGCACTCATGGTTTGTGTGCAGTTGAGAATGAGGCTGCAGTACATAACATAAACTGTAGACAGGGGGGAGGGGGGGGGCACTGTTTTTGAATAAAGCAGGCACATTTTTTTAATCCTCCAAAACATGTTCTTGAAAGGGCTTTCTGGCTAAATAAATTTAGTATGTATTGTGATACTCTGACATCCACTAGTGGCATTGTGTATTTTCTGCTATGTTTTGTCAAATTGTACTGTGGTACTGTGGTGCTATTGCTTACAAAGGCTGGTTCCAGAGTTTAGGCGGTCCTGCTCAGATGGCATAGAAGAGAAGAAAATATATCTCCCATGATTCCTCTTGAACAGTTTTAAAAAAGCTATTTCAGTATATTAGTACTTCTGGTCACTCTGTTATTTTTGGATGGGGGGGAATAATGAAGATGAATTTCTATACCACCAAAGACAAAAGTAGAATCTTCTAGTTTTGAAAATATTACAGAATACCAAATTCACTACATGCAAACATGCTTATAATATTCTGTGTCTTTAGGAGGCTGCTTGAGAGATGGCAAACTGCAAAACTATACTTCCAAATGGTCAACAGACAATTGTGAACAATGTACTTGTTACAAATTCGGAATAAAATGCTGCACCCAGTAAGTGTCCACATTGATAATAGCTCTTACCTTACATGAAGGATATACATTCAAGAAATCAGATGTGTCATTACCAGTGTTAATTATTAGAAAAGCAGTCTGGCTATGTTCACACACCTTCACCATGACGGACGTTTTTAGTGGACAGCCCCCATTTAACAGCAAATAATGGCCATTGTTTCAAAAACAACGGTCGTTATTTTGAAAACAATAGCTCTTAAATGATGGCTGTCATCTAAAAACAGCCATTATTATTAGGGTGTGTGAACATTTATTATTAGAAAAAGGACCCTACCAGCCAACTAATATGCAAACTTTACTTCAGCAAATAGAAATGTAACTTTCTATTAGTTTGTCTTAACCTTAGGCTATGTTCACACAACGTTTTTTCAGCTCTGTGTAAAATGACGTCCGTTATTTTGAGTCTAAAATAACGGACATTATTTAGCTGTCTGGCCTCCCCTTAGTGCAGTTACTGGTGTTTGCACATTATTTTAGTTTGGGATTACTAACTGGACTTTGGATGCGGCTTAAATGAAAAGTCCATTGAATTTAATAGTAAAAACGAAGAAAGAACCGTGACAAAAGAAAAACTGTGTGTGAGCAACTAATAAAAAACGTCCACTGTTTGCAAAAGACGTTCGAAAATAATGATCATGTTCATTATTTTGACATCCGCGGTAAAAACGTCCGTTTTTCAATACATTGTGTGCATTGGACATCCGTCTTCCCTTATCTCTATTTTTGATGTTGTGTGAACATAGCCATAAAAGATCTTTTTAGATTTCTTCCCCTTTATTGGTACTGCAAATGCTGTGAATTTTCTGCATGGAAAATCTGTAGTACATATGCCACAAGTGAAGTCAGCTAAACAAATAAGCCTGAGACCCACAAAAGCCCTGATAGTAAGATCTGACAGCGGCATGTAAAGGGTTAAATAGAATCTTTTAACACTCAGCCTGACTTGGGTACTTTACTTGGCAGTCCCCTGGTGAGCATGTTACCTTTTGGTAATTTGTCTGTGGAGTGGATTATGCACAATCTCCGTTCTCCTACTGAAATGAAGAGTCAAAGAGAAGTTGTGGCTCAGCGTTTGTGCTGCACTCTGGCACACCTCTCCTCCCTCTTCTTTATGAATAATCTCTGCTGTCCAGCCACCTGCCCGCTCAGCGGTCTCTGATTGTAGATCAGTTCTCTGTAGGCAGCTTATGTCTTAAAGATATACTATATAGTTGAATCTCCTGCCCAAATGTGTTGGAGCCATGGTCTAGGGGTAAATCATCTGTGTAGAGAACAACAATGTTTATTTTCCCTTGGTTCAATTCCTCTGATGGAAATTAAATATAGGTACATATTTTTTCTTTATTCTTATTATTGTATCATTTTTAGGCTGCGTTCACACTACGTATATTTCAGTCAGTATATGTATATTTCAGTCAGTATTGCAACCAAAACCAGGAGTGGATTAAAAACACAGAAATGATCTGTTCACACAATGTTGAAATTGAGTGGATGGCCTCCATTTAATGGCAAATATTTGCTGTTATTTTAGAACAACGGCTGTTATATTGAAATAATGGCAGTTCTTTACTGTTATATGGCGGCCATCCACTCAATTTCAACATTGTATGAACAGAGCCTTTCTGTGTTTTTAATCCACTCCTGGTTTTGGTTGCAATACTGACTGAAATATACGTAGTGTGAACGCAGCCAAAGTGCAAATATTTCCCAGCTCCAAATTAGTTTTAAAATTCAGGGGATTTTTTAATACAATAATGAGAAAAAAATTAAATTAAAAAGCTGTACTTCATTTCCATCAGGGAAATCGAATCAAGAAAAAATTTACATTGTTGGTCTCTTAGATTATTCTCCCCTGGACCATGGCTCCAATATATTTGGGTAGGAGATTCAACTATATCTGAGCGTTTTTTTCAGATGAGTGTTTCTGCCTACAGAGGTCTGATCTGCAATCGGAGACACTAGCTGACATCTGAGCGGGGAGGAGACAATGCAGCAGGGATTATCCATGAAGAACAGGGAGGAGAAAGCAGTGTTTATGTGTGCAACAATGCGGCACAAATGATGAGCCACAACTGCTCTTTGACTCTTCATTACAGTAGGAGACCTGAGATTTTGTATAATCCACAGATTCCCTTTAATCTACAGTAGAAGCCCATCTGCCTTATTTTAGACATGAAAAGGTGGTGGCCTAGAGTAAGGACCCTTAGTGACCACCGTTAAAGAGTGTATCAGTGGTCAAGAGGTTAGACATACAGGCTCAGATATACAGGCACAGCAGCAAATATACAAAAATTCTTCAAACTGTGTGTAACTTTTGATGAATAAGTGTAAGGTGACACATGCACTTACTTCTTAAGCAGAGCAGCACATACACTGCAGATGATGAATTCCCCCCATACATATGCACTATGGGAAAAATTATCAATGCTACTTCTGGTGTACGTCAGCACATATCTGTGCCTTCTTGTCGGAGTTCATCCTGTTAACCGAGAGGTGGACAGTAGGGCGTGACAAGATAAGCATGACTGATTTATCATGATATAGACCTGGTATCAGTTCGACCACTGCTTTTAGAGCAGAGTGGTAGTCGGTAATCTAGACAAAAAGCTGTCAATAATGGGAAAGAAAGAGCAGCATATCAGAAGGAGGCAAGTTTGCTAAATCAATGTATTTGCAAAAATATTGAACTTGACGAGTTCTACAAGTATAACTATGTTATTTGAGATGGGAATACCCCTATAACATAGGCCACCTTAAACCTAGTGACAGATTCACTTAGAAATACTAATAATAAATATAATATTTTTTTTTACCAAAACATTATAGTATTAATGGTAAAAAAAAAATCACTTTTCCATATCTAGCCACCAAAAGAAACCCTAGATTGCACAATTAATGCAGGGCCATATTAACAGCTGCTGCTGCCCTAGGCACTAAACCTGAGGACGCCCCATTTTCACTTACCAATTAGCATCATGATTTTCTAGTTTCTGAACATCATATTGATATCTGAGTCCTAGGCTGCGATCCCACATTTACTGTACGTCCCCACATGCAGCCGAAACCAGACCCTCATGTGGTAATCAATAGGCGTATGGCCACTAATCCTGGTAACAGACTACTGGGGAAGAAATGGGAGCGTGGTTTTGGCCACATGCATTTCTCTACATGTAGAATCATTGAATCAATGATTAGAGTAGTTTGCATATTGTCTGAAAGAATTCTCACCACAGGACTGGTAGATTGGTAGGTAATAGCTCCAGGGGTCACATTTAACACTGCCAAACCAGACCTGAACAATACCGCTATACTGTGACTGGATAACACCGCCACACCAGACCTGATCAATACCACCATACTGTGACTGAATAACACTGCCATACCAGACCTGACCAATACCAACATACCCCCTCGCCCAAAAAAAGACGTCAGATTTACTGGCGAGTCTGAACAGGAGGTTGTTTTCTTCTTACTTATATTGTAAGTCAATAGAAAATGAATCCTAATGTATGGTGGATGACATACAACTGCATCCGTTTTTACCATCTATTCTGCATTATTCCCCCTCAAAATGGATATGTTAAACAGACAGCAAAAATGTAGTGTGAACCTAGCCTAAAGCCATAATTGCCTGCCTCATTATATGGTTTCATTTACAAATAAACAGCATTGCATTGTCCGTGTTGACTCTTTGTCATGTTTTTGCTTCTGCAGGGATGCAATCTTAGTAGGATTCAATCCAAGGATGTGCAAGGCCATTAAAGTAAACTGTACTTACAAAGTTGTGAGAAAAAGAGATCCCTCCATTCCGTGCGCTTTTAAACTACTGGAATTAGATAGTGACAGTAGTGACAATAGTGAAGGCACCTCAAGCGATGAAATTGATATGAAGGAGTACTTAAAGTTACTTTCACAATACGAAAACAATGAAGACTGTGACAAAACCATTGAAGACTGTGAGGAAAACATTGAAGAAGAAGAAGAAGAAGAAGAAGAAGAAAACAAAAAGAGGAGTAAACTTAATGACATCTTAAAATAATAGATACCTTTGTTTCTGGTCTGACAAATGATAAATGATTATTTTTGCAATAAAGTTGGTCTGCCTGACAATAAAAGATGATTATTATCCATCCATCATCTGTTGTGTCTCATTCAATAATCAAAGGCAAAATATTGCAAACAAAATGCAGGGAGTGTGGTATAGTGTAAAATGGTTGTGCATTGCATGCGCTGTATTTACTATAATATAAGCTGCACGCGGGCATAAACTGTAGCGTAGATCTACACCAGCTCAGAGTTGGTGCTTATGCTGGTTTAATAAGTTTAACCCAAAATAGTGACCACTTCCTCTATGAGGTTGATATGTGTCCCCCTTCAGCAAACCTGTGATGGCATCAATGGTAACCATGGCAGTCAGGTTAACTGTGAGTGGGAAACTAACAGGTATAATACACAGCAGTGCAGATGAACAGCTATATACTATACTAGGGATCAGTTTCAAGTACCCTTTCAAAAAGTGAAAAATTCTGCATAGTCAACTTTATTTAAAAAAAAAAAAGCTGAATAAAAATCATGAAAATATATAAACACAACATAATAAATGTGAAACCAATTAAAATAGTGTTTTCCTTTTGTAATAAGCATAATGGTCATCCTTTGCTTGTTACTGGAGACTTTAATGCAGTTATGTCCGAACAGCTTTATAGGAAAAGAATAAGTCCATCAATACGTGGAGTCGGTTGCTCCTTCCTCCCCTAATTGGTTGGGGAGCTAGGACTGATTGACCTATGGCGGGTGAGAAACCTGGAGGTGCAAAAATGTTATTGTTGGAATAGATCTAGCAACACACAGTCCATATGGCCCTAGTAAACACTGGTATGGTAAAATGGGTTAGGGATATTAGTTATTTATCATGTTGTTTGTCTGACCACGGCCCATTGCTGGTGGACATAGATACTCAGGGGAGTAGAATTGTCCGTACTTACAAATTAAATGCACATTGCTTTACTTAGAAGACATACACAAAATTGATAGTGAGTTGTAAGAAATTTTGGGATTAAATTTAGGCACTGCACCAATGGACATAGTTTGGGATACAGTTAAAGGACAACTCCGGCGTTTTTCTTTTTTAGCTTATTTAACACACATTACAAAGTTATATAACTTTGTATCGTGTCTAAATAATCGGTCTGGCCCCGATACCCCCCTTTCCGACCCCTGAATCCACGCACTTGCGCACCAGCAGCCTTTTCGCGGGTGGCGGGAGATTCGAGTGCCGATTGTCACCGAAGGGATGGTGAATATGAACTGTGTGTGTGTCTGTGATTTTTGTTTTTTTTCTTAGGTCCCGCCGGAGTTGTCCTTGGGGGCTAGGTTCACACTATGTAACTGTGCGGCTGTATTTTTTATGCGGCTGTAAATGTGCGGATGAAACTCCGGCCGTGGGAAAAAATAGACATGCGGCTGAAAACATACGGTCATTTACTTGGAAATCTGGTTCAACTAAAAATAACAAATAAAATCTTAAGAAAGTGATGCAAACACCTCTGGATGCATCTGGGAAAGCAGGGAACACAGTTTACATGAATTGCTATTACCGGGGTTTGCGATCCTCTGCAGTATGCCGATGTCTCTCATGGTTAATCTATTAAAATAATAAAACACATTTTCGTTGTAATAAAGTGCCTTTCGTTGTTCAATAATTAAATTTAAACTAATCCATCATTTTGCAATTAAATATACTGTTAAAATAAATAGATATATAAATAAATGTATATTTATATATATATTTCCCTTACGTCCCATTGGCATCACAACATATGGGGTATTATCGCCCCTGCGAGCCCCTGGGACGAAGGAATATTTAATGAAGTAATCAAAATAAATTTTATTCCCCTCCTCCAGGAAGTATAAATAGGCCCCGCCTCCCTTTTTTTTTTCTTCGAGCTATGATCCCCAGAGTGTTAGTGAAGATCAGACTGGATCAAGCATCAGTGATCATGGTGACACCCTTCTGGCCGAAGAGGTCTTGGTTTGCCCTGCTCATGAACATGAGCAGGGGAGACTTCTGGAAACTTCCTCTAGATCCGGATCTGATATCCCAGGGACATCATTTGTGCAGGGATCTAGCCAGTCTCGGCCTAACGGCTTGGAGGTTGAAGGGTCCATTCTAAATACTGAGTATTCTGAGAAGGTTTTGCATACTCTTTCTCATGCCCGTAGTGAGGCCACTAATAAATCATATACTCGTATATGGAAAATTTTTCAGAATTGGTGTGTTCCTAAGAATATTAACCCGACCAAACCATCCACTCCACAAATTTTGGAATTTCTGCAGGAGGGGTTTGACAAAGGGTTAAAACCTAATTCCATTAAAGTACAGATATCTGCCCTTTCAGCTAACTTAAACTTACGTTTGTTTCAGTTTATGGAAATTAAAGCCTTTGTCAAAGCTGTAACCAGGTTAAGACCTAACCTAGTGAGGACTGTGGACACTTGGGATTTATCCTTTGTGTTGAGACAATTGTGTCTTCCTCCATTCGAACCACTGGAAGAGACGGATCTCAAATTTCTTACCTTCAAGGTCACCTTTCTCGTGGCTATCACCTCCGCCAAGAGAGTGGGAGAACTCCAAGCCCTTGGATCTTCTCCACCGTATGTAACCTTCTCTCAAGATAAAGTCATATTGAGATTTCTTCCGGGGTTCCTACCTAAGGTGGCTTCCTTTTCTAACATAAACCAGTCAGTGGTCTTACCTGTGTTTTCTCCCGCAGCATCTTCTGAAGAAGAGTTGGACCTTTCGCTGCTTGACGTTGTAAGATCTATCAGAATATATCTAGATTGGGTAGGTGCATTCCGAAAAGAAGAGAATTTTTTCATCCTGTTTGCCGGGAACAATAAAGGAAAGAAGGCATCTAAGCCCTCTTTGTCCAGATGGATCTGCGATGCCATCTCCCTGTGTTACTCTACCGCCAACCAAACTCCACCGGAGTTCACCAAAGCACATTCTACCAGGGCGGTGGCTTCCAGCTGGGCTGAAAGATCATCTGTACCTCTTGAGGATATTTGTCAGGCTGCCACCTGGTCCTCTCTCTCTACATTTGTAAAGCATTATAGATTGGAGTCCATTTGTTCTACAAGAACAATGTTTGCTAAATCTGTACTTAATGTTGCTGTGATCAGTAACCCACCCGATGGGAACAGTACTTGCTAATTCCCCATATGTTGTGATGCCAATGGGACGTAAGGGAAGTGAAAATTATTATGTTAATTTGTTTTATCTAAGACCCATTGGCATCACAAGACTCCCTCCCTATTGTTACTACTCTTTATAATTGACTGATGATCTAGGGAGGCGGGGCCTATTTATACTTCCTGGAGAAGGGGAATAAAATTTATTTTGATTACTTCATTAAATATTCCTTCGTCCCAGGGGCTTGCAGGGGCGATAATACCCCATATGTTGTGATGCCAATGGGTCTTAGGGAAAACAAATTAACATAATAATTTTCACTTATTTTTTGACAGTAAATTTAATTGCACAATGATGGATTCGTTAGAATTAAATTATTGACCAACGAAACTGAATTTATTTCAACGAAAATGTGTTTTATTAATTAAATATTAATTAGTACAGGAAGCTCCATAAGCCGTTAATTCATATGCCGGCAATAGAGCTTTCTGTACTAATCATCACTTTACTTTAATGAAAACATCAAATGTTTCTTCTAATTATGTTATCACAATAGCATTATTAGAAGAAACATTTAGAATTATATGTGCGCTCAGCTGATTGGCTGATCGGCTCAGCGCACATATAATGAGCCGGTCCGCAGTACAGTGACTTCATTGTGCTGCAGACCAGCGAAGAGGACACATCGGGGTGAGTATAGAGCTCTCCCCACCCCCTCCCCAGCACTGCACCCCTGCCAGCAAGGAAGGGGGGGTGAGTTAACCCCTTACTTGCTGGGATGGGTGCAGTCTGACATCAGTCTGGCCCCCAAGGGGTTAAGGGGGATGCAATACATCCTCCCTTAACCCCTTGGGGGCCAGACTGTAAGCAGCGATCTGTAAAGATGCTGCATACTGTAAGGAGCACAACACCGCTCACAATGATGGGTGTTGTGCTCCTGTTTGTGGGTTTTTTGTGTGTTTCTCCCTTTTTGTTTTTCAGATATCGGTATCCTGTGGATTACGTCGGATTCCGTGGACGTCGATGACCAGCGTTTTTTTAATGTTTTTTTTTTATAAAATGGTCAATGAGGGGTGTGGGGGTGTTTTTATTTGAATAAAAAAAAATTTTCACTTGTGTCTTGTCTTTATTTCTTTACTTTATAGACTTAGTAGTGGAAGCCGTCTAATAGACGGAATCCATTACTAAGTTGGGGCCTTAAAATGGCTAACACTAACCCCCTATTATTACCCCAGTACCCAATGCCACCAGGGGTACTGGGAAGAGCCGGGTGCCAGTGGTCCCGGAGCGTCAAAATTGGCGCCCGGTCCAGGAGCTCCAGGACCCTATGCGTTTTTTTTAAAATAAATAAATAATTTAAAAAAACCGCATAGGGTCCCCCCTATTTTTATAACCAGCCAGGTTAAAAACCAAACGACAGCAGCCTGGTAACACCAGGGTGGGAAGAGCCATTGGTTTAGGCCCTCCCCAGCCTAAATCTTACCAGCCTGCTGCCGCCCGGTCCAGGAGCGCCAATTTTGACGCTCCGGGACCACTGGCACCCGGCTCTTCCCAGTACCCTTGGTGGCATTGGGTACTGGGGTAATAATATGGGGTTAGTGTTAGCCATTTTATACCGGCTAACACTATGCCCCGACTTAGTAATGGATTCCGTCTATTAGACGGCTTCCACTACTAAGTCTATAAAGTAAAGAAATAAAGACAAGACACAAGTGAAATTTTTTTTTATTCAAATAAAAACACCCCCACACCCCTCATTGACCATTTTATTAAAAAAAAACATTAAAAAAACGCTGGTCATCGACGTAGTCCACGGAATCCGACGTAATCCACAGGATACCGATATCTGAAAAACAAAAAGGGAGAAACACACAAAAAACACACAAACAGGAGCACAACACCCATCATTGTGAGCGGTGTTGTGCTCCTTACAGTATGCAGCATCTTTACAGATCGCTGCTTACAGTCTGGCCCCCAAGGGGTTAAGGGAGGATGTATTGCATCCCCCTTAACCCCTTGGGGGCCAGACTGATGTCAGACTGTGCCCATCCCAGCAAGGAAGGGGTTAACTCACCCCCCCTTCCTTGCTGGGAGGGGTGCAGTGCTGGGGAGGGGGTGGGGAGAGCTCTATACTCACCCCGATGTTGTCTCTTCGCTGGTCCGCAGCACAATGAAGTCACTGTACTGCGGACCGGCTCATTATATGTGCACTCAGCCGATCAGCCAATCAGCTGAGCGCACATATAATTCTAAATGTTTCCTCTAATAATGCTATTGTGATAACATAATTAGAAGAAACATTTGATGTTTTCATTAAAGTAAAGTGATGATTAGTACAGAAAGCTCTATTGCCGGCAATATGAATCAACGGCTTATGGAGCTTCCTGTACTAATTAATATTTAATTAATAAAACACATTTTCGTTTAAATAAATTCAGTTTCGTTGGTCAATAATTTAATTCTAACGAATCCATCATTGTGCAATTAAATATACTGTCAAAAAATAAATATACATATAAATATACATTTATTTATATATCTATTTATTTTAACAGTATATTTAATTGCAAAATGATGGATTCGTTAGAATTAAATTATTGACCAACGAAAGGGACTTTATTACAAAGAGAATGTGTTTTATTAATTTAATATATTAACTATTAGAGGCATCGGCATTCGGCATCATTGCCGGCTATTTTTGAAGTACTCCGTACGGACCGCCTGTCAATCCTCGGCCGCATGTCCAGCCGCAAACAATGGTCTTGTTCATTTTTTACGGGTCCGTTTACGATCGGGCCGTAGATTCATACATAGTGTGCACTGTGCAGCCGTATATCCTATAATTTCCAGCGTACGCATGAACCACCAAAAATACCGCCGCACAATTACAGCCGCAAATACAGCCGCACAGTTACAAAGTCTGAACCTGGCCTAAAGCTGTAAGTAGAATATTTTGAAATTATACAGAGTAAGAAAAGACACTATAGAATGATAGATAGGAAGAATTGGACAAATATCTATTGAATAAAGCTAAAGCACAGACGGATTTTATATCTAAGAAAAAATATGTCGGCACCCCAAGCAAAGGACTTATGAGATTGGTCAAGAATCGGGGGGGGGGGGGGGAGGAATAGAGAGATTCATTCAATCCAATCTGCAAGAAAGACTATAGTAAACTCTTCTAATTACATCTTGCGTGAGTTTAAAGAATTTTTTAGGGAGATCTACACTTCTGGCTGTAAAGAGGAGGGTGGAGGGATGGGAATGCTGATTAAGAGAGCCAGGTTACCCACAGTGTCACCAGAACAGAGGGAGAAGTTGGGGGCGCCAATTACCTTAGATGAACTGGAACAGGTCCTGGCTGGTACCCTGGGTGGATCTTCCCCCGGACAGGACTGTCTCCCCTTTGAGATCTATAAAAGGCATAAAAAGGTATTGCACTCTTCCAGGTATTGGAGTAGGAAGGGAAGTTTCCTAGTTCCCATGGGGGAGGCAGAAATTATTCTGATCCTAAAAGAAGGTAAGGACCCCCTAGAGAGGGAATCATATAGGCCCATCTCATTACTTAACACTAATGCAAAGATATTTGCAGGAGTGCTGGCCAGTAGGTTAAATAAAGTAATCCAGGATATTATAGGGGAAGATCAGACTGGGTTTATTCACGGACGTACGATTATAACCAACCTCAGAACACTATAAAAGAATATACAGCTGGCTGGATCAGGGGGCTCCCTCTCCATCCTGTCATTGGATGCTGGGAAGGCCTTTGACAGGGTGGAGTGGGCTTTCTCTGGTCAGTAATGGAAGAATTTAATTTGGGGAAGGGATATATAGATATGGTTAAGTTGTATGGTAATGCAAGAGCTACTGTTACGGTGAATGGATTACACTCTGACCCATTTGGGTTGGGTCGTGGCACTAGGCAGGGATGTCCCCTCTCCCTCTTACTCTTCACCCTTAGTATTGAGCCTCTGGCTAACCTACTTAGATTAGACCCAGGTATTATTGGTTTCGGGGCAGGGGGTGAGGGGGACAGGGTGTCCCTTTATGCCAACAACATTCTTCTGTTTCTTCAAAAGCCAGTAGTGGCCATTCTGAGGGGTTATTGAGATTAAATTAAAAAAAAAATAGGGAAATTCTCAGGTATGGATATAAATTGAGGTAAGTCGGTCTTAATGCAGGTAGGGTCTGAGAAAGAGTTGATCTTCCAGCCATTACGTATGCTGGGGGTCGGCGATGCCTTTAAATACCTTGGGATTCAGGTATCTCAGAATATAGAGACCTTTAGTGAGTTGAACCTCACCCCATTGATAATTACAGAGTAAAGTAGAAGTTTGGTTGAGACTACCTATATCTAGAATAGATAGGCTGGATTTCTTGAAGACTGTATGCCTTCCCAAGCTTTTGTATGTGTTCAGAGTAGCCCCATTGTGGGTTAAGAGGAAATATTTTAAAAGAATTAAACTTGTGCTGAATTCCTTAATTTGGGGGCGCAAATACGTTTGGATTAAACTATAACTGTTGACCGCCCCTAAGGAGAAAGGTAGTCTGGGTCTTCCATTAATGGAAAGCCTGGCCTCCCAGGCTTTCTGGCTCATTGACTGGAAGGATAATAAGTTCTTTTCCCAATTGGGAGCAGTTAGATGCAGGGCTCCAGGAAAGTGGTTCTTTATCTGATTGGCCCATGGTTAAAACCCTAGTTAGAACTTGGGGGGAGCTAAAGAAATTATTGAGTTTGAAGTTGTTGTTTTTTATTTCACTTCTCTCTGGGCCCATGTTCGTTTGGTAGAGGTCAGGAAGATGGGGGTATTACACAATTTATATGAAAAAGGTTTGAGATTTTTATCTGATGTGGTGGTCCAGGGTAAGATCAAGACATGGGAGCAGATTAAAGTTGAATAT